>NC_135657.1:103820740-104134178 GCF_964188315.1 Podarcis muralis
TCCCCCCCCCCCAGCTGTTTTTCATTAAAAAAATATTTCCAAGCTTATATTGAATATTTAAACTCTTGTCAAGAAGAAGCTGAAAACAACTATTTATAGACATCACAATGTGCAGATGAAGAGATGCTTCAATATTATTTGTTTCTTTTCATAAACAGTATCTTGGGAAGGCACTGGAAAATTCACCCTGACGCAATGCGAGCCACCCAACCAGCTAATTAATGTGCTTACACCAGGGATGCTATTGATGCTTTTCCACAGCGAATAATGAATATTGGTTTAACATAGTTCTCCCGACAGGCTTGCAACAAACATTTCAGCTTATTTTTAGACGGGAACGGACAGCGAGCATCCCTACAATATTTCAATATTCACATGCTAATATAGAGGATCAATGTTTGTGGATGTAAAAGGATGCGGTCAGGCTCTCTGACTCTGAATAAACCAGCACACATGGGCTTAGATGGACAGGCAATCATTAATATTTCCTTTTCAAATCCTTATTGCAGAAACCCATGAATAAAATAACCAATTCATCTTTTTTTTAAATGGAGCAACTGTGTGACCTTGACTTTCAGCCTCCACAAATTAAGATTTGACTCCACCAATTGAAATTATCCCCACTGTTAAGCCAACAATAGCACTAGTTGATTAATCTCATTCTAGTCTACCTTGCAGAGTTGTTGTGAAGATAAAATAAGAGCTTGAAAGACGGAACCATGTACGAAGCCTTGAGCTTTTTGGAGGAAAAGCGGGGGAAACAAACAAATATGTAAGATGCCTTCAGCAAACTTGATTTGAAAGGGAAACACATAAATGTGTTATTTATAACACATAAATGTTATAATTAAACAAGGCTTTTGTGATGAAGGTATTATATCACTGGTGACTAGATTTTTTTCTTTTTAACTAAATTAAAAATATAAACATATCTCTAATTTGATAGACAAATAAATTACAGCATTTCAACATTCAAAATTAAAACTAGCCATGTCCTTACATATGGTATAATATAAATATTGTCTCTGAGTATACAAAAATTCCCGTTATCAGATCATCATGAATAAATTTACAACAAGCAATAAAATAATCATAACTTATAGAAATGGAAATCATAACCAATTATAATACTCTCTTTCAAATTCCAATAGCCCTTTGAAGGGCTCTTATTCTTCCTCACATCTCTTAGCATCTACTGAATAATTTTATTCGGTATAATGAATAGGCAGTCTTGAATAAATTGGTAATATTGAATAACATGTTGCCCAGAGCCGATCTGAAACAGTGTCAAAGTTTAAACATTGAATATTGCAAATATACGGCTAAGTCTACCAACTGGAAGTTAAAAAGCGTCAAACTGGCCAACTTTCCCCTTGTAGCCTGAACTTTAAACCCTATGGCCTATGCCTGTCTTTAATTTAAATTCAGATATTGACATATCTAATTCAGTCAGTGACAGTATAAACTACAGAATGGGTTTTCTCTAGCTAACTAAAGCTGCAATCCTTATATGGGGGTAAGCTCGACTGAACTCAATGGCACTTACTTCTGAGTAGACACTGTGTAGGCTTGCACTTTACGTGAGTTATTTCCAGACGGCTCTTATCTGATTAATGATACTCACTGAACATTTTGCGCCCCCTGACAATGCAATGATTGATTACCTAATCCTTAAGCCTGCAATCCTATGCAGTCAAGCTGATTAACATGCCAAACTTCATAATGGTAATTCATGCCTCATTCCTAACTGGCCTGGATTAAAACTAATGATGAAGATGTAAAAGACTTTGCATGGTATTAATCCGAGGCTATCAGTTCCCAGAACTCTGAAGGTCAACAAGGCAGCATAGATGATCCCAGAACACACTAAAATTAGGTTTTGGGGGGATTTCAGCTAGCGCTATTTGTAGAGACACGCAACAGCAAACATGAGATTAGGAGGGCCAGACCCCAAATAGCCCTATTTTTACTGATGAGACAGCAATGAATCCAGAATCTCACCTCCGAGTGATTATCATTTATTTCTACAATACCTAAATCCTCTCTTTAAAATGGCTTGAGGCGATGTGCAAAGCCGAATAGCCCCCATAAAGGCTCAAATACAAAATCACAATAACGGAACAGCATCGATTGTTCTCCAAAGCCTGAAAATACTGGTAGAATTTTCAACCATCATTTTTTTTTTTTTTTTAAAGAAGCTACTCTATGGGTGCCATTGTTTTAGGTGTACTTTATATGTAAATTGAGAATTGGGGAATTCAAATACACGTGCTTTGTCTTTGCTTCTTTTGTACTGTTTGCACGCGGGTGGCGCTGTGGGTAAAAGCCTCAGCGCCTAGGGCTTGCCGATAGAAAGGTCGGCGGTTCGAATCCCCGCGGCGGGGTGCGCTCCCGTTGCTCGGTCCCAGCGCCTGCAGTTCGAAAGCACCTCCGAGTGCAAGTAGATAAATAGGGACCGCTTACTAGCGGGAAGGTAAACGGCGTTTCCGTGTGCGGCTCTGGCTCGCCAGAGCAGCGATGTCACGCTGGCCACGTGACCCAGAAGTGTCTCCGGACAGCGCTGGTCCCCGGCCTATTGAGTGAGATGGGCGCACAACCCTAGAGTCTGTCAAGACTGGCCCGTACGGGCAGGGGTACCTTTACCTTTTACCTTATGGCCACAAGCAATAAATACTGATTATTTCCCATCTGTGTTGCCATTGAACAAACCCCCATAAAACACAGGTGATAAAACAGGGGTTCCCTTATGATATCTGTTGTGGGTGCTTAGTGGACTACAAAATTTTAAAAGCTAGGGGATTTCTGAAAGCCCATTGAACCTGTTTGTGTATCTTTTAAGACAAGGAACAACGTATCTTTTTCCCTTTGTTAAAAAAATCCAATAGCTGAAGATATAAGGAGAAAGGGCTGAGAACATGTTTTTGGGCTTCCCATGGGTATCTGGTTAGACACCATGAAGAATGGGATGGAGTAATATAAAATTATATATCAGTGGAAAGATAATTTAATGAAAAATGTAATGCAACAGAGTTTGTTCAGTTATCTGTATTCTATCAGAAGTTATAGCTCAATAACCAGAACAAGGAAGGTAGCTTTCCTTCATTTGAATGTAGCCAATGAGCAGGAGTGTTTAGAGAGCCAATCAGGTGCTATGAGCCATCAAACCTCAGAAATACACTTTCCCCAAAAGGTTTCCACAATTTTGGCCACTGGTGTAGGTTGATAAAAACCATCCTTTACCCAGTGGTGGAGCTTCATGCTCCGGCACTGAGGGGCGGAGAGGAGGCAGAGAGCAAGCGTAGCGTGGCTGGCGCGTGTCTCAAGGGCATGGCGCGTCCTGGGGGTGTGGCACGCCGCTTGCAGGGGCATGGCACCCAGTGCAGGGGGGGGGGCAGCCGCGATGGCACCCCACCAGGATCGTGCTGCCGGGGGCAGTGCGCTCACCCTTTTCCTCCACCAGTGCCTTTACCCGGGTTCTGCCAAACCTCTCTTCTAGACTTCCAGTCTGTTTTCTGCCTACTTTCTTTCTATGTGTTTCCTCCAGTACCCGACTTTGTAGTTCACTCTCTGTCCTGTCAAGCCTGCCGTTTCTTGTGCAACACTGAAGGAACTGTGGCGTTGTCTCTGGCTCGCTACGGACAAAAATTCCTACTCACTTCCTGCCACGTTCAAAACCTTCAGCGCCTAGCCACTGTTAAGCTCCGAGATAAGGTAACTAGACAATACTTTGCTCAAAAGTTGAATCCGTTGTGCAGAAACTGAGCTGCAAAGCTTTTCGCAAGACCTTCGCTATCTTGCAATCCTTTCAAGATAAACTTTATTCAATCAGAATTACTTCGCTGCACAGACTCAAGGTTTTGCTAGAATGTCAGAGGCTTAACTGGAGTTCAGACAGGCCCCCTGCCCACCTAATACCCCAGAGTGCTCTTCAGAACAGGGTGGACCCTGCCTCTCTTAGGGTGGCAGACATTACTCCTGAATGCTTTCCACTGATAAAGGTGCTTTCAATTAACAGTGCACTACCAGAGCCAATAAAGCGAGATGAGTGCCGCAACCCCAAAGTCGGCCACGACTGGACCTAATAGCCAGGGGTCCCTTTACCTTTTTACCAGAGCCTCGTGCTGAAAGGTAGAGTCAAGGTATTAATTTAGCATAAAGCAGGAAAATGCAAAGCTGTGCTAGGCTTAATTATACAAAAAAGGAAAAAGGAAAAAACCTATCTCCATAGAGACCTAATGCATGTGACTGAATTACTCTGGGGTGAGCTTTTGAACGGAAAACCATTATTGGAGGAGAAGTGTAGGATGCATATAGTTCAAGCCACGCTTCAGTGAAAAATTGGTACAATTAGGAAAATCATTAAACCTGCTTCCGTAACCTACACTTAAGAGATCTTGATTCCGGAACGAAGGAAACTTAACCAGCATCCTACCTCTCAGCAACCCTGGGATACTGCTTCACGACTCTATACTTTCAGAATAAAATATGGAGCACAGATTAGTGGGTGCGAGACCAGCTGACAGATCATAACCGTGAATGTCAGTAATCTGAGAATAAAGAGTTCTGAATATGGCTCCTCACATCACCATCTTGTAACTAGTGCAACCCACTGAAAATTAGCAGAATGCCTTGGGCTTGCTCTGGAGATGCATTGCTGCATATCAAAAAAAGCACCAATGGCTGATGACAGCAGACCAATGTAAAGTGGTCTTACTTTCTTTTCTTATTTCAAGCCGAACACCCAAGATTAAAAAGGGTTGGATTTCACCAGAGCTATTTTTCCAGAAAAAGGGGTGCCGCAACTCACCATGAACGCCTCCCTTGTTCTCTTATTGTTATTATTTATTGAACTTATATACCGCCCTATACCCGGAGGTCTCGGAGCGGTTCACAGAACAAAATCAAAATATAAAACCACAAAATATATAATCAAAATAAAAAGAACAACCCAGTAACACCCCCCCCAAAAAAAACACATTTTAAAAGGGCACAGGATGCCAATCAAGTCAACCAAGGTAAAGGTAAAGGGACCCCTGACCATTAGGTCCAGTCGTGGCCGACTCTGGGGTTGCAGCGCTCATCTCACTTTATTGGCCGAGGGAGCTGGCGTACAGCTTCCGGGTCATGTGGCCTGCATGACTAAGCCGCTTCTGGCAAACCAGAGCAGCGCACGGAAACGCTGTTTACCTTCCCGCCGGAGTGGTACCTATTTATCTACTTGCACTTTGATGTGCTTTCGAACTGCTAGGTTGCCAGGAGCAGGGACTGAGCAACGGGAACTCACCCCATCAGGGGATTCAAACCGCCCACCTTCTGATCAGCAAGCCCAAGAGGCTCAGTGGTTTAACCCACAGCGCCACCCGCGTCCCTCAAGTTAACCAAAGACCTGGTTAAAAAGGGACATTTTTTGTCTGGCGCCTAAAGGTGTACAATGAAGGTGCCAAGTGAACTTCCTTGTGGAGAGCAATGACAATGACGCCCACCTGAAAGGTGCAGGAACCCACCTTAGAAATGCAGGAACTGAGTTCTGCCAAGTCCTGGCTGAAAAAAAGCCATGGATTTTACAGGTTTTTAAATGTACCAGTGCTGGGCAAACTGTCAGTTGCGGAAAAGCTACAGACTCCTCTATTTAACAGGAGACTTGCAGGGATGATGATCAGCTCTGAGGCTGCCAAGTTCTCCGTCAAATAAAGGCCAGCTATTCTTATATCCAGGCACACACATCCCTCTCAGCCATGATTTTAACAGGATTCATTTAACAACGTCATGCACATAATAATTCCAACATTGTGCCGGGCTTCATGGCAATTATAGCCTGCTGCCATCTGTAAAGTTTGCCGGGTCTTAAATCTGCGATTGCTGTCGCCGGTGATGCTGTGCGTGAAACTGTCATACTGCAAGGTCCCTGGAAATTATTTGTTGGTTCACTGATAGGATGGGACAAAGGGCTAAAGCCCTTCTGAAGGGAAGGAAACAGTCACATTATTCATTCCCCTATCTAAACGAAGAAGAAGAAATAAACAAATAAATAAGGGAAACCTTGATCGAGGAACATTTAGAAGTGGTAAAGGACTAGGATTTAAGAGACACAACGTCAGCACTAATGATAGTGGTATCTGGTCTGAACCCGAACACACAAACACTTGCTATCATTTTCTCTCCAATAGCTGGGATTTATGGGATGGGGTGACGTACTAAGGCAACTGGTAAAAAGATTTGCTTCGGAGTTTGATAACAACAAAAATGCTTCAATCAACTTTAAATCAAAGCAGCAACAGCCTTGAGAGCACTTCAGGATCCTTGGAGAACAAATAATAACCTAGAACGGGAGAAACAACTCAGACCTTTCTCATTCTAGATTGCCAGACATGGCTTGTAGAAATTATCCCATTTGGTGAAATAGGTTCTCTGTGTTCCTAATAATAATACTAATAATCTGTTGCCTATTTGCATTTGCTCATCTCTTTTATACAAATACTTCAACAATGTTGTTGTTGCTTTCCTGTTCAGTGAACTTAACTCTTCCCTTCGTCTTTTAAAATCTGTTCTAATAGGTTAGTGTGATTTTATTATATATTATTATATTGTGCAAGCGTCTAGGAGGCTAATTGCATTTTGCTACCCATCTGCTTTGCATTAAATCCAGTGCTGGGATAAAATGCTAAGAGGAGAAGTCTACATCTAGGGGTTAATGCTTGAAAAGAGCCTCTGCGGAAGCCATAGCTTGGATGGAAGCATTCTACCATAGTTTCAGAAGTATGGGGAGAGCAAGGTCTGATTACGCAAGTGGCTGACAAAATGTATTCTGCACATGTTCAGACACTGCAAAATATTTCAGGGCTGGGCTCTTTCTAAAATGAAGACTTGTCTCTCTGCTGGCTGCTCCAAATGCCTGGCACCAAATGCACATCTTCCCATAATTGCATTTCCATACTGGAAAGGATTAACCTATTGAATTTCTGCATGCCATACAGCTGCTAAAGGCACAAACCCCTACTTTTCTCCAATGCCAACCCTATAGTAAAGCCTAGGCTGCCTTGGTAGACTCAGCTTACCTGTGAATATGCGAAGAGATTTCTATGCAAAGAGATATGAATTCAGTTTTATTATAAGCTAACTAGATAACTTTTGAATTATGGTGCTGGAGGAGACTCTTGAGAGTCCCATGGACTGCAAGAAGATCAAACCTCTCCATTCTGAAGGAAATCAGCCCTGAGTGCTCACTGGAAGGACAGATCCGGAAACTGAGGCTCCAATACTTTGGCCACCTCATGAGAAGAGAAGACTCTCTGGAAAAGACCCTGATGTTGGAAAAGATGGAGGGCACAAGGAGAGGGGGACGACAGATGACGAGATGGTTGGACAGTGTTCTCGAAGCTACCAGCGTGAGTTTGACCAAACTGCGGGAGGCAGTGGAAGACAGAAGTGCCTGGTGTGCTCTGGTCCATGGGGTCACAAAGAGTCGGACACGACTAAACGACTAAACAACAACAAAACAACAACAACTAGATAGTGAATGCTTTGACTTTGGAGAAATGCTTAACCTGTTTGCAAAGTTCTCACATTTCGCATTTGCCATATGGGGAGGGGATTCTTTAACATCCACTTCCAGTCATACCTTGGAAGCCGAATGGAATCCGTTCCGGAAGTCCGTTTGACTTCCAATACGTTCAGAAACCAAAGTGCGTCTTCCGATTGGCTGCAGAAAGCTCCTGCAGCCAATCGGAAGCCCCATCAGATGTTCAGCTTCTAAAACTAGTTCACCGTCACTTCCGGGTTTGCGGCATTCGGGAGCCAGAACATTTGAGAACTAAGCTGTTCGAAAACCAAGGTACAACTGTACTGTGTAGTAGTATTTGCAGAAAAAATTACTAGGGAGTACCTCATCTCAGATTAACCCACCACAGGAAAGAAGCATCCTGCTTTCTAGGGGAAAACAGAAGGACAAACTACAGAGATGACTAGAAAATAGGACAGACACAGGAAAAGGGGCATTTAGGGGGAGAAGAAAGAGCAGCTCTTTAGAACCACAGGGGTTTCTATGGCCTACCGTCCAAACGCTTTGGGTCCCTTCCAAGTCTACAATTCTGTGATCAATCACAGCTCTGACTTCACTCACTAGCTAAAAACTCTGATGAGCAGAAGCAAGCAAGCTGCCTCATTCCACAGAAATCACTTAGAAGAGTACTTGTACATTGTGCTTTAGAATTTTCTTTCCAGGGGGTGGGGGTGGGGTTAGAGACATTTTTTTTTAGAAATAATAATAATAATAATAATAATAATAATAATAATAATAATAATAATTTATTATTTATACCCCACCCATCTGGCTGGGCCTCCCCAGCCACTCTGGGCGGCTTCCATAAAAACCAAAAATACAGTAAAATATCACACGTTAAAAACTTCCCTGAACAGGGCTGCCTTAAGATGTCTCCTGAATGTCAGGTAGTTGTTTATCGCTTTGACATCTGCTGGAAGGGCGTTCCACAGGGCGGGCGCCACTACCGAGAAGGCCCTCTGCCTGGTTCCCTGTAGCTTTGCTTCTCGCAATGAGGGAACTGCCAGAAGGCCCTCGGCGCTGGACCTCAGCGTCCGGGCAGAATGATGGGGGTGGAGACGCTCCTTCAGGTATACAGGACCGAGGCCGTTTAGGGCTTTAAAGGTCAGCACCAACACTTTGAATTGTGCTCGGAAACGTACAAACATAGAAAAAGAAAAAGAAAGCTCAAAGTCTGAGCCTGTTGCTTGGGGACACCACTGATGGTTTTCATAGGGAGATGGAGCAGGTTTTAGAGGTAGTGCCACAAGAAGCAGCCGGGCAGATCCAAGACAGCAGCAACATCAGTGGCCAGCAAAATCTAATTGCTTTGTTCCAGAACTCCCTTGGAGTGCAATCCAATATATGCCTACTCAGAAATTAGCTCCATTGCGTTCAATGGGACATACTCTGGGTAAGTTTGAGGTCAGGTCAATGGTTTGGGTCATTTGCTTTCACGTCATTCAAAGGGGCTATTATGGAAGATAAAATAATTCATAATCTATAAAACAGCAGCCAACGAAATAAATTATCTTCTTCATTATGTTGGAACCTAACATTATAACCACCATGCCTTGCAGGAGGGTTTGATTTTCAGGTCAATTCCTGAAATTTCTGAAGCTGATGGGCCTGTTAATCATCATCTAGTAGCCTCAGCTGTCGAGCACATCAGGACAACCATAAATATTGGGGAATGCAGCCTGGATAGAGTAATTCAAATGGTGTATCTTCCTCCTCCCTGCTCCTCCGCAGAGAAAAACCAAATATAAACCTTATCATATGAACCGCAGCAATCAGTTTCCATGGCCTGATATGGGATCCGACCCTGTAAGGGGCAGGTCTATATGAACCCAATCAGGAGTATTAAAAGAGACCCATTAGTAGGTTTAATGAGTCAAGTCACTCTCACTGCCAGGCACTATCTTAGCATGGAAGGTTATCACAAAAGGAGAGCATTCACACTGAATATTGGATCTCTGCTAAAGAGGCGGAACTGATTCCAATTAAATGGAAGCTTTTCTTTCATTTGATCACCACATGATTTCTCCTTCTGCAAAATGCCTGTTAGAATTTGTAACTAACAGTATTTTTTAAAAAATTATTTTAAACATCCTGGGTTAGTAATGGTGTATTTAGTAAGATGCTGATTCTTTCTGTTTCAGCACTGCTGAAAACTGTTGCTACTGTTATGGCCTCCATCAAAAGAATTTATGCGTTTGGAAGAGTAAAGATAAAACTGAAGCCTTTGAAATAACAAGGGTAACTATAATGCAAAACAAATGGCTTAGATAGCATATCCATTGTTTAAGCATTTCAAGTAAACGTTATTTTGCTCATAATGTTGTTCTGTGCTATAACAAAAAAACACACCAAAGTTTGTTTTGGACTAGAAAAGTTCAACATAACCTATAACTCAGCTAAATATAGGTATCTGGATTTAGGCCTATTTAGTTACATGGATATGAAGAGCGTTTAAGGTCCTTAAATACAAATACTTTTTAAAAAAAAAAAAATTATACCCCACCCTTCCTGATTCAAAAACCGGGCTCAGGGCGGCTAACAACAAATTTAAAACACTTAATTGTAAAAGCAGCATAAAACACAGTATAAAAACATGAATAACGATAAAATTCAAAGTTCAGAAATCAATTTAGGGGAAATCCACCTAATAAGCATTAGATAATCACCAGGGCTTGCTGGCTGAATTAGTCCTACTTGGGCCTGCAAGGAGGCCAGGGGAGAATTAGCTGTGGGGTCTCAGAGAGGGGAATCTTCATAAAAGGGGAGGGGGAAGGAAGAGAAGGGAAATAAAAGATCAGGTTGAATTCAAATTAAAGGCCAGGTGGAATAGCTCTGTCTTACAGGCCTGACGGAAGGAGGTTAAATCTTGAAGGGCCCTAGTCTGATGGGACAGAGCATTCCACCAGGTGGAATACTTGGGTGTAGGTTGCTCAGGTTAGTTATATCATATGACAGTCACTTTTCAGATATCTAAAGGGCTGTTACAGGGAAGATGGAGCAAGTTTGTTTTCTCCTGCTCTGCAGGGTGGGACATGAACCCATGGCTTACCCAAGTTACCAGAAAGGAAAATTCTGATTAAACATCACGAAAGCCCTTCTGACAGTGGACTGGACTCCCTCAGAAGGGGGGGGGGGGCTCTCCTGCCTTGGAGGTTTATGAGCAGATGTTGGACGGCCATCTGTCATGGACCCTTTCTTTTCTTTTCTTTTATTAATTTTTATTAAATGTTACAAAAACAATCAATAGGAAAAAAAGAAAGAGAAACAATACATAACCATACATAAAAACATTTTGTCTACACAATTTTCCAGAATGCAGACTAGAAAAGAAGAAAGACAAAAGATAAAAGAAAGAAACAAGAAAAAGAATGAAAAGAAAAAATACTTTTCATAATCAATTATTCCAAATTCATACTTCAAACATTCCAATATTTAAATCCTAGTCTCTTGGTTATCTAATTCACCTTTACATCTGTTCTTCAGTCACTTCCTTTCCTTTAATTCTTTCGTAGTCAATCTAATCTTTGTATTCTAAGTATTCTTCACAAGGTTAGTCTAAGCACAACCAAACTTCCGTGTTTGATCCCTGTTTGTGTAATGTCATGGACACTTTCACTGAGATTCCTGCATTGCAGGGGGCTGGGCTAGATGGCTCTTGTGGCCCCTTGCAATTCTACAAGTCTATTATTCTGTGATATCAGGATTCCAGTAAAGGGAGGCTACGTGCTGTCAGTCCTGAAAGGAAACTAAGTACCGAGGAGGCGAAATCCAACTCCCTGCGCCCCTTCTGCCAAGCTCTGTGGGATTTGGATTTTGTGGAAGCATCACTCGGCCACTTGCCCAGCACAGACTTCTGCAAAACCGCAAGCAATACGCTTGCCTGTGTAGCCTCACGGAAGGCCCCGGAATGGGGTGCTCTGAGGGCAGGACTGATTTGTTGGATGCCAAGCTGTTCTCAAGCTGACGCTGCTTACAGGACCTCCGCAAGAGCCTGCACCTCATTTCTGTGCCTGCTCCAGTCTATCTACCCCCAAAACCATCCTGGGCCACTTTTTGGAGAGCTTGGGCAGCAGATGTAGTGATGAACTACATCTGATGAACCTCAGCAGCTAGCTGGGATTGCTCGCTAAACTAATCAGTCCCCCACCGACACCTCCAGGTAAAAGGGAAAGGGAAAGGACCCCATGACGGTTAAGGCCAGTTAAAGGCGACTATGGGGTTGTGGCGCTCATCTCACTTTCAAGCCAAGGGAGCTTTCCGCCTCATGTGGCCAGCACGCCTAAACTGCTTCAACTAGAGCCAGGGCTTTTTCAGCTGTGGCTCCGATCTGGTGGAACGCTCTGTCACAAGAGACTAGGGCCCTGCGGGACTTGACATCTTTCCGCAGGGCCTGCAAGACAGAGCTGTTCCACCAGGCCTTTGGCCAGGGCACAGCCTGACTCCCTCCTTCGGCAATCTTCACGGAGCTCTGGCCCAATGGTTGCCATTGGTTTTATTTGAATTAATTTTATAATGAATGATTTTAGAGTGTTGTGTTGTACTGTTGCACTGTTTTATTGTTGTTAGCCGCCCTGAGCCCGGCTTCGGCTGGGGAGGGCGGGATATAAATAAAATTTATTATTATTATTTATTATTCTGGCGCAATGGGGCACCATGATGGAAACCAGAGCACACGAAAACGCCATTTACCTTCCCGCCACTGCGGTACCTGTGGCGTTTGCTCGTTCATTTAGAAAATGTTTGAAAAGGGGGAGAGATAGGGTTAAAAATACAGACCAATAGGAGAGCCGGAGGTGGAGCCTACCTGTGTATAAAAAGGCTTAGCCTGAGGTTTGAGTGAGTTGTTGGTGGGTAGTTGGTTGGTTTTAGTGGGTTGGCTGGTTGGGAAAGGCAGTTGGAGAAACAGTTGGCAGGCAGTTGTTAATAGAGAGACAGGGCAGTGGGTTCTTGAGTGAGGGGAGGTAGAAGAGACAGAGAGAGGAAAAGAAGACTAAGAAAGTAAAGAGTAACCACGTTTGGAATGCTGGAAAAGTTTGTTTGTGTTTGAAATAAAATACACTCTTCTTTATTAATTGAGAACCTGACTGAGGCTGAAGTGATTTTACCGGGGAGGACCTGGTTGGTGGCAGCGGATTAGTGGTGTACGGGTCAACAGTCCGTGAGACGACTAGGGGCTTCATATGAACGCCACAGTACCTATTTATCCACTTGCACTGGCATGCTTTCAAACTGCTAGGTTGGCATTCTGTCTATAGGTAGGGCTGGCCCTGCCTCGCTACCTTCCCGGTGCAGTGGTATTTATCTACTTGCACTGGTGTGCTTTCGAATTGCTAGGTTGGCAGGAGTTAAGACAGAGCAACGAGAGCTCACCCCGTTGAAAGGATTCGAACCGCCGACCTTCTGATTGGCAAGCCCAAGAGGCTCAGTGGTTTAGACCACAGCGCCACCCGCGTCCCTCCAGGTAGGGCAGAATACGACTCCTGTTTGAAAGTCACTGCCTGCCGCAGTATAGACAACACCTGTGTTAAATGGACCAGTCACTTGACTTGGTGTCGGGTATCTTCCTCTGCTCTGAGTGCCAAAGTTATGACTATCATTTACTGGGAGGAATTAAATAGGAAAATTAACTAGTTTGCCAGGCAAATCTGGTCCAGCTCAGTAAATTAACAGTTCTTTCTAACTGGCTATCATGAATAATCTTTACAGATCTCCCCAACTTTGGCATCACAGATGTGAACAGGAAGCTCTACGGAAGTCACTGGAGAATATGCTACTAATAATAATAATAATAAATTTTTATTCATACCACGCCCTCCCCGGCCAAAGCCGGGCTCAGGGAGGCTAACACCAGTAAAATTACAATAAAACATAATGGGGGGGGGGGGGACAATTTAAAATACAGGTTAAAAATACAATTTAAAATGCAGCCATAGATCAAAACCATAAGGGGAGGGAAACATAAGAGTCAGACTGAGTCCAAACCAAAGGCCAGGTGGAACAGCTCTGTCTTGCAGGCCCTGCGGAAAGATGTCAAGTCCATCAGGGCCCCAGTCTCTTGGGACAGAGCGTTCCACCAAGTCGGGGCCAGTACTGAAAAGGCCCTGGCCCTAGTTGAGTCAATTGTGTAAATGGCCACCACTGAAGATATAGGAAGTTCCATCTGTGTAAGCCCTGAGCAAGGACACCTTGTGCAACGGGGCTTTCCCAGCCTCTTCCCTCGCACCCCACACCCAAATTGGCTTGGGTGGGGGCTTGGAGAACACCTGGAGCAGCACACAAGATGGGGGGCTGAGGGGAGAGGAGGGATCCTTCTGTCTGTCAAGTCAAAATGCTTGCATGACAGAACTATAGCGCGAAGCTGAATTCTTCCCACTGCATTTAAATCTTATCCCTCATACGTGAACTACAGTGGTTATTATCACAGCGGCAGTCAAGTGATGAAAATCATGGATATTCTTCCAAGGTAAGTAGGCATAGCATCAAAAACTTAAAGCAGTAGGTTGAATCAATAAATAGAATTACCTGTCTATGGAGAGAAATAAAATATTTGGGTGAAGCAGCATGGCTCCAAACTCACAGATACGCAGCAAATTATAAAGTTATTAAGATAAATATTTAGTTAGGGTTGTCATATTTCAAAAAATGAAAATCCAGACACAAAAGTTGTTGAGCTTTTTAAAAATTCTCTCTTTTTAAAAATGAAGTTTTTGAGCTATTTTTAAGGAAATTTGCCAAAATCTACGCTTCCGACATGGGTTGCCATCCATCCGGATTTTCTTGGACATTTAAGCGATTTCCGCCTGGGCGCTGTTACAAACAGCTGAATCCCGACTATGTCTGGGAAATTCTGGATATATGACAACCCTAATTTAGCTGAAGAAGATCTATTTTTAATTAGGCCAAGGTCAGACTGAAAGGGGCAAAAGAGCTACCATAGAGTTGGGACGGGGCCAGTTTGGTGTGTGACAAAGCAACAACACCCAGCCAATAGACTCCTACAGATCTGTGTATTCCACAACTGGGGAATGGGTACAACATGGAGGAAGCTTTGTGTCTGAGCTGTTTTTCTAGAAAATGAGGTGCAGGAACTCATCATGAACACCTCCCTTGTTCTTTTATAATGGCAATGGTGCCTACCTCAAAGGTGCCAGAAATGTGTGCCAATGAGTTCCGGCTGAAATACAGTGGTAACTCAGGTTACATACGCTTCAGGTTACATACGCTTCAGGTTACAGACTCCGCTAACCCAGAAATAGTGCTTCAGGTTAAGCACTTTGCTTCAGGATGAGAACAGAAATCGGGCTCCGGTGGCACGGCAGCAGCAGGAGGCCCCATTAGCTAAAGTGGTGCTTCAGGTTAAGAACAGTTTCAGGTTAAGTACGGACCTCTGGAACGAATTAAGTACTTAACCTGAGGTACCACTGTACCCCCTTGGTCCTGCCAATGTTACCTTGAACAGCATGGAAGCCACTTCAAGTAGCATCTTCCTGCACCCCTTGATAACCCTTGACCCAGCTCCATGCATCCTTGGCATGAGATGGGAGGTGTGGAGACACTTCCGACTTGAGCTTGGACCTCCAGCAATCTAAGAGGCACAGGAAGAAGCCATGCTGCAGCAATTCCTAGGATGCTATATGCACAGAGATTGCTGCTCCAGCATCTCATTATGGGACCTTCGATATTCAGCATACAGTGGTACCTTGGTTCTCAAACGGAATCTGTTCCGGAAGTCCATTTGACTTTTGAAACGTTTGAAAAGCAAGGCGCAACTTCCAATTGACTGCAAGTGGAAGCTGTGTCAGACGTTCAGCTTCTGAAAAACGTTCAAAAACCAAAACACGGTTTTCGGTGTTTGGGAGCAGATTTGTTCGTCAACTAAGCCGTTCGAGAACCAAGGTTCCACTTTACATCAGTATAACAGAGGGAGGGCAGAGGGGAACGTACATCATCTGCTGCCTGGAGGAAACCATTACTTACCAGAAGTGACTAGGTGACAGGCTAATTACACTGCTGGCTTAAACACATTACGACGGTTATATACTTATACCCTCCAACTTGCCTCATGTGAGTGTTGCTCAAACACACCCTTGGCTGCTCTCCTAATTGCAACTTCAGAGACAAGCTCTACTGCAGTGGTTAAGAACATGAACTATCAAGCTGGACGCTTGCCGGTTTTAAGGCTCAATAATTCTTTGCGAGGCAGAAAATAATAATTGTTGTTAGTTGAATTTATATACCGCCATATACCCAGGGGTCTCAGGGCGGTTCACAGAATAAAATCAAGATATAAAACCACAAAACTCATAATAAAAAATTTTAAAAAACCCAATAGTCCCCCCCCCAACACATTTTTAAAGGGCATAGGATGTCAATCAGATCAATCAAAGGCCTGGTTAAAAAGGAATGCTTTTGCCTGGCGCCTAAAAGTATATAATGAAGGCACCAGGTGAACTTCCCTGGGGAGAGCATCCCACAGACGGGGAGCCCCTGCAAAGAAGGCCTGTTCAAATGTGAGAAATGGGACTCTCAGTACTCTCCTGATGTACATGCCTAAACTGGTTTGGGCATTCACGACTCAAAGCTCAAGATGCATTCACTTTCCAAGGCATATCATAATGGGTATCCTGTGAAGAGAGTGCTTGAATACTGTAGCCAGAATAGCACCCTCTGGATGTTATAAGACAATTCTCACCATCTCATTGAAAGAGATGGGTTTGCTTAGTGTGGAGAAGGGATGTTTAAAAGGGAAACATCAAGTACCACATACTAATATTACTATGGAAGGAAAATCAGCATGCTGAAGGGTTTTGTACCTTGGCTGTCCTTTGAAAGATGGGCCCTGGGAGGCAGGAAGGGGAGGAAGACAAGCAAGATATTACCCTCTCCAGAGGACATGCTTAATGCTCCCATGGCGAGTTATCAAGTGACTCTTGTGCCACTAGACTAAAAAGAACGCCCTTTTCCAAGGCATGACATCTTCTTAGTTTTCCTTTTCCTAAAGTGTAAGCAGAATCCATAGTTACTTCCCTTCACTGTTACAAAACAGTGGGTGGAGTCATAAAGATGCCCAGAAGGGCTGGCTGAAGCATTTATATTATTCCTGACCTTAATCTCTTAAATGTTCCCTAAGACTCTCATGGAGAGTTATCAGCACAGAATGCAGATGCTGATGAGAAAGTCTACTTACATCTCCATCCACTTTCTCTCTCACTCGCTGAATGATCAAACCAAAGGAGATCGCTCTGCCTTTAGAGCCCTAGTGACCAAGGAGCCAGCAGAGGGAGGTGTCACAATGAAGGGCGTGTCACAAGGACCTCCGCAACCAGGCAACCACCAGCACTCAACTGACACTGCTCTCAACTGACCCTACTAAGTTTCCTTATATGGCTTTTAATCCATGTTCAGCTTTTTACAAGTATGAAAAATGAAATTTATCCCTTTATATTCAAGCTTCCGTTGTTCCTGCACCTACTGAGCATTACCTATCTAATCTACCTCTCTGCCTCTTTGGTCCTATATTGATGAACAGTGGAAAACCACAAATCACCCCGTGTGTATTTATTCATTTTATTAACCTCCTTCACTAGCAGGTCCTATGGCAAGTTACAGCTATCTAAATTATAATTATTAGTGTTGCTATTAATTAAATTTGTATACCGCCCTATATCCACAGGTTTCAGGGCAGTTCACAGGATAAGATCACAATATAAAAATACATAATAAAAATTAAAACCTAATTACCCACCCCCACCCACACACAAAAGGGCATTGGCTGTCAACAGGGCGAGTCTTTAAAATACAACTCTCTGGTGTCAAAGGCCAGGTAGCAGACCCCCTAAGTGCCCCCATTTCCCAGGGACAGTCCCAGATTTACAAAGGTGTCCCAGTTTCTGATTTGATCCTGGAATGTCCTATTTTAAATGTTCCCTAAGACGGTCATGGAGCATTACCAGCACAGAATGCAGATGCTGATGAGAAAGTCTACTTACATCTCCATCCACTTCTCTCTCACTCACTGAATGATCAAACCAAAGGAGATCGCTATGCGTCTAGAGCCCTAGCGACCAATGAGCCCCCAGAGGGAGGTGTCACAATGAAGGGCGTGTCACAAGGACCTCCGCAACCTAGCAACCACCAGCACTGAACTGACACTACTCTCAACTGACACTACTAACTTTCCTTATTTGGCTTTTAATCCATGTTCAGCCCCAACACATTTTAAAAGGATATAGGATGAAAATCAGATCACCCAAAGGCCTGGTTAAAAAGGAATGCTTTTGCCTGGCACCTAAAGGTGTACAATGAAGGCGCCAGGCAAACTTCCCTGGGGAGAGCATCCCACAGTCTGTGAGCCACTGCAGAGAAGGCCTGTTCTCGTGTTGCCACCCTACGGACCTCTTGAGAAGGAGGCACACAAAGAAGGGCCTCAGAAGATGATCTCAGGGTCTGAGCGGGTTCATATGGAAAGAGGCGGTCCTTGAGGTATTGCAGTCCTAAGCTGTTTAAAGCTTTATAGGTCAAAACCACACTTTGAATTGGGCCCAGAAATTAACTTGTAGCCAGTGCAGTTGGACCAAGATCAGTGTAATATGCTCAATCCGCCTTGCTCCATTGAGCAACCTGGCCGCTGAACTCTGCACCAGCTGAAGTTTCCGAACTTTCTTCAGAGGCAGCTCTATGTGTAATGCATTGCAGTAATCTAACCTGGAGGTTACCAGAGCATACACAACAGTAGTTGGCTATCCCTGTCCTGATAGGAGCGTAGCTGGGCCACCAGCCGAAACTGATGGAAGGCACTCCGGGCCACTGAGGCCACCTGAGTCTCGAGCGACAGCAAAGGATCCAGGAGGACTCCCAAGCTACGAACCTGCTCCTTCAGAGGAAGCGTAACCTCATCAAGAGCAAGAACAAGAACATGTCTATTACCAAGGTTTAATAGGCCACTTGTTGGCCTGAAGGCTCTTGGAAAGACTCGCAATGATTTAAAAGAGCAAAAATAGAACATGGAAGCGCAACGCTAAAATCACCACAAAAAAATACAGTGGTAACTCGGGTTACATATGCTTCAGGTTACAAACACTTCAGGTTACAGACTCCGCTAACCCGGAAGTAGTACCTTGGGCTAAGAACTTTACCTCAGGATGAGAACAGAAATCATGCGGCGGCAGTGGGAGGCTCCATTAGCTAAAGTGGTGCTTCAGGTTAAGAAAAGTTTCAGGTTAAGAATGGACCTCCGGAACAAATTAAGTACTTAACCTGAGGTACCACTGTAATACCACCAGCAGCAAAGTCAACATGAAAACAGAGCAACAGATTGGAAGGGTTGGACGCATTAAAAGCACCCAAAAGATGCCAGGCTATGTCAAGTGAATCACTCCATTGGTCACATTTATGGAAATTCATGGGACAATGAAAAGGACCTCGGAAGACTATCTTAATCACTTTCTGTGTGTCTCAATATTACCATCTGCAATACAGACATAATACTAGCGTGCCTCGTGGAGTTGAGGCAAAACACATTAGAAGCATTATGATAGCTATCACAAGGAGCTTAAAAGTAATAAATAAGGCTTTTCATTTTTTTCAGAATAATGGTTATATTGCTAATACACCATTTTCTTGAGCCTTTCTGTATTAATTCATCACCCCCCCCCCCCGCATTTCTATTCAGAGATTCAGAAACACAGGCATTTGTGAAAGCACATTGCGCACAGTAATTTGCCTATGTAGTCATCAATCCATCTTCCCCTCTCCCTCTTAAGAGAATCAAGATTTAAATCCCGGCTCCGGAAAGCAATTCACTCCGGTTGCTAAGCAGCTGCCTTATGCACATGGAACAGGCAATCACGAAGATTCTTAACAGTTGCAAAAGTGGAAATCTCTTGTTGGTAAAAAAAAAAGGCACAGTTACAAATCAGCTAGGAACCCACTAAGTGGGAATATTAGATTAACAACGTTCCTTCCGCTAAAATATAACAGTTTTAACAGCTTCATTGAGCTTGATAAGAGTGTGCTACCCAGGGGGGAGACAGTCAACTGCTCCTTCTGCCTTAAGATGAGCTCTGTGTTGCTTGAAAGTGTATGGATGTTCTTTAAAGGCAATTGATCCCAAAGAAAGCATGTCTTCGTCTTCATATTCTCTATGCCAGGTGTGGGAAACTTGCAATTCTGCAGGTGTTGTTCGGCTCTTTAACTCGCATTGGCCCCAGCCAGAATGCCCAGTGGGGAGGGATGATGGGAGTTGTACACCCAACAATATTTGGGACGCGGGTGGCGCTGTGGGTTAAACCACAGAGCCTAGGACTTGCCGATCAGAAGGTCGCCGGTTCGAATCCCCGCGACGGGGTGAGCTCCCGTTGCTCGGTCCCTGCTCCTGCCCACCTAGCAGTTCGAAAGCACATCAAAGTGCAAGTAGATAAATAGGTACCGCTCCAGCGGGAAGGTAAACGGCGTTTCCGTGCGCTGCTCTGGTTTGCCAGAAGCAGCTTAGTCATGCTGGCCACATGACCCGGAAGCTGTCTGCGGACAAACGCCAGCTCCTTCGGCCAATAAAGCGAAATGAGCGCCGCAACTCCAGAGTTCGTCACGACTGGACCTAATGGTCAGGGGTCCCTTTACCTTTACCTTTAAGTGGGGGTAGGCTGTGCTAAATCAACAAGTTGTTGAACACCAAGAGTAGCACTTTAAAGATGCAGAGAGGAGAGGTTATAGCCAGTGTTTCTCCAAGCTTTGCAGCTGGGATGTGGCGGGAACCACCATGCAGCAGCCCAAATCAGACTTTCTCATCACCATCATCATCATCATCATCATCATCATCATCATCATTTATCATTTGTACCCTGCCCATGTGGCTGGGTTTCCCCAGCCGCTCTGGGCGGCTTCCAACAAAACACTAAAATACAATAACCTATTAAACATTAAAAGCTTCCCTAAACAGGGCTGCCTTCAGATGTCTTCTAAAAGTTTGGTAGTTGTTTTTCTCTTTGACATCTGGTGGGAGGGCGTTCCACAGGGCGGGTGCCACTACCAAGAAGGCCCTCTGCCTGGTTCCCTGTAGCTTCATTTCTCGCAGTGAGGGAACCATTGAAGGCCCTCGGCGCTGGACCTCAGTGTCTGGGCAGAACGATGGAGGTGGAGACGCTCCTTCAGGATCTAAACTGTGGACATCCTCTCTGCCCATGTGAGCCACCCCTGTGTTCATGAGGATTGGAAAAATCAGCAGCACATCCAGTGACACAATGTTAAGGAAAAACAGTGTAAACAAATGATGGGAAGACACCATATATTGTATCATCCTCGGTTCCCAAGATGTTGTTGGACTACAACTCCCATCATCCCTCGCTAGCAGGACCAGTGGTCAGGGATGATGGGTGTTGTAGTCCTACAACCTCTGGGGAACCGAGGTTGAGAAAGGCTGGCCCAGACAATCATCTCTCCCGCCCACGTACAACATGCAGATTGCACCACAGAAGGCGCAACTGAAATCATCCGGTGGAGGAGGGAGCACTTAATCTGAGTGCGCAACCACCAATTTCTAGGGCTCATCTAAATTATTTTGCAAAAGCTAAGAAAACGGAGGTGCTTTGACTGTTTCAGCTGAGTCAAAATGCACAAAGCCTTTTTTAAAAACCAACAACTGATTAGCCGATAGACATGCTTCAATAAAAGCGCAAGTGTGTTTTGTATGTGGGATTAAAAAAAAAAGCACAGTGAAACCAATATTCTTGCACTAGTGTAATGCAGGCATCCCCAACCAGATGTTTTGGACTACAATTCCCATCACCCCTGACCACTGGCCATGTTAGCTATGGATCATGGGAGCTGTAGGCCAAAAACATCTGGAGGGCCGCAGGTTGGGGACACCCAGTGCGATTTTTCTAGAAAAAGAGGTGCCGGAACTCACCATGAATGCCCCCCTTGTTCTCTTATAATGGCAATGGCACCCACTTGAGAGGGGCCGGAACTGAGGTCCGGTGAGTTCTGGCTGGAAAAAAGCCCAGCTGATACCAGAGGTAATGGTGGCACAAACTGTGTATTACAGTGTGGGTCGTGCCAATGATTGGAGGTGCGCACTTGAACTGGAACATGTGCCAAGTGGTTTGCAAAGAACCCTTCTTTCTTTCCCCTCCACAAACAGCTTCTCCCTGGCTGTTTTTCTTCTAGACAGGCATTACTAGCAATTGGAAAGAAATGTGGAAAACTGGCAAAATAAGATGACATTTTTTTTAAGGGGGAAGTAGGTGTTGTTTTTTTAACCAATTCTAATACACGAAAGTATGCTACAAAAATGTGAATATAAAAAATCTGCCCATTTGCTGTATAATTTGGTGCATAATTCAGCAAATACTTTGACCCCCCCCTTTTTTTTTTGTCAGCAAAGCACAGACAACGGATATCATGTAAATAGTTTTTGGTGGCGATCACATGAACAGGGATAATTTCTCTGTTTATCTCTCTTCCTCCAAACCAGTATGACTCAACATTGCTCAGCTAGAGAGAACGGCCACCCTGGAGATTGCTTTTTGTGCTGCAGAGGTATTTCAGAAATAACTCCAGCCCCCACAAAGTAGTTTTGATGCATTTGACACCAGCCATGAGACTACTGTGTGTTAGCTATGCAAGATGCTAGCCAAACCCTCTGTGACTATTACAGCCAGCCTTGATGCATGCTGTTCAGCGGGGCATGTTCTCTGATTGTTTCCCAGGACGTCCCTTGTGGGGGGGGGGGGGTAAGGTCAAAAACAGTCATGTTCAAACCAGAATGCAAATTATCCCAGATGCATTGGTTCTAACTTATGCATGCGGCTTAGTTCCGAATACAAGGTCCGGTTGAAACCAGTCCTTTCCATTGGGCTGGGAAACTAACTGGGAGTATGTACAGTCAGGCCAGGATCAGTGTTATATGCTCAAACCAATCTGGCCACTGAATTCTGCACCAGCTGATGTTTCCGAACTGTCTTCAGAGGCAGACCCACGTATAACACACTGCAGTAATCTAACCCAGAGGTTACCAGAGCACAGACGATAGATGTTATGATGGACATGTAAAAGGGTAAAAGAGTATTGGGAAACAATCCATAATGAACTGGAAAACATGTTTAAAAGTACTTTACCAAAAAACCCCAGAGTCCTTTCTGTTGGGGATAATTCAGATTGAAATTCCCAGGTGACAAAAAACTACTACTACGGCCCATGTTTTGTTAGCCCAAAAATGGAGAACGAGTGAGGTCCCAACCAAAGAAGAATGGCAACTTAAGTTGGCAGAATATGTACAACATAACGTATAGAATAAGAGAACAAGAAGAACATACCTTTAGAGAAGACTGGAAAACGTTTATTGAATATATGGGAAATAATTGTGTGCAGCTGAAAACGCCAGCAGCATTAAGATAAACCCAACAGTGTAAATCAGTTTTGATGGAGAATATAACATGCTGTTTTGTACTGAACTATTTTCCATCAGAGAAGATTTAAACTTCAGCAACAGCCAATGGTCAGGGATGGTGAGCATTCTGGTACAAATCGCTGGAGGGCACCAGCTTGAGGGGAAAGCTGATTTAAACCATGGTATACTGAAACAAAGCAAGATCTGTAAACATATTTTGATTTTGGCTTGTTTCTATAAGTCATGGTTGAAGCTTTAAATGAACCACAGTTTCGACAGGAGGATTCAAATGTTGTTATCAGGCCTCAAATGTTGAGCGCTGCCCTGTTTAAAGCTGAATCATGTATAGACTCTATGGGGATAAATCTTTTCTCAGTCAATTCAATATCTGGTATCTCAGTCAACTGAGACATCATGTTGTGCAGATGCCTGATGATCATCTTCCAAAGCAACTACTCTATTCCAAACTTAAAAATGGAAAGCGTAATGCTGGTGGTCAACAAAAGAGGTTTAAAGACTTTCTCAAGGCAAATCTAAAAAAAATGTAGTATAAACACTGAAAACTGGGAAACACTGGCCTGTGAGCGCTCCAGTTGGAGAACAGCCTTTCCCAAAGGTGTCATGGGCTTTGAAGACACTCGAACTCAGGACGCAAGGGAGAAACGTGCTAAGAGGAAGGCACGCTTGGCAAATCCACACCGTGATCAACTCCCACCTGGAAACCAATGTCCCCACTGTGGAAGGACGTGTGGATCCAGAATTGGCCTCCACAGTCACTTATGGACACAGCGCTAATACCGTATTCATGGAAGACAATCTTATTTGGCTATGACTGATCGCCAAAGAGAGAGAGAGATCTTTTCTCAGTCAATTCAATATCTGGTAGAACGTGGAACAACACACTGAAGAGATGAGGCAACATCTTATTCTCCTGCAGTTTTATAGCTGAGAGGGGGATCTTGTCGCCTGGGCAGCCCAAGACCTCACTGCTGGGGCTTGTGCCCTAGAGAGGTCACTTATCATGCTGCTAACTCAGCAAAAACAATGTGGGAGGCAGCAGTTATGAGTTACTGGCCACTGCAGCCACAAAAGGTGCTGTGATTCTCCAGCGGTTTGGCTTCACCCCGGGAGGCGCATTCCATTGTCTCTCAAGACAAGATGGATGCCAACAACAGCAACTTCCAGTTACCCAAATATTTCACTTGTATCACCAGCTGTATTAACAAGAAAACAACAAAGAAAAACACTGGATTTGGATTTATTCCTGAGTCAACAGGTGATATTATTCAACCTCTCCACAGCTGTGGAAAAAACATGCCTGCTTGGGGAAGAGTTTTCTGCTATAATTTCTGATAATTGATAGTTATTTAGATCACATCACTATCCCTTGACATGGCCTAGTCATAAGGGGCTCGTGTTCTAGGATGATCAATGGATATTTTTATTGATTGACTGATTTTGATGCAGGTACAATTGGAAAGCGAAACAGGTGGATCTTTTTAAATGACATACCTGTTGGTTTTTTGTTCCTGGTTAACACAGCCCAAGGAATGCTAAATAATATTTGTCTTTTACTTAGCATCACATGCCACGACAAAATCTTTGTTTTACTATCTATTGCAATCTCGGGAGCGAGCTTAGAAAAGTTAGCATTGCAATTCAAAACCTGTTAAAGGTGATTTCTAGGGAGCGTACAGGTCCACATGACTGACAGGTTTCGACATTCCTCCTGTCAGGGTCATTCTGGTGAAAAGCTCTCCTGCTCTGAGGAGTGGATGGGGATAAGTTGTCAACTGCCCTGTGAATCTAATAAAACAACAACAACAACTACCGTATTTTTCGCTCTATAAGACGCACATTTTCCCTCCTAAAAAGTAAGGGGAAATGTGTGTGTGTCTTATGGAGCGAATGCAGGCTGCGCGGCTATCCCAGAAGCCAGAACAGCGAGAGGGATCGCTGCGCAGCGCCCCCTCTTGCTGTTCTGGCTTCTGGCTTAGCCCCTCAGTCTCTTCCCCCACCTCCCGAAAAAGCCCCCAAGAGCCGCGCTCCCTTTAAAGAGCTGTGTGGCTCTTGGGGGCTTCTCCCCGAGGAGGGAGAAGGGCAGCCCATCATTGACGGACTGCCCTTCTCCATCCTTGGGGGAAAGCCTGCAAGCGCTCCACGCGGCTCGTGAAAGGGAGTGCTGAGCAGAGCCTGGGGTGCATACAGGCTCTGCTCAGCGCTCCCTTTAAAGAATATTCTTTTTCTTGCATTCCCCCTCTAAAACTAGGTGCGTCTTATGGAGTGAAAAATACGGTAGTCCTGGGAAATTTTACTATTGTCTGTGATGGCTATTAGCTCCATTCAAAAGGCACAGAAATGCAAGACTAATCAGTCTTGTTCCATTATTTAACTGCAGCAAGATGGGAATCCAGCTTTATTATTTTTTTTAATGAGGCTAGGGAAGAGAGGCTGGATCATCGCTTTTGATCTCCAGCCTTTATGCAGTCAATCAGTGAGTTCTATAATTTCAAAACACCAAAAATGAAGAAATAAAAGGGAGCAAGGAATCAAGCGAGGAGATAGTTACTTCCCTCTTTTTCTTCAATGGGATTCCTACTTCAGACTTAAGAAAACTTCTTTGCAAGATTGTTTGCATTTCTAATTAAAAGCCAAAGCTTGCAAATCAGCTGCCTTTGTTAAACAAATGTATTTTACAAGCCAAAACCTAGGCAAGCACATTCCCAGTTTGCATAGGACTGCACTCTGAATTAAAGTAAGAAGAAGGGTGCAGAGGGAATTTCGGCAGTGCTTTATAACTGGAATTTAGTAGATTATTCCAGCTTACTCTTAAATTTTGAACTGACCTTTACTCAGTGTTTTCTGAGATTATGGAAGTATCAAGAAACTCTGACAATCCATGTAAATAAGTTTCTTTTTAATCTGCCAAATTTTGCATTTCTCACCAGGCAGAAGAAAAAAATTGTGTCTGCTTCTGATAGCGTGATTTTATCATATCATTTGCCATGCAGGCTACTGAAGGAAGCAAATTACTATTCTGGGGACCTTAAATAAAGGAGATCAAGTACAAAAAGAATTTGTTTCTGATAAACTCCAGTGTAGCTTTGCTAAACCCCATGGGCAGAAAGTTTCAGTGATCCAGCTTAGTAACTGGGCTCTAGCACATGAAAACTCATGCTACAAAGGAATTTAGCCTTTAAGTTACAACCAGACATCTTATTGAAAAACTGCTCCTACTTCTTTCATTTTTGTAATGATATTTCTTAGTGGGAGAATTAAAATAAGCACTCTACTGGCCAAATCCCAAGCTCTCGCTCAATTTGTGGCTGCACCAGAAAACAGCAATGTAAACATTGTTTGATATATGAAACAAACAAACAAAAAATCCTTCCAGTAGCACCTTAGAGACCAACTAAGTTTGTTATTGGTATGAGCTTTTGTGTGCATGCACACTAAAGCTCATACCAGTAACAGACTTATTTGGTCTCTAAGGTGCTACTGGAAGGAATTTTTTTATATATTTTTTTCAACTATGGCAGACCAACACGGCTACCTACCTGTAACTTGATATATGAACTTATATACAGTGGTATCTCAGGTTAAGTACTTAATTTGTTCCGGAGGTCCGCTCTTAACCTGAAACTGTTCTTAACCTGAAGCACCATTTTAGCTAATGGGGCCTCCTGCTGCTGCCGCACTGCCAGAGCACAATTTCTGTTCTCATCCTGAAGCAAAGTTCTTAACCCGAGGTAATATTTCTGGGTTACTGGAATCTGTAACCTGAAGCGTATGTAACCTGAAGCGTATGTAACCCAAGGTACCACTGTACAAGATATGTGGCAGAGCGAGGAACAAGTATTTGAAAAGTTTGAAAGCAGATGGGGAGGGGGAACTGCCAGAAGCTGTCAAATGAATCACCCAGTAAAAGAAAAAAAGAAATTAAGGATTAAGAGGAGATTTAAGAAGAATGAAGTGGCAACATGAGGAAGAAATGGACACATGTTTGCAACAGGAGTGGGAAACCTGATTTTTTAAAGAAGAAATTGTATTAAATTAAAATGATTTGGACTGATTTGTAATAATTTGGAAAACCAATAAAATAAAGAAAGAAAAGAAATTCACCCTATGTAAACTGGAGTTACGCAACTTTACCAGACAACACCAGTGCTGATAAACACGTACAATGATGCATGTCCTGATTTTGCTGTATTTTATGACATTTTGATTTTAAATTGCTATCTGCAACTCTCGAGTAGCACGTAGAAGAGCAGGAATAAAAATCTCCCTCTGTATATAAATGAATCAGATTGTTGCGCTAGCATGGACTTCACAACCTTGGCTACCAAGCCCAGCCACAACTTGTACCATCCAAGGGACCCAAACAACTGGTGAAATGAAATCAAAAACAAAGACACAAAGACAAGGTTGGTCAAGCAATTCAAGGCTCAAACTCATGAACAAGGAAGTCATGATTTGGAAGAATTCGTGACTCCGGCTTAGGGCCACATCCAAGCCATCAGTAAGTCAGGAACAAACCTTGGTTACAGATCATTGTTTATCGATAAGGAAACAAACTGAAATCCTCGATTTGGACTAAAGCAGAGATTGTGGTTTGTTTCCTAAGAGTGCTACTGTCCTACAAGTCATTGAAGCAGCTGCAAGAAGAGAACCCTTTACTGCAGATTTCTATGGGCCACCAAGCAAGGTGGGATAATCAAATCTCAGATAAATTGGATCAGTCAAGTACAGTGGTACCTCAGGTTACATACGCTTCAGGTTACAGACTCCACTAACCAAGAAATAGTAGAAGAGGCGTTTGGATTTGATATCCCGCTTTATCACTACCCGAAGGAGTCTCAAAGCGGCTAACATTCTCCTTTCCCTTCCTCCCCCACAACAAACACTCTGTGAGGTGTGTGAGGCTGAGAGACTTCAAAGAAGTGGGACTGGCCCAAGGTCACCCAGCAGCTGCATGTGGAGGAGCGGGGAATCAAACCCGGTTCACCAGATTACGAGACTATCGTTCTTAACCACTACACCACACTGGCTCTTGGGTTACCTTGGGGTAAGAAATTTGCTTCAGGATGAGAACAGAAATCGTGCTCTGCGGTGCGGCAGCAGGAGGAGGCCCCATTAGCTAAAGTGGTACCTCAGGTTAAGAACAGTTTCAGATTAAGAACGGACCTCCAGAACGAATTAAGTACTTAACCCGAGGTACCACTGTATACTTGTTCTGGGACCCAGCAAAGCATCACTTCTACCCAACTCATCTGCAAGGGGCAGGTTAGCTGGGCTCTGATGCCACCCATAACCACATCTGCTCACACAGAGATTCAAGAAGAACCTCCCATGCGGCCCCAGTGTTCCAATTCAGGCCAGGCAAATCGCTTCAAACTACTGGCCCTCCAGTGTGCGTCACATTGCAAGATCAGGCAGCACTGCTCTTCCTCAGTCCTCCCGCATGCGGGTTATTTTCAGCAGAAGTAGAAATGGGGCCATGTGCACAGCCTGGGGGCGAGTGGCTGACAAATAACGCGATGTGAGATGCAGGAAGGCCTCTGCCAAAAACAGCTAAATTGCTTGACTATGCTGAAGCGCACTCTGGCACAGTAGTGGCAGCAAGAATGGAAAATAGTCCGTACCGTAGCCTCAGAGAACTAAGGAGTCTTGTTCAGCTAGTCAATGAACATGGGGAGCAAGACCAGCATCTCTTGGCCCTGGCCATTACCTCTACAAGGGCAATGTCTGCACACAGCTCTCCTAGTACACTGGGAAATGTATGGTCTTCCTGGATCACATGTGTGGATGTGTGCAGGCCTGGGCGATGTAGCGATACATTGCCGGAAACCGGTTTAAAGTTAAAATCATGAGCTGGCAGATGAAGTTGATGGACTATGCTGAAATGGCTAAAATGGCCAGCATGACTAAACCGGTTCTGGCTCAACGGGACATCATGAAGGAAACCAGAGCACACGGAAATGCCATTTACCTTCCCGCTGCAGCAGTACCTATTTATCTACTTGCACTGGTGTGCTTTTGAACTGCTAGATTGGCATTCTGTCTATAGGTAGGGCTGGCCCTGCCTCGCTACAGGCAGATACTTCTTTTCGTGAGCGAGATCTGGCATGGAAAGAGGCCATGCACTGATCCATCCAGAAAGGTCCTGAACTTACCAGAGGTTCAGAAAACCAACTTGCTCAATTCTGACAAACTTAAGTCTAGCCAGGAGGATAAACAATTATCCTTATCCCGAGCACAGAAGATAGTGATTGTGTGAATGGATCCGCACATAAGGAACTGTTATTATGTGCTTTGATATGTTGTCTTACAGGAATAAAAGCATTAGGAATAATGGACTCAGTTTCTTTCACTGATGCTTTTAACAGTTTAGCAATACGCTCAAGTAGACTCTTGGTGTTAACACCTCCATATGTATTTGGGCTTTTTAATAAAAAAAATTAGAAGACAGGCTGAATAATATTCTGTACTTTTCATAAACATACCTGCTTCTGACATGGAAATAGCTAGAAACCCCCTAAGCAGGAAGGTTTCTGTAAAAATATATGAAACAACCCAACCTAATTCACTAGCACCAACCAGAAAAACAGCACGTTCACTCCCTTTGTTCTCTCACTTGTAGCTTCAGCAACTTAATTTTCCAGCACGAACGTTTCCCCCACTGTTGTTTTGTCACGCTTGAAATATATAATTAAGAGAGCAAATTTGCGCAGCAAGTTCGTTGGAAGAGCTCTGCGGTTCTGTTGGCAAAAAGACGGCAATTCGTGCAAACCCTAATGGAACACAAAGAGAGAAATTTGCTTTCCTTCAGGTTGGAAGGAAAAAAATAAGGCTGATGTCCCAAGGTGCTGGAAATGTTCAATCTATGATTAGCAGAAACATGACCTGAATCTCAACGGCTGCCTTTCACAATTACACAAGGTATCTAGACTGATGACTCACAAGGTGTTTGGCTACAGTTTGATGCCACACAAAAACCACCGCGTACAGCGTGGCAGAAATTGGTCGTGACGGTGCATAATTGCTCATTGTTGATCTGCCTGGGCTAATGACAGTGGGATACGAATGCCATGGATAGAAAACATTAGAAAAGCGCTTCTTCCAAAGTTGCCTCAAGTGGAGGAGAAGCCACCATAACATGCCTTCACCACAAGGAGGTCCTTCTAGGAACCAGGCTAATGTTTGTGTGGGGAGAAAATGACTCAGGAATGCCTCCCACATTAACTGAGGCAGGAAGTTCTGAATAGCGCTTTTTTTCAGCCGGAACTCTCCGGAACTCAGTTATGGCGCTTCTCAGATGGGCGCCATTACCATTATAAGGGAATAAGGGAGGCATTCATGGTGAGTTCTGCACCTCTTTTTCTAGAAAAAAAGCACTGATTCTGATGTACTGGCGCAATACAGGAAGTGGTTCTCCTATGCTGCTAAACATAGGAGCCAATTTCTGGGGGCCGAGCTCGCTTCAGGCCCCCCCAATAAAATATTTGAGGGTGCCACCCCCACCAAAGTTGATGGGCATTGCCACTCAAAAGATGTGTCCGTGCCACATCTTGTGGTCAATTTATATGGGGCCACCTGGCCCACCCACTGCATTGGTGCTCTGGCTGCTGAGGTGATAAGGATTTACAAGTCCCACTGCCTTTGAGGAGAGCTTCAGGAAACATTGGGAACCGGAATTGGTCCAACATCGACAAAGCATTTCGTGAAAGTTCGCCGCGAGGTGGTGCTTTGGGGAAGGTGCTGATCTTGTGTGGGAAAGTGTGGCGTTTGTACAGGTTCTGCCGCCTCACGGCAGGCCAAAACCGGAAATACACCGACAGCACAATCCTAAGGGCAGGCTGCAGGTCAGGGCAGAAGGGGTGGTTTGTTTCAGAGTGGATGCTGTGGTTGTTTTCGCCACACCAGCAGAGAGAGGGTCTTGCATCAGCTCTGTCTCCAAGAAATGGGCCAGCTTTGGATCCATTGGCCCTGCTGTCACTGGTCCTGCTCCTCTTCCCCACCGTTCGGAAAGCCTTCCGCCAGCTACTGCTGGCAGCGACGCCAACATTAGCTTCCAATGCCATCATAGTGTTTGAAACTCCCATTGTTCTAGGTGCATTTTGCGACGGAATTTCATTAGTGCGAGCAGTTTCTGAGCTCTGGGAGCAGTACTGCGCCTAAGATTTCAGATTAAAACTGTAGAGTGGAAGGAAAGGGGAACCTTTTTCTGCCTCCCTACTTCCGGCTACTCTATGGAGACTGGAGAAGAGACCCTCTTAAGAATATTAGGGGGTGGGCAGGGGAAGGACTAGACCTTGTGAAAAATGAACGTAATATTTTAGCTTTGGGAAATCCTGATCTAGATGAATGTTGCTGCCCTGTGCTGCATTATGTGCTCGCACATGTATGCAAAGGAAATAATTAGACCGTTTACTTGAGGTTACCATTCTAAAAAGCATGCTTTCTGATGGATTAAGCCTCATTGAACACAGTGTGACATACTTTTGATTAACCTAGCATAGGATTGCACTGTGCATCCCGAACAGACGGTAGTTGTTTTTACTTTGAAACACTTTTAAAAAGAAAAGAGCAGCAACTTGTTTAAATATTCACTTTATGTCCCTAAAACTGATCAAACTTCTCAGTATTTCTACCTAGCAAAGTGCAACTGCGGGGAGCGGGGGAGAGAGAGAACGGAAGAATCTTTTCCCTCTTTATTGAAGCACACTCTAGGTCAACGTTGTGAAACCTTTACAGCCTGAGGCCAGCTTAGCACCTCTGGGAATCCCACAAGTCGTGTAGGAGTCCGAGGCCACAGTCCTCTCTTAATATTGCTCCCATCAACTGGCATTCAGCGGCACACTGAATCCGAACAGACATTGCCGGGTGGATGGGACGACTCCAGAGGAATGAAAAAAGACAGCTCCATTGTAACATGTGAAACTGACGACATGTGAAAAGCAGCCGGTGACTGCAAATGTTTGGCAAACTCTGCAAAATTCTGACCCATTCATTATGGTACGTGAGGAGCAATGGGAGCTCACCCCATTGCAGGGATTCGAACTGCTGACCTTCTGATTGGCAAGCCCAAGAGGCTCAGTACGTTTCCGAGCACAATTCAAAGTGTTAGTGATAACCTTTAAAGCCCTAAACGGTCTCGCCTGGATACCTGAAGGAGCGTCCACCCCCATCATTCAGCCCAGACACTGAGGTCCTCCTTCGAGGGCCTTCTGGCGGTTCCCTCACTGCAAGAAGTGAACTTACAGGGAACCAGGCAGAGGGCCTTCTCAGTAGTGGCACCCTCCCTGTGGAACACCCTCCCACCAGATGTCAAGGAAACATAAAAGGAAACATAAAAAAGGGAAGTTTTTAATGTTTGATGTTTTTTCGTGTTTTTAATATTCTGTTGGGAGCTGCCCTATGTGGCTGGGGAAACCCAGTCAGATGGGCATGGGAAGAAGAAGAAGAAGAAGAAGAAGAAGAAGAAGAAGAAGAAGAAGAAGAAGAAGAAGAAGAAGAAGTTATTGTTGTTGTACCTGGTACATGAGGAAGTATCACTGACTCCGAATATTCTGCCCCCCACCCTTTGCGAACACCCCTAACCCATACAAAAAATCTGAACTGTTAGGAAATGAAGATATGAGATTCTGGAGGGCCTGCCCCCGGTTCTTGCCCCAAGGGAAGATTTGGGCCTAAATATGAATCATTTTAGCAAGCGTGGCAGGAGGCACAACATTCCTGGCTCCCGTAAGAGTCGCGAGGTCACAAGCAACGCTTGCTGCCTACTATGCAAGGGAGTGTTTGGCGCAACACCCTCTTTTCATAGTGCAAGTGTGGAGGAGGTGTATTCATAGTGACAACAGAAGCGTTACAGGAAGCTGAGGAAAGGCAATGCAAAATGTTGCATTGCCAACAATGCATCCTTTATGAAAAATTGCTGGGTTGTAAGAACTCAGATTACCTTTTTTCGCTACATAACAGCACTTTCAGAGATTCAGTAGCAAACTCCCAGTGAAAAGGCTCACGGCTTGATTAACTTTGTGTTCCCTTTGGGTGTAACCAAACCCGTGTGAGGCACATTTAAGTTGTGTTGAGTTGAACAGGAAAGCACAATCTTCACTCTGTGACTTTAGTTTTGAAGGACTGCTTGTTGTTGTTTTTCCAGATGTGCTGTCTTTCCAAAGGAAACCCAGATTAAAATCCCCCATTTGCTATGAAGCTCACAGGGTGATCGTGGGTGCTATCTGTCAGCTTAACTTATCCCTTTACAAAGCTGGCAGAATTTTTATTATGAAAGCACGTATTCTGGGGAGAATGCTTTCAATGCTCCCTCCCCTTCATCTCTCCAGCTTCATATTGGATGCATAAGTGCATCGTTCTCATGCATACCATGTACACAATTGTGGGCAGAGGTAAAGGTAAAGGAGCCCTGGACAGTTAAGGCCAGTCAAAGGCGACTAGGGGGTTGCAGCACTCATCTCGCTTTCAAGCCAAGGGAACTGGCGTTTGTCCACAGACAGTTTTCTGGGTCATGTGGCCAGCATGACTAAACCACTTCTGGCACAACAAAACACCGTGACGGAAACCAGAGCGCATGGAAATGCCATTTACTTTCCCGCCGCATTGGTACCTATTTATCGACTTGCACTGGTGTGCTTTTGAACTGCTAGGTTGACAGGAGCTAGGACAGCAACAGGAGCTCATCCCATTGCAGGGATTCAAACCGCCGACCATCTGATCGGCAAGCCCAAGAGGCTCAGTGGTTTAGACCACAGCGCCACCCGCATCCCTATATGTGACTCAATGGGAGATGTATCTTGCCTAGTAATGAGCAGTGATGCTCTCCCAGCTTCCCATCATAATGGAGCGCTGGCGTCTACCAAGAGGGAGAAGAACTGGGCATTGGACCATTGGACCGGCAGCTGGAGCTGCCTTTACCTCATCCACTCCCCCTCTCATTAAGCATCAGCAGCCCAGTATGTTGGGAAACTGGGAGAGGAACCAAACCAAACCATTGTCATCTCACCAGCTACTACTGACCTTGCCATAAAGATGGGAGTTGAGTTTTAGGGCCACTGTCTAGAGCAGGGATGGGGAACCTTGGTCCAGTATATCTGAAGGAGCGTCTCCACCCCCATTGTTCTACCTGGACATTGAGGTCCAGCACCAAGGGCCTTCTGGCGATTCCCTCACTGTGAGAAGCCAAGTTACAGGGAACCAGGCAGAGGGCCTTCTCGGTAGTGGCGCCCGCCCTGTGGAACACCCTCCCACCAGATGTCAAAGAGAACAACAACTACCAGGCTTTTAGAAGACATCTGAAGGCAGCCCTGTTTAGGGAAGCTTTTAATGTTTGATGTATTATAGTATTTTAATATTCTTTTGGAAGCCGCCCAGAGTGGCTGGGGAAGCCCAGCCAGATGGGCGGGGTATAAATAATAAATTATTATTATTATTATTATTATTATTATTATTATTATTATTACCTGAAACGGTTTAGATGTTGTAACTCAGCCCCACCGGCCATTTCTGGGACTCAGCTACATTAGTCAAAAAACAGTGTTTTGAATGCGTTATAAACATGCAACACCAGATGGCACCAGAGAGCAAAAAAAAAATTGATAAGGGGTTTTCCATAGCATTTTTTTTCTTTTGTTATAGCAATTAAATTTCTGAGTTAATTATAGCTGTAGATCCACCCATGATCAGGGATAATGGATACATCTGGGAGGGACATAGGTCTATTCTTGGTCTAGAGCTCCAGTCCTATTCTGTGTTCCTATTACCTACTGAAAGGGCAACTTGCACAAAAGTCATAAATTCAATGTGTGATTTATTTATTTATTTATTTTAAAAAACTATTCATTTGAAACACTGTCAATCAGCCGGTGGGTAGGTAACTATTTTTTTAAAAAGCTTACAAGGGATTCTGCGTATCCCACACATCCAACTTGGCATTTGAGGAGGGGGACAAGTTGTTGGAATTATGCATTACGGAAATATTTTGAAGACAGACAAAATGCTTGTTGGTCTGGTTTAGTCTGTGCAAGGACGTGGATTGCTATCAAACAATGTGAAAAAGAAGCCCACGAGGTCACTGAGTGGCCTTCAGCAAACTGTTTAAAAGGATGGATTGGCATAAAGATTCATATACGAAGCTCTATGGAGTGCAGCTTCAGGGATATTTGAAGAGAAGTCACAACAAGTGATAAGATGCATGTGTAGAAAGGTCAGATCCTACATACGCCCATGAGTAGTTGTTAACATTAAATAGAGTTTATGAAATGTTTAAGCAAGCGTCTAAAGATAAGTTCAGATCAAGTTCCAGCAACATCCCCCTGAGATGTTTGCAAGCATTAATTGCTGACAGACTATCAAACGTTATCATGAACCTCAGAAAAACAGTCCCGACTATATCTCTAATCCATGATACAGAACCAAGTGTTTATCATAGCTCTCATTTCCAGTTCTCAGGTCTTCAGGGGCATACCAAAAAATTCAGGAACATGGTTCTCCATAAGCTCCAATATTACCACCCTCTCAGGAGTACAGTAGCTTTCTGAGGCTAATCTTATTTAGATTCTCCTAGGGGAACCTTATTTCAGCCAAGCTATCCTTGATTGCCCTGTCATAATGCACTTCACTGCAAAACTCTGGTCTAACTTCAACTTTGCTCCTAGCATTTCCTCAGGTTTTCTTCCACACTGCAGTCAAATGTCACAACTCCAACTGAGATCTTTGGTTACAATTAAGTGTAACCAAATAGTCTTATCGGTCTTCCGTGATGGTCAGTGTTAAATCTGTTGCGGCAAAGCTACAAAGAGTCTGCTGGCAAGCTAAAGACAGACAGAACTAATCAGTACAGTGGTACCTCGGGTTAAGTACTTAATTCGTTCCGGAGGTCCATTCTTAACCTGAAACTGTTCTTAACCTGAAGCACCACTTTAGCTAATGGGGCCTCCTGCTGCCGCCACACCGCCGGAGCACGATTTCTGTTCTTATCCTGAAGCAAAGTTCTTAACCTGAAGCACTATTTCTGGGTTAGCGGAGTGTGTAACCTGAAGCGTATGTAACCTGAAGCGTATGTAACCCGATGTACCACTGTATCTGCTTTTATTTTATGTCACATTTGTTATTATTCTTTGTTATGTTATAAATAAATATATGTAAATAATTATCATAATAAAAAAGATGAACCCATTTTCTTACCACATAAGATTTTGCCAGTCAGGGCCGACATCAACCGTTCATTTTTCAACAAGTCGCTTTGTCTTTAAGATGCCACAAAGCTCTTTGTATTTGATGCAACAGACTAACACTGGGGAGTTTGCTACCATGACTGGGTCATGCCGCTTGGGGCTTATGGGAAATTGAGGCCCCCAAAACACTGAGATAGCCACAGGTCTAAGGGTTCTCTATTTCAGTGTTTCCCACACTTGGGCCTCCGGCTGTTTTTGGACTACAGCTACCATCATCCCTAGCTAGCAAGACCAGTGGTCAGGGATGATGGGAACTGGAGTCTACAAACAGCTGTAGACCCATGTTTGGGAAACACTGAAACAGATGATTATAAAACCTGGATTTTCCTCTTGGCACTATATGCATGTGAGCCGCAATACGACGGCAGGATATCACAGCTCAAACAATTATTAACAGGTGATGTAGAACCCTCAATGTAGAGAATTGATAGGTTTGTGCTTCCCACTTTAAAAAATAAAATAAGGGAGATGTGCATTTCAATAATGGCAGGAGAGTGAACAAACCTGAGGGCTAGGGAGGCAACAAAGCATTCCCAAAATGGAGGAAGATGTGTTGCGTGTGCCTTGTCACCACTTAAAAAAGAAAAGGGCACAACACAAGTTGTTGTGCACTGGAGTGGCACAGCTGCTAAAGAAATTGAAATCCAACACACAAAGGTCACAAAACGGCATGGCGCGTGCAGATGCCAACTTTTGTCACTCATCACGAATGATGTCCAAGGTGCTCTTGAAGAAGTGCTAATGTCAGCTGGGCAAATTGGCTGAGGAGATCACCGTGCTAACTCTTAGAAGAAAGAGGGCAAAAGACAGTAGAACCACAGGAAGACAATTCCATTCCAGAAAACCAAAAGTTGCTAAGGCAGAGCCTTCCAAACTGTGTGTCGCGACACACAGTTAGTGTGTCAGCTGCAGTGCATGAACGCTCGCCACGCTCCTTCCGGGGCTGGAAAACAGTTACTTTAAAAGAAAAGGGGGGGGGGAGTAAAGGACCCCGGATGGTTAAATCCAGTCAAAGGTGACTATGGGGTTGCGGCGCTCATCTCGCTTTCAGGCTGAGGGAGCCGGCATTTGTCCAGACAGCTTTCTGGGTCATGTGGCCAGCTTGAGTAAACCACTTCTGGCGCAATGAGACACCGTGATGGAAACCAGAGCACACGGAAACACTGTTTACCTTCTCGCAACAGCAGTACCTATTTATCTACTTGCACTGGCGTGCTTTCGAACTGCTAGGTTGGCAGGAGCTGGGACAGAGGAACAGGAGCTCACCCCCGTTGTGGGAATTTGAACCGCCGACCTTCTGATCGGCAAGGTATTCAGTCACACCTTGCAGTGTCACATTCAGAGTCGCCATGCAGACAGAAAGAAAGGAAGAAGAAAAAAACCAACTTACCTTTACATAAAGCTGTTGGAACTCCTCGAGGTTCAGTCTCCCACTAGGGCAATCCTTTAGAAACCCTTTGTACCACTGTTTGAGTTCATGCTCATTAAACTCTGTGCTTTTCACCAGATCCTCCATTACTTCAGGAGCCAGTTTGCTATTCTGTTTCCCCATTATGCCTGCAAAAGGCAAAAGAGAAAGCAAAAAAGATCAGTTCTCCATCCCAAGGGCTGCCCAAGATGGTTCACAGTAAGTCATCGGCATTGTTTTGGAGTTCAATACAACTGAACGGAATTGGAATACCTTTTCTCCAAGCTACCTTTGGAATCAATCCCACGGTTGTTTTTATCTCCACATGTGGTGATGGGCAGGCATACAAATGCCTCCCACTCCTTGGGAAAGGAAATCTGCGCCATGCTGAGAAAAATCAGCAGAGTGGGCGAGATCCTGGCACCAACACCTTCCTGTCACTTTTGCAGTCAGTTGGTGTGCACGGTAGTCAGAGATACCGTTGTGCTACTATCTGATTCTGACTGCATACATAGTTTGCCTTGAACAGTTGCAAGTGTTTAGTTATAATATATAATACCAAAGTGCCTTTATGTATGCTGACTTTCAGTCCTCCATCAAAACAATCATATTAATGAGGCAGCTACTTCCTCCAGCTTGTCCCATTCCAAATGGCCTGGCACCTTCAACTAGACTTTTATGTATGTACATAAGCCAAGAATCTCTTGAAATGTCAGTGCTAATTTACAGTAGTTTTTCATATATGAGCCTTCCTTAAAAATCCTAAAAATGGGGAGGGAGCTGTAATCTTCTGGACGCATTCCCTTGTATTTGTTCGTTCAGTAAAACTGAGCTATTATCTGCCTTGTTCTACTTGGTACAGAGAATTCTGCAATAATCCTTTATCCTAATTATACCCCTTCAGCCTTCATCTTCTTCCCAAAAGCTACTTCTTTTATTAGCAAAACTACATTGTTAATTACAATCCAAACTACGCACAACATTTCTGAACAGCTATCAAGTGTAAATCAAGGGCTTTTGGCTGTAGATCTAATTAACAAGAGTAAGAAAACGGTAATTCGTGGATTATCTAGTTTGCCACAAAACGGATCCCAACATCTTCCAAGGCTTTGCCAGATGCCAAAATGCTGCCCATTCCCCAGATGTGTCGAAGAAAATCGGGACGGATGGCAGCCCTACCTATGAGCGACATCCTCATTTATATTAGGGCAGTGTGTTTAGCTTCAGCCCCAAACCTGCTAATAAAACAAAGGAGGAGTTCAATCCAACATCATTCCAACCAATGGGAATTTTGGAACTGGTTTCAATAGAGTTAGGCTTTGGAACTTAAGAGCCCCGCTCTGTTGACACTGCATGGACCTGTTGCGTGGCGAGTTCCCGCCTCCCACCAGTAGGAATAACGACACGTGACAATTAATTTAGGTTAATGGGCTAAAATTGGCCACAACTTTATTGGTTACAGGTAAAGAGCGGTATTGGCTTAGGCATTGGTCCTATCCGACTATCTGGCTTCAGCCTGTTTGCTTGAAGACCAGGAAGGGTTACCACCAGCAGGGGGAGCCCTGCTGATGCACATCAACTAGGGACTCCCCCAGGGTCACCGCTCGGGGGCACGCTTTAGGCCCTGACCTCCATAGGCTTCGGACGAGGCCACGCCCCCCGGAATCCTTTACCGGACTACCCTTCAATATTTGGTGGAGGTGATGCCGCTCCTCCCCCCCAACACATCTACATAACAATACCCCTACCAATGCCTAACCTCCAAAACCAAAGAAGTTGTGACGATTTGCTACGAGGTAGGCGAAAAACCGGGGACGCGGGTGGCGCTGTGGGTAAAAGCCTCAGCGCCTAGGGCTTGCCGATCAAAAGGTCGGCGGTTCGAATCCCCGCGGCGGGGTGCGCTCCCGTTGCTCGGTCCCAGCGCCTGCCAACCTAGCAGTTCGAAAGCACCCCCGGGTGCAAGTAGATAAATAGGGACCGCTTACTAGCGGGAAGGTAAACGGCGTTCCGTGTGCTGCGCTGGCTCGCCAGATGCAGCTTTGTCACGCTGGCCACGTGACCTGGAAGTGTCTCCGGACAGCGCTGGCCCCCGGCCTCTTAAGTGAGATGGGCGCACAACCCTAGAGTCTGTCAAGACTGGCCCGTACGGGCAGGGGTACCTTTACCTTTACCTTAGGCGAAAAACCAAATGGCCGGTGCCAATTTGCCAAGTAGGGCTGCCGTCCGTCCCGATTTTCTTGGACACATCCAGGAAATGGGCAGCATTTTGGCATCTGGCAAAGCCTTGGAAGATGTTGGGATCCGTTTTGCGGCAAACTAGATAATCCATGAATTACCGTTTTCTTACTCTTGTTAATTAGATCCACAGCCAAAATCCCTACCAGGCCCCTTAACAGCGACCAACCGAGGTCCATAGCAAGGTCAGAAGGGGAACCCTGAAGGGAGGGTGGGTGGGAAACCTAAGAAGCTGAGAGGCCAAAGAGGGAGATCCCAGGCCGCGCTTGCCTTAAATGAGGCAAGCCACCCCCATGAGCCAGCCGATTGGCTGGCCAGGGGATGATGCGGCCCGAGGATTCCCCTGATTGTGCGGGGCTGGAAGCCAGCCTCCGAGCGCGTGTTGGGGGCGTGAAGCCCGCAACACCACCTCCTCCCGAGCTCAGAAGTGGGGCTTTGTCTTACACCAACTTTCTAAGCCAAATTGAACATCCCAGCTGAGCACCTCTGCTTAGAGGTGCGGATCATAGCAGCGGAGATAAACCGTCCTGCATTGTTTTGTAATGTTTCTGGCACCATCTTTCCTAGTTGTGAATCCGAGAGGTTACCCACCCTATATTAGTCATAGAGACTCAGCCATAAAAACCTGCCTGCATTGTAACTGGATGGAACTACCCAACCAGTTGACCCTGCGTTTTGCAACATAAACAGAGAGGAAATGGGCCAGATATGTGCAGAATCCTGTGCAGGGCGATAATAGGCCAATTTCCGTGTTATTTTTCATGAGTAAGTTTTAACAAATCCCCTGCTGCGCCCTGGTAATAACTGCAACTCCTGACAAACCTCTGCATTGTTCCTTTCTTCTGGGGCTTCTTTTGACACTGCCTTTCGTCTTAGTCATGTCAGCAGGAAAAGCAGAGGGAAGCAGCGCAAAGCTGTCAAATCCCTGTCACGTGTTTCACCCTTTCATATATAATTCTTGGTTCACAGTAGGGGGAGAGATTAATGTAAAACTTCATCCTCGCCCTCATGCTGACGGAGCAAAATCTCGCCCGCAAAATAAAATAAAATGGCTGAATAGAACAGTTGCCAGAACGTTCCACGAAGATTGAGCGTTAACAGGCTCCCAACCGGAGAAAGCAACAGAAATCTTAAACGGCGCACCAACCAAAGCTATCATCAGGAACTCCTTGCAAGGTTATGCTATTCACAGGGGATATAAAGAACTTCAGCATGTATTTAGAGAACGTCTGCACCACAAAATACAAAGTAACACACCCACAAGATTATTAATTGGAAAGAAATCTACTGTTTCCTTCTTTCTCATCGACAAGAAGCAATTAGTTAATTTAATCAACTTATACACCAAAGTTTCCCAAACTTGGGTCTCCAGATGGACTACAACTCCCATTATCCCCAGCTTGCAGGATCAGTGGTCATGGATGGTGGGAATTGTAGTACAACAGCAGCTGGAGACCCAAGTTTGGGAATCCCTGTTATAGACTGACACAGAATGAAAACCGTAAAATCGCAAGTCTAGACTGTAAAGCAAATGAAAAAACCCACCATCGACAAAAAGGCAGAATCAGAATACTAAAACAAAATATGAAGCAGAGCAACCTAAATATAAACAGTCAAGGAACGCCTGAACAAACCAGTATATTTTTAATGGGTGTTGAAAACACATCACGGTTTATGCCTTTTGGATTGTATGGAGGTTGCTGGTGGTTGGTGACACTGCAGAAAAGGCCCGCTATCATCCAGCCGTTTTCAGTTTGTTCGATGCCTCAGCTGCTCAAAAACCAAGGCCTTAAACAGGATGAGATTTCTTCTGTATTCAGTTACTTAATTCGTCAAGATCAATTACATGACAGGAGTTCACCAGGGCATGTACTACTCTGGCAAGAGAGTACGCAAGCAGGTAGGGTCTTAGCCGCGTACCAGATGGAGCTGGTAGACAGCTGCCCTGGACACCAAATTAACCTGCGCCTCCATAGCTTTTTGGCTGGCACTCTAAGCAGGAATATTCTGGTGAGAAGGCAACATTCATGACATTTAAAGAGGAGTTACAGACGTGTCAGGCTTTCAGCACCCTGAGAAGCACCGGTACGGAGACGCACCCAAAGCAAAAATGTAAACAGTGTACCAGGGTGCAGAGTTTAGGCACAGTATTTATTTGTGACAAACTAGTTTCCTGTGGTGGCGTTCGCCTGGATATGGCATGGCACAGATTGTGGGTTTACACCAGAAAGAGCGTTCAAGGTGGGCCAATAGGTAAAAGGTTAAGGTAAAGCAGTGTTTCCCAACCACTGTTCCGCGGCACACTAGTGTGCCGCGGGAAAAATTAAAAAATTGAAAGATTTTTTTTTTAAAAGTCAAAATTTCGATTGGGGCGCCGTCACTAGATGACCCCTGGGGTTCCCTCCCTCCCTCCCGCTCTGCGCCTCCCTCCTCCTCCTCCTCCTCCGGGGAGGCCCTTCCTGGCTCTCGGCCAAGGCTTGGCGGCTGCCACTCACTCACTCGCTCGCCCACCCGTCCCTCCATCCCTGCACCCGGCCTCTCCCCCTCCGTCCCCGGCGCGGGGGCTGCCGGGATCCGTAGTCCCCTCGCCCTTGGGCTCCGCGCCCGCGCGGGGTGCGCGAACTACGTTTCCCAGCGTGGCCTGGCGGGCCGGGCGTTTTGTTTGAAGTGCTCTTCTCCCGGCCATGGAATGAGCGCAGCGGCGGCGGCCGGGCGGGCAGGGGCTCTTCCGTGCAGACCCCACGCAGCCTGCCTGCGCCCCCCGGAGATCGGGCGGCAGGATGGAGCCCGGGGATCCCCGCGGAGGCGGAGCGGCGGAGGCAGAGGCTGCCCCCCAGGTAGGGCTGCGTCGGGGGTTTTTTATTTTTGCAATGCTGCATCCGCGCCGGAGGGGACGCATCGGACCGCGGGGAGACCCCTTGGCGGGCGTGCAAGGCAATGCATGCGTGCAGGCGTTGCATGGAGTGCAGTGCAATGCAATGGCAACGCGGCGCCCTGCATGCATGTATGCAACTTCCACCGGCGCTCCGGACTTGGCAGGTGAGGGGGGTCCCCATTGGGCGGCAGAGAGAGCCGGGAGGGCGAAGGGGAGCCGGGGGGGAGCAGCGCTGCTCCCCGAGCCGAGCCCGGGGGAAAACTTCGGCGTCGTTGCGCCGGGTGTTGGAAGCGGAGGCTGGCGGGGGCCCCTCACCTGCAAAACCTGGTCGCCTCTCATATATTTCGTGCATTGCATTCATCGCCCGCTTTCTCCTCCAAGGAGCTCCCGGGGGCGCGCGTGGTTCTCCCCGTGTTATCCTCGCAACAACAGCCCTGCGAGGTGGGTCAGGCGAGTGGCCCAAGGGAGCACCCAGGGATTGTCCTGGCCAGGTGGGGTGATTTGAACCCTGCTCTCTGCCCGGTCTTCGTCCTCATTTAGCCCCCACATGTGCATGACTGTGCATGACTGAGGTTTTCCCCCCTCGTCTTGGCTATGGTGTGAGTCTGTGCTGTTAATTAATGGGGTTCTGCCTTCAGCCCTCAAGGAGGTGATTATGTAATTTGCTAGCAATTCATGTCCCTCCCGGCGTGACGCTGCGCGCTGACGTCACGGGGCTGTAATGGTGGTGTGCCTCGAGATTTTTTTCATGAAACAAGTGTGCCTTTGCCCAAAAAAGGTTGGGAAACACTGAGGTAAAGGACCCCTGGACGGTTAAGTCCAGTCAAAGGCAACTATGAGGTTGCGGCACTCATCTCGCTTTAAGGCTGAGGGAGCCAGCGTTTGTCCATAGACAGCTTTCCGGGTCATGCGGCCAGCATGACTAAACCGCTTCAGGCACAACGGAGCACCGTGACAGAAGCCGGAGCGCATGGAAACGCCATTTACCTTCCCGCCACAGTGGTACCTATTTATCTACTTGCGCTGATATGTTTTCGAACTGCTAGGTTGGCAGGAGCTGGGACAGACCAATGGGAGCTCACCCCGTAACGCGGATTCGAACCACCGACCTTTGGATTGGCAAGCCCAAGAGGCTTTAGATCACAGCACCACCCGCATCCCTGGTGAGGTGGGCTAATAATGCTGACATGTCACTGGGAAGTGATTTGTTTATGTCAATACAGATTGTTTTCCAGACAGCAATGATATGGTGATCCTTAGAAGGGACTAAAATACAGGACGGACTACTAGCATAATACAATACAGTATTTATAGTATTTATAGCATTATAGTATTTATAGTATTTCAACGGCTTAGGACTGCAATACCTCTAGGATCGCCTCTTTCCATGTGAACCTAGCAACCTAAAGGACCCTGAGATCATCTGCTGAGGCCCTTCTTTCCTTGAGAGGTTTGTAGGCTGGGAGCATGAGAATGGGCCTTCTCTGCAGTGGCTCCCCATCTGTGGAAAGCTCTCCCCAGGGAAATTTGCCTGGCGCCTTCATTATACACTTTTAGGTGCCAAGCAAAAATGTTCCTTTTTAACCAGGCCCTTTCGTTGATCTGATTGACATCCAATGCCCCTTTAAAATGTGTTGGGGCTGAACATGGATTAAAAGCCATATAAGGAAACTTAGTAGTGTCAGTTGAGAGCAGTGTCAGTTGAGTGCTGGTGGTTGCTAGGTTGAGGAGGTCCTTGTGACACGCCCTTCATTGTGACACCTCCCTCTGCTGGCTCCTTGGTCACTAGGGCTCTAGAGGCATAACAATCTCCTTTGGTTTGATCATTCAGTGAGTGAGAGAGAAAGTGGATGGAGATGTAAGTAGAGTTTCTCATCATCATCTGCATTCTGTGCTGATAATGCTCCCTGACAGTGGCTCTTTTGGCGGGAAGGGGGGTTATTGGCTTGTTGTTTATATTCTGATTATATATTTTGTGGTTTTTATGTTGATCTTTTCTGTGAACGGCCCTGAGACCTCCAGGTATATGGTGGTATATAAGTTCAATTAATAATAATAATAATAATAATAATAATAATAATAATAATAATAATGGTACAAATATGGCAAGAAATATAATATCCATAGGAAAATATGTGGAATGATAAAAAGACTACCGCCAAACATTGCGCTGACATCCCTGTGCTCTTAAGGATTTGGTTTCCATCTTTGTGTGTACAAGAAAAAGTACACCTGAGGGTGTGTTCACACATTTTTGTTTTTACCTTTTGATTCTATTAAGATAATTCAACTAAAAAATAAAAAAGCTGTCACATGGAAGATGGAACAAGCTCTGGAGGGTAGGACCCAAATCAATGGATTCAACTTACAAGAAAGGAGATTCCAACACAACCACAGGAAGAAATTTATGACAGTAAAAGCTGTTTGACAGTGGAACGGTCTTCCTCAGAAGGAGGTGGACCCACCTTCATTGGTGTTTTGTTAGTAGAGGTTCGATGGCCATCAGTCATGGTCGCTTTAGTTGAGAGTCCTGCATTGCAGGGGTTTGGACTAGATGACCCTGAGGATCCCTTCCAACTCTGTGATTCCATTATTTACTTCTAAGCCGTCCCCTTGTTGTGGTCCCGTTCTGCTAAGTGACGGCAGAGCTGAGTGGCGGGCGAGGCCAGGGGATACTTGCCTGAGGGCAGAGTCCGAACACAAGGTTCAGTCCACTCCTAAGGTCAGCAGTATCTCAGTTCAGTCAGATGGTCGGGGGGGGGGGGTCAAGAAAGGCAAGAGCCCATGGTCACGAAAAGCAAGAAGCAGCAAGGTCTGGCCAGGAACGACTAATGTTGTTTCCGGCAACTGACTGAGGCTGGAAACCCTGCTTAAGAAAGCTGGAGCCAGCTGGTTCTCATCAGGAGCAAGAAGGCTGATCAGCAGCAGGTGGAGTCACTTCACCTTTTGTTCCTTCAGGCTGCTGCTCAGCAGGTGAAGCCGGCTCTTGGCCCTTGACTCTTGGCCCTGTGCAGTTAAAAAAGTCTAACAGTGGCAGGCAATCTGAGCCACACACAGCCACCTTAGGTGCAGCAGGAAGGGCAGGGAGTGGCTTGCCATCTTTACCGCTCAAGTGGTCTCTTGTAACTTCCACGCAGGAAAGAGGTAGCCAGCGCTTCCCAGCGAAAACACTCCCCTCCTCGCTTCCCAGTTCGCCTTTCCGCAGGGTAAAGCCCAGTTGCACAACAACTGTGGCAACTATAGGACTCAAAACACTTAACAGCACCCATTTGTCTGATCCTCACAACCTTGTGCGCAAGGCAGGAAGGCTTTGTCCGGATCATGCTCGGGGAAGGCTGGATGAACCTCTTCATGCACTGAAGATCCAGGGACAATCATGATCCCCTGTCAGGAAGCTGTCATTGTCTCCTGGCTGGTTGCCCAGGCAAGTATAAAGACAAGGAAAAGTTTCTTACAGTTCTTTATTTATTCCAAACTTTACAGAGAGAAACTATGGAACCCAGCTTCTTGGATAATGGCGTTGCCCCGAGTGAATCTCCACCCCCCCCCCTTCTCTCCCACTTCCTCATTCATCATCATGTCCTCCACAGGTGCCACTAAGTGCCCTCTGTCTTTGAGCTCTTTGCTCTCCTACTTTCAAGGCTCGCCGGGTTCTGGGAGAAGGTGTGTCTGGAATGCTTTCTAGTGACGACGTGTCAGCCAACTGTTGCTCTGGCTCTGTCTGTTCCTCCTCTCCCATGATTTCCCAACTTTTCCCTTCATCTGCCTCTGAGTTGTGACCTCCTGCAAATCCCTGTTGTAAATCTATACTGTCTTCCTCTTCCTCCCCCCTGGAAGGGTCAGAATGGGGAGGCAGTCTCCGCCACTCCTCCTCCTCTGCCCAGCCCCTGACATTCCCCAACTGTAGTTAAGCCAGGCATAGGCAACCTTCAGCCCTCCAGATGTTTTGGACTACAACTCCCATCATCCCTGACCACTGGTCCTGTTAGCTAGGGATCATGGGAATTGTAGGCCAAAACATCTGGAGGACTGAAGGTTGCCTATGCCTAAGTTAAGCAAAGAAAAAAATAGATCTAGCTGCACATGTAGTATAAAATGTGTCATTTGGCCCTGTGGGCGCCATCTTCAAGTAATGTCCATGCCTCCTCTTCCTAAGCCGGGATGCAGGTGGTGCTGTGATCTAAACCACTGAGCCTCTTGGGCGTGCTGATCTGAAGTTCGGCAGTTCGAATCCCTGCGATGGGGTGAGCTCCCGTCGCTCTGTCCCAGCTTCTGCCAACCTAGCAGTTCAAAAGCACACCCGTGCAAGTAGATAAATAGGTACCACTGTTGCAGGAAGGTAAACGGCGTTTCCGTGCGCTCTGACTTCCGTCACAGTGTTCTGTTGCACCAGAAGCAGTTTAGTCATGCTGGTCACATGACCTGGATAGCTGTCTGTGGACAAATGCTGCCTCCCTCCGCCTGAAAGTGAGATAAGCACCGCAACCCCATAGTTGCTTTTGATTGGACATCCATCCAGGTGTCCTTTACCTTTTTACCTTCCTATCGTACCTAGCATGTCACATTTATGCCCAAGCAGTGGCAATGCTCCACCAGCACATCAGCAATTACAGGTCTGGGTTTACAGATGGTGCGAAAACTTCCATTTTGCTCTTGTGCCAGCGTCAAGGCAGTGAAGCCTGATCAGATGCAGCCCTGCACAATCCTGGTGGCCATTTGCAGAAATAAACCAATAATTTGCATATAGATGCTAGGCAGATCCATCGCAAGTATACAACTTGAGCATACGGGAAAAGATTAATCTTGTCACTTGCACTACTTGTACTGATTGAAGTCTATTTGCAGCGGATAGCAATGGAAATAGATGGCACAAATGTAGTTTAAAGCTTTTTATATCCACTCCCCCATCCTCCGGAAAACCCCTTTCAAATGTTAAAACAAAGCTTCAGTAGTTATTGTAGCTATTGCTCCCCAGGTACATCTGCCTTTTAAGCCATTCATTAATCATCAGTCATCAGATTAATAACGTCCTCTGTGAATACCTTTTGACAATCTGCAATTAAATACCGTGGAAACATTACTTTATTTTTATTTATTTTTAAATGAATCATGCACCGGCAGAACAAAATGAGTGGATTTATGCTTTCGACTTAAGACGTCAACAGTGGTCAGGATGGTTAGTCAGCTAGGCGAGTCAACATATGATTCATACAGAAAAACTAGCTATAATAACTCAAAGAGAGAGAAAATCACAGGCAGATTAATATTCTAGTTATGGAGATGCCTCCCCCCCCCCCAAAAAAAAACCCGCTAGAAAAGAAGGGGGGCAACTGATTTGTGGGGAAAAGAAAGTATGATCAAACATGGGGTTTTTAAAAATGCCAGGTGATGGGACTCATTGCCCACACTTTTAAAAAAATAAATTAACAGTGGGGTTCAGTAAGGAAATTAGCCGGCAGTTGCGGACTTCCCTTCAAAATATTTCCCCCTCCTCTCTAGGAAGCAGTGGGCAGAGCAGGTAGCAGAAGTGAAGGTCAGATCTCTATGGGGGAATATCACCTGTCATTTTACCTGTCACTCCACCTTGTAAATAGAAGGCATTGTTACTTCCTGCCTTTCCACCCACACCGTCCGCTCACTAAAGAGGCTGATTCACACAACCTCTGGGAGAAAAGCCAACTGCTTATATCCTACAGGGGCTGATGCTTTCGTTCAGCCTGGGTCCAAGCAGTGCAGGATTTACATATAAGCTAAACAAGCTATACCTTAGGGTCCCACTCTCTTGGGTCACCCCCCCCCCCGCAAAAAAAAAAACCTAAAGGGGAAAAAACTGGATGTACAAAATATAAGAAGTAAAACTAATAAAATAAAACCTACATACAGCAACAGTGTTTTGTTGCGTAGGCTCCTATTTATTATGTGCAAATGGCTTTAGATACCTATTAGGTCCATAAATTACCATAGAGCATACATTCAACACAAAAAAAAACAGTGACAATATGTTGTTGACAAAGGACAACTGGACATATAAAGGGCCCCATATAAAGGGAGAGCCAGTGTGGTGTGATGGTTAAAAGCGGTGGACTCGTAATCTGGTGAACTGGTTTCGCTTCCCTGGTCCTCCACATGCAGCTGCTGGGTGACCTTGGGCTAGTCACACTTCTCTGAAGTCTCTCAGCCTCACTCACCTCACAGAGTGTTTGTTGTGGGGGAGGAAGGGAAAGGAGATTGTTAGCCGCTTTGAGACTCCTTCGGGTAGTGATAAAGCGGGGTATCAAGTCCAAACTCCTCCTCCTCCTCCTCCTCTTCTTCCCATTACCTTCAGGACCCTTTAGATCGGCAAGCCGAAGAGGCTCTGGTTTAGACCACAGCACCACCTACATCCCTAACACTAATATGACTCCTAAAATACCACGTTACTTTAAAACTGTGTATGGGAGAGTAAAATTCTTAGGAAGAGCAAGTTTTCTAACAAGAAGCTGTTGGCGATGAAGAATGCTGAGAGATCAGAAAGCGTCCAATTCAAAGTGATCTATCTCTGCGTAAACAAAGCAAAAATACTTTGTGTTCCCTAATAAAAGAACTTCATTATTATTTCATAGCTACTCTATAGTCTTATACGACTTGGCATATCCTCTGCAAAACTAAAAGCACCGTGTGGCCACAAGCTGGAAATGGTAGGATATGCAATGGCAGGGAGTCATTTTCTCCGTTAGATAAATTACAGGACCTTTCTGCAGAAAACGTGACTCAGAACTCAAAATTCTGATGGGGGAACTCAAGGCCAGGGATCTGAAAGCACATCACCCATTTAAAGCATTTCCCCCAAATACTCCTAGGATCTAGGATTCGATAGTTTACCCCTCACAGAACTACCCCCTTAGTTACGCCCATGGGTGAGGAGAAGCTGCACACTTTAAATGTAGGGTATTTATGCCAGAGGCCATGGTGATTTTCATGATTAAATGGGATCTGAGGCCAGGATTTCCTGATCCAACACTCCAGGGTTTCACGAAGCACCCAAAATATGTACTTTCAGTGCCTGCCTACCAATGAGGCTATAGTCATACCAAATTATTTTTCATGACACAATGAAAAAAGGCCCTACTCAAGTATTATACTCATGAGTAAGCAGAACACATGAGTATGGCATGCTAGCTCCCCCACTCCCAGGGTTGCGATCTCTGCTGCCCTCCTTGAGTTGGAGGGCAAGTGCCCGCAATGGGGAACTCATACCCTCCAACATTTCTCCAATAAAAATGGAGACGTCCTATTCCATCCCCTCCAACATATCTCCGATGGAAATAGGTATGTCCTATTCCAACCCCTCCTTCATGGATCACTGCCTTGCCGTGGCGAAGGGGCTTGAATAACTCAGAGAAGCTATGAGCTATGCCACCCAAGATGGACAGGTCATAGTGGAGAGTTTTGACCAAATGTGATCCACCTGGAGCAGGAATCGGCAAGCCACTCTAGTATCCCTGCCAAGAAAACTCCATGGACAAAGGCATATAAATATTATGACACTGGAAGATGAACCCCTCAGGTCGAAAGGCGTCCAACATGCTACTGAGGAAGAGCGGAGGACAAGTACAAGTAGATTCAGAGCTGATGAAGCGGCTGGGCAAAGCCGAAAGGTCGTTCAGTTGCGGATATACCTGGAAGCGAAAGGAAAGCCCAATGCTGTAAAGAAAAATATTGCATAGGAACCTGGAATGTAAGAACCATGAACCTTGGTAAGTTGGATGTGGTCAAAAATGAGATGACAAGAAGACTCCCTGGAAAAGACCCTGATGTTGGGAAAGATGGAGGGCGCAAGGAGAAGGGGACGACAGAGGATGAGATGGTTGGACAGTGTTCTCGAAGCTACCAGCATGAGTTTGATCAAACTGTGGGAGGCAGTGGAAGACAAGAGTGCCTGGCGTGCTCTGGTCCATGGGGTCACAAAGAGTTGGACACAACTAAACAACAATTCAGACCCCTCCAACATTTCTCCAATGAAAATAGGGACGTCCTAAGGAAAAGTGGCACAAACAGCAAAACCCAAATAGTGGTGACGCAAAGGAAAAAAATCCAAAACAAATCCTAAGAGCCATTAGTTCAATGAATCTGAAACAAGAAAAACTGGAACATCAGGTTAGAGGGTGAAGCCCAAGACAGCCAGGGAGTGCCAGCAGGCAAGAATCTGTCTCATCTGGTTATGGGTTGTATATGACTACATCATTTTTAGAGTAGGCCCACTGAGATCAGTGGACATGAGTTAGTTTATGATTAAGAAGTCCAATGATTTCAATGAGTCTACCATGAGCATGACTTAATCAACCTTATGTTTACTTCCATCCACGAGAAGCGTCTCTTTGCCAAATTCCCCTTCCTCGGGTCCAGTGAGGGTGGGCAAATGGCAGACTTTAAATGTTCGGAGAAATAAGATTCAACAACGATGGGGAAATAGCGCCAAGTAGAATTTAGCATAGGCAGTCAGGCAAGTGAGAGATAAACTCACAGCATTCGAGAAATAGCTGCAGGGGAAAAGGATCAAGAACTCTATTTTCTCTCCTCAGCTGAAGTGCATATTTCATGTGTGAAGAAAGAGGGGCAGGGGGGAAAATGGTATCCAAGGAGACAGCAAGTCCACATTATGCTTCAGGGCCCAGTCAGCCTCAAGTGCCTAGCAACACTGGACCCACATGACAAGCCTTCAAGACCACCTTTTGCTCGAAAACCCTGCAGTTAAAAAGCTTATCAAAACTGAAATTAAAACATTAAGAGAAAGACGAGAAGGGTGTTTGTAGGGCCTGGCAAGTAACCTCTTTCTCTTGGTCTGTATGTTTCCTCAACCCACAAGGGTCTGTGTTGTTCCACTCTATTTATGTTGCGGGCTCCTCAGGAGACAGGCTGGGTCTTCGCATCAACAACCAAGCAAAATCCATAGCACTCTGTGTGTACCAGACTCATTGGAGGCTAAAGACGACAGACGTTAAAAGAATATTAAAGACCCCACAGGGCTGAATCTGTGGGTCCCTAGCAGACTATATTGTTGGCCTTCTGACTCCCCAGTATGGGGTATTTGATTCTCCTCTCTCATGAAGGAGGCTGACACAAAAATATGTCGTATCAACGTACACTTTCATAGCATATTTTCATATTCCTTGGCAATATATAAATTGGCTCCCAACACTTACAACTTCATATGGCAAAGAACGATGGTTGGCTCAGAGATCCTTGTTGCTTTCTCTACACCTAATTGTTCCTTCTGTTTCTAGCCAAACCACCATCACTCATGGACGAGGAGGAGACAACAGTAATAATAATAATAATAAATAGTAATAATAGTAATGATGATGATGATAATAATAATAATAATAATAATAATAATAATAATAATAATAATAATTTATTTATTTATTTATACCCGGTCCATCTGGCTGGGTTTCCCCAGCCTCTCTGGGTGGCTCCCAACAGAATATTAAAAACACAATAGCACATCAGACATTAAAAACTTCCCTAAAAAGGGCTACCTTCAGATGTCTTCTAGAAGTCTTATACTTGTTTATTTCCTTGACATCTGATGGGAGGGTGTTCCACAGGATGGGTGCCACTACCAAGAAGGCCCTCTGCCTGGTTCCCTGTAGCTTCATTTCTCACAGTGAGGGAACCACCAGAAGGCCCTCGGAGCTGGACCTCAGTGTCCGGGCTGAACAATGGGGGTGGAGACGCTCCTTCAGGTATACTGGGAACAAGCTTGGGAGACCCCAAAGTTTGAAGAAATACAGTGGTGCCCCGCAAGACGAACGCCTCGCAAGACGGAAAACCTGCTAGACGAAAGGGTTTTCCGTTTTGGAGGCGCTTCGCAAAACGAATTTCCCTATGGGCTTCCTTCGCAAGACGAAAGCCCATAGGGAAATCTCCAGGACAGCGGGGAAGCGCAGCGCGTCTTCCCCACTGTCCTCGGACCTCCTCCGAAGGCTGGCGGCGGGGCGGAGAGACCTCCTCCCGCCGCCAGCCTTCATTTCTCCGCTATCCCGGACGGCTTTTGAAGGCAGGCGGGGGGGGAGCAAAGACTTTTGCCCCCCGCCGGCCTTCAGAAGAGGTCCAGGACCTCTTCTGAAGGCCGGCGGGGGGCAAAAGTCTTTGCTCCCCCCTGCCTGCCTTCCCGGGGGCTTTTAAATCCTCCGCTGTCCCGGGGTTTTTTAAAATGCTGGCGGGTGGCAGCGGAGGCTTCGCTGCCGCCCGCCAGCATTTTAAGATCGCCCCGGGACAGCGGAGAAGTCTCCGCTGTCCCGGGGTTTTTTAAAATGCTGGGGGTGGGAAGAAAAGCCCTTGTCCCCCCCCCCCCAGCCTTCAGAAGAGGTTGGGGGACAGACTGTCCCCGGACCTGGTCTGAAGTCGGTTTCCATAGGAACGCATTGATTGATTTTCAATGCATTCCTATGGGAAACCGTGCTTCGCAAGACGAAACACTCGCAAGAGGAAAAAACTTGCGGAACGAATTAATTTCATCTTGCGAGGCACCACTGTACCCAGTTCTTGGGGGAGGGACTCTTTAAATCTGGGAGGGGGAATCCCCAAACAACCCAACGAGGATAGGAGATATTCAGTAGCACAGACTGCTGTCCGACTGCTGCTGGGATGGAAGGGGCATGGAATAAATTATTGTGGATGGAGGGCCTGGGTGACTGACTAGAACAGTGAACCAGAAACATTTCATGCTGCGACATTTTGTTGCAGGTCTGTTTTCTGAGTGCTGGTCAGGAGTGATTGGTCCATCCACCCACCCCTATGCCAAGCTCCTTGCTGCCTCACCCCTCCCAAGATCCAGCAGTGATGCTTAGCACCGGGAGGCTAGGTGAGTAATCCCTCCCCCACCAACCATCTGCCCCATCTGCTACTATGCTGATCCTTACTGAAACACCCCATTTATGTGCTAGAGGGAGGTATCATCAAGATCAAGGGAACCCCAAGGTTTGAAATACTTTTTTAAAAAAAGTAGGGCTGGGGGTGGGGACTAAGTAAGATGGAAGAAACCTCCCAAAACAGTCCAGGGAATAAGAAAATAGAAGCTGCCTTATATTGAGGCAAGCCATTGGTCCATCTGGTTCATTATTGTTTACAACGGCTCTCTGGGATTTCAGCTCTACCTGAAAACGCTGGGGACTGAACCTGGGAAAGCAAAGCAGATACTCTACTACTGAGCTACAGGCCTTTCCCTAGAGCAAACATACTCAGTAGTCTTGGGAGGGCTGTCAACATCAGGGACGGGGCAGAGGAGGAATGGTGGAGACCACCTCCCCAGTCTGACCCTTCCAGAGAAGGAGGAGACAGGTCAGAATTGCAACAGGGGATTGAGGGAGGTCACAGCTCAGAGGCAGATGAGGGGGAAAGCTGGGAAATAATGGGAGAGGAAGAGGAGGAGGAGGAGGAGGAGGAGGAGGAGGAGGAGGAGGAGGAACCACCAGGAGGGCATCAGCCAGGGCCAGATTTAGGTTTGATGAGGCCCTAAGCTACTGAAGGTAATGGGGCCCTTTATATGTCCAGCTGTCCTTCGTCAACAACAAATTGTCGCTGTTTTTTGTGTTGAGTATATGCTATATGGTAATCTATGGACCTATAGTGGTACCTTGGGTTACATACGCTTCAGGTTACAGACTCCGCTAACTCAGAAATAGTACCTCGGGTTAAGAACTTTGCTTCAGGATGAGAACAGAAATCGTGCTCCAGCAGCACGGTGGCAGCGGGAGGCCCCATTAGCTAAAGTGGTGCTTCAGGTTAAGAACAGTTTCAGGTTAAGAACAGACCTCTGGAACAAATTGAGTACTTAACCCGAGGTAACACTGTAACAGGTATCTAAAGCCATTTGCACATAACAAAATATGTATTTTAACAAAGTAATTGTTGAACTGAAATACAATTGGAATTGTACATCCAGGTTTTTTCCCCTTTAATTTTTTGGGGGGCCTCCAAGAGAGTGGAGCCCTAAGTTATAGCTTGTTTAGCTGATACGTAAATCTGGCACTGGCAACAGCTGACGGACACAATGTCCTTAGAAAGCATTTGAGACCCCCTCCTATCCCAGAACCTGGCGAGCATTGAAAGTAGTAGAGCAAAGGGCTCAGAATCAAAGGACCTTCAGCGCCACCCGTAGGGGGAGAAGGTGACGAATGAGGAAGTGGGAGAAAAGGGGCCAAGGATCACTCGGGGCAACGCCATTATTCAAAGAGGCTGCATTTCCAAGCCTCTCTCTGTGAATATTGAATAAAAAGCAGTTGGTAAGGACTTTCCCTTGTCTTATCCGTTCCTGGCAACCTACCATGGGGGGTTGGGTCCTCTGCCGCCTGACAGTCGGCATGGATAAATGAAAAACCTGACAAGAGGGAGAACGGACGGAATTGAATAGCCTCAACAGGAGTGATCCACAACAGCAAAACTGAGTCGCAGGTCCCGCTTGTTCATTTTAATACATAGAGATGAACACAGAGGATTGGGTCCAGAGAAATTCAGAGCACTCCTGTGCTGCTGGAACCGGTCCAGGCTTGCTTGCTTGGCTTTTACATCCGCTGCTGCTCCTACTAGTGCAAAGTATTAAAAGGCTTCATTCAATGAAAGGTCAAAAGCACCTGGCACCCACCTGCCCGGAACCCTCACACTATTTGCCATGGATGGGACTAGTCTATTATCCTCAGGCTCCTATGGGCAAGGTGAGATTTAAAGAGCCGCAGCACAGTGATAGGGTGCATGTTTGACTGCAGAAACTCACAGGTGCAATCCCTGCCATCTGCAGGTAGGAGAGATCCCCGCCTCAAATCCTAGAGAGTCAGTGCAAACAACCACGAGCATGATAGACCAGTGGCCTGACATTATAAGGCAGGCTTCCTCAACCTCAGCCCTCCAGATGCTTTTGGCCTACAACTCCCATGATCCCTAGCTAGCAGGACCAGTGGTCAGGGATGATGGGAATTGTAGTCTCAAAACATTTGGAGGGCTGAGGTTGAGGAAGCCTGTTGTAAGGGATGCGGGTGGCACTGTGGTCTAAACAACTGAGCCTCTTGGGCTTGTCGATCGGAAGGTCGACGGCTCGAATCCCCACGACAGAGTGAGCTCTTGTTGCTCTGTCCCAGCTCCTGCCAACCTAGCACACCAGTGCAAGTAAATAAATAGGTACCCCTGTGGAGGGAAGGTAAATGGCGTTTCCGTGCGCCCTTTTTTCCGTCACAGTGTTCCGTTGTGCCAGAAGCGGTTTAGTCATGCTGGCTGCATGACCCGGAAAGATGCTGTGGACAAACGCCGGCTCCCTCAGCCTAAAAGCGAGATGAGTGCCACAACCCCATAGTCGCCTTTGACTGGACTTAACCGTCCAGGGCTCCTTTACCTTTTACCTTATAAGGCAGCTTCCTATATAAACCAGTGACTTTGGGACACTATACAACGCCAGCATTTTCCACTCACTTAACATTGTCCTTGTAATTACTAAGCTAGCATCCATACAGCAGTTCTTTTAATGAGCAAAGTGACTTAGGCATTCTGCGATCGTTTTGTCCTAATTACAAAACTGCTCCTAATCATTATCCCTCTTTGATAAATGGGCAACAGTCCTAGGTGAGATGTGCTATCTGCTAGATCACCTTGGTTCTCAAAGGCCTGGTGTTTACACCACATCAAGCTAAACAATGGGTTAGCAGGAGAAAGTGAATGCATGGGCTCTCCTGGAATCTGTTAGTTAAAAAAAAATTATTAAGCTTTATAGAGAAAAATACAAAACTTAACATATTACCGCGCTTTAAAACCATACCTAGACTTTTATCTAGATACAATAAAAGCACAAGGGGGGAGGGAGAGAAAGAAAAAGAAAAAAATTAAAGAGTAGAAAAGAGGTTAGAAAAGTAGAGAAAGGTTAGAAAAGGTAGAAAAATTAGATTCAGAAAATAACTTCACCTGTCCGCTTTATAAAAACATTATTCACTTCATAGAATCCAATATTATACCCAAAAAAGCCATTTTCTATAAACAAAATTGTCTTCAATCCTCAAATCCAGATATCATTATTTCTTTCTCTTTTTTTCATGCAAAAGGTCTATGGGAGATTTCCAATCTTTAACAAATTTTAACAATGACTTTTCTGTGATTAAACATGTTGACTTCTCTATCTCATCTAAGTCTGTTAGTTTTAACAGCCATTTCTTCCATTGTTGGTGACGAAGGATCCTTCCATCTTTGTGCATATATGGAGAGGAGCTTGCAAAGGAGCATAGAGAATATGGATCCATCAGTACTGTCTATGCTGACTAGTGGACACACTCCAAGATTTCAGACAAGGTTCTCTCCCAGGCCTACTGAGACATGCCGGGGATTGATAGGAGTCCTCTTTCTTGACATTTGACCCTAAGTTTTAGGAAGAACTCAATAGCACAAGCTGTTCAACAGCAGAACAGGCTGCCTCAGAAGGCGGAGAACTTTCCTTCACTGGGGCAAGAATTCAACTTTGTGCTCTTCTGATACAGTGGTACCTCGGGTTAAGTACTTAATTCGTTCCAGAGGTCCGTTCTTAACCTGAAACTGTTCTTAACCTGAAGGACCACTTTAGCTAATGGGGCCTCCTGCTGCTGCCACGCTGCCAGAGCACGATTTCTGTTCTCATCCTGAAGCAAAGTTCTTAACCTGAGGTACTAATTCTGGGTTAGCGGAGTCTGTAACTTGAAGTGCATGTAACCTGAAGCGTATGTAACCCGAGGTACCACTGTAGTTCCCATCAGCGAAAGCAACTTGGCTTGCCAGATGGAACGATTCCTCCTCTCTTCCCCACCTGTTTGCTGTTGCAGGGGTTCTCCTGAACCCCTCTCCAGCCAATTTTGGGGGAACACAGGGGCAGGAGTAGGGGAAAAGACCCATTGTGCAAGCAAGAAGTCCTTGCACAGTTGAATCCCATTCTAGGAGGTTTTCCTAAGCCAAGAATGGATGGCCACACCTATCAGGGATGCCATCGTGGTGGGTTTCCTGCAACAGCTGGCAATGGTTGCATCTCAGGTCCTTTCCAATTCTATCATACTAACACTACCCAATATAGATCTGTCAAAGCTCAAATCCGATTTGATCTCTTAGAGGGATAATTGACGGTTAAATGAGGGCTGCCTGGGCCAAATATGGCTTCCTATGGTGCCCGCAAGTATTGAAACATTATGTGAATCATGGGGCAAGCCGTGGGTTCACATGTACCTGCTAATCGGTAGTGAGCAAATCAGCTCTAGGGTTTTGTACTTCTCAATGTACTAGCCCCCGATCTGTTTTCTCAGGAACGGCTTCCTTATTCACCTAGAAAACTGTTTGTATCAAAATGAAAATGGTACACAGGAGGCCTCTGGCGAAGATTTATTTTAACTTGTTCCTTTGATTTCCCCTCAGCAATGAGCAACGCTCCCATTGTCCTTGCTTTCTCTCTCCCTGGAGCTCTCTGAAATGCCTTTTTCAAAAAGAGAAAGGAAAAAGGAGCACGTTGTACTGCATGGAAAAATAGCTATGATGGAAAGGCCAGTCTCATGAATAAAAAGACTGAAATTAGACGAATAGGGTTTCTTTCTCATTGCTGCAGTAGGCGTTAATAACATATCTTGAATGAAGCACGCCATGCAAAAAATAAAAAAAGGTATTCTGGTTAATCCACTTGTTGAAATAAAAGTTGGATAAGTGATGAAATAGATACAGTGGTACCTCTGGTTACGTACTTAATTCGTTCTGGAGGTCCGTTCTTAACATGAAACAGTTCTTAACCTGAAGCACCACTTTAGCTAATGGGGCCTCCCACTGCTACCACGCCACGGCGTTGTGATTTCTGTTCTCATCCTGAAGCAAAGTTCTTAACTCGAGGTACTATTTCTGGGTTAGCGGAGTCTGTAACCTGAAGCGTCTGTAACCTGAAAGCGTATGTAACCCGAGGTACCACTGTACATCTTTGGGCCACAGAAATATTCTACAGCTTTCCAGGCCTGGATAAATAATAGGTATTGTGAGCCTTTTTCTCATTGGTATAGATGGCCATTTAGGAAATGGCACGACATGCAAAGACATTTTAAATACAACAATAACATGGCACTATTCTGTGCTAGGGTGTGACATAATATCTTACAGGCAATGTTTCTCTTTATAAATATAGCTTTAGTGGTTCAATTTGTCATATTCAAAGCAGTACCACTGATACAAGCTGACCTGGATGTGTAGAATTTGGGTATATTGTTCTAATCCATTTTTTGTTTATCATTGATTTTATGTTTCGAATGATTTAAAGAGCTGTTTTATCTTTTTTTTTTTAACTGATAATTTTATTGTGTTATTCTCTTTGTAAAACCACTTTGAGGGGTTCTTTTAAACAATCAAGTGTTGTGTGTGTGTGTGGCAGTGTTTAGAGAATTAAGAATGTTTAAATCTCTTCCCCTGAAATAAATGAGGCTTCAGAGTTCTTCCAGTTTGGCTGGGTCATGCTTGCTGTGGTAGATGGTGACGATGTTAGTTAATGACTTAATAGTTGCTTTCTCTTACAAAAGCAACTCAAAGCAACTTACATCAATAAATAAACAACACAGGCATTAAAACCAGCATTAAACAAAACAGAGAAAAATTAAATTCTGATTGTCTCTCACCTCCACCATTACTATTTATGCAGTTTTATCCTTGTACTTTATGAGGAATACGAGGGGAGGTCTCTAAACCCAAACGGCTGATACTCTAGAAATGGACACAAAGGAAGCAAGCTCTCTGCTCTTTTACTTAGAACTTTACTGCTACCAGAATTATTGTTATCATTGATTTACCTGCGTACTGCTTACATGCCCAAATGGCATTATTTTATCATCAGTTATAAAATATTGACACATAATTAAAGCACGCAATGAAAAACAACTCCATCAGAATATCCAAAGCACCCACGATTAAAATAGACAATAAAACTAGCCCGTTACAAAGCACAGCAATTAAAACGGAGGAGCAATCAAAACAATTAGATCAGGAAGCTCAAGTTCAGGGGAACGCTTGTCAAAACAAGCGTGCCTTCAAGAGTCAGCAGAATGACAATATTGATGTGGCTTCTACTATTTCAGCATGGAGGCTGTTCACAACACTGGCACATCTACTGAAAAAGCCCACCATCATGCATGTTGTACGCTGAAAGAAAATTATATGAAAATGATGTACCGGTGGTATTTGACTCCTAATAAGTTAGTAAAAATGTATAGGATTAGTACAAGTATCTGATGGAAATCTAAAGAAAAAGGTGGCAACTTTTATCATATGTGGTGGACATGTAAGGTAATAAAATCATTCTGGGAAATGATATAAAATGAATTGAAGAAAATGTTTAAAATAACCAGAAGCCTTTTTATTAGGATTTGTAGGTACAAATATTCCAAAGGAGCAGAAAAGACTTTTTATGTATGCGACAACAGCCACACGGATCTTACTAGCCCAGAGATGGAAAGAAGACAAAGTCCCTACCAGAGAGGAATGGCAAACCAAGCTGTTGGACTATGCTATGGGTAGGCAAACTAAGGCCCGGGAGCTGGATCCGGCCCAATCGCCTTTTAAATCTGGCCCGTGGACAGTCCGGGAATCAGCATGTTTTTACATGAGTAGAATGTGTCCTTTTATTTAAAATGCAACTCTGGGTTATTTGTGGGGCATAGGAATTCGTTCATTTTCCCCAAAAAAAATTTAGTCTGGCCCCCCACAAGGTCTGAGGGTCAGTGGACCAGTCCCCTGCTGAAAAATTTTGCTGACCCCTATGCCAAAATGGCAAAACTGACCGGAAAGCTCAGAAACCAAGACGACCAAACCTCAATAAAGAATGGGGAAAATTTATAATTTACCTAAGAGACCACTGTAAGCAGATGAAAACATTAGCAGGATTGCAGTAACACTTGTACTGTAGCAAACACTAGGAATAAAATGGAGTGATATAAAACATGGATTATGGAATAATACGCAGTTGAAAAAGTTGACATTTGGACCCAGGGAGGGGAAGATGGGACGTCCAGAGATTCGGAGAAATCTCTAAACATGGATATGCATTTTGTATTGTTATAATTCCATATTTGGGGGCGCGGGTGGCGCTGTGGGTAAAAGCCTCAGCGCCTAGGGCTTGCCGATTGAAAGGTCGGCGGTTCGAATCCCCGCGGCGGGGTGCACTCCCGCTGCTCAGTCCCAGCGCCTGCCAACCTAGCAGTTCGAAAGCACCCCCGGGTGAAAGTAGATAAATAGGGACCGTGCAAGTAGATAAATAGGGACCGCTTACTGGCGGGAAGGTAAACGGCGTTTCCGTGTGCTGCGCTGGCTCGCCAGATGCAGCTTTGTCACGCTGTCCACGTGACCCGGAAGTGTCTCCGGACAGCGCTGGCCCCCGGCCTCTTGAGTGAGATGGGTGCACAACCCTAGAGTCTGTCAAGACTGGCCCGTACGGGCAGGGGTACCTTTACCTTTTATGTATGTATGTATGGGACGCGGGTGGCGCTGTGAGTTAAACCACAGAGCCTAGGACTTGCCAATCAGAAGGTCGGCGGTTCGAATCCCCGCGACGGGGTGAGCTCCCGTTGCTTGGTCCCTGCTCCTGCCAACCTAGAAGTTCGAAAGCATGTCAAAGTGCAAGTAAATAAATAGGTACCGCTCCGGCGGGAAGGTAAACGGCGTTTCCGTGCGCTGCTCTGGTTCACCAGAAGCGGCTTAGTCATGCTGGTCACATGACCCAGAAGCTGTACGCCGGCTCCCTCGGCCAATAAAGCCCAGAGTCGGCCACGACTGGACCTAATGGTCAGGGGTCCCTTTACCTTTACCTATGTAAGCAGCGGGACCTAAGATTATGCACTTCCTTCATCACTCCTGCAGCCCTGCCTCAAATCCTTTCACCGAGCGCAAGCTCCTTGCCTTTATTGCTAACCATCTCTACAGTTTTGCCCCAGTCTCCTTGCCTGTCCTCACAAATTGTTATACCTTCACCTGCATTCTTCTTGTCTTGCCCAGACTGCCCTGCTCAATTCTTTTCTTGCATGGCTTCTCTGCGGATGAGCAGACAGCTGCATTGGGGAAACCCAATGGGCGGGATATAAATTAAACACTATTATTATTGTATTATATATGGCATCTGCTCTGTTCCTGTCTCTTTCTTGTGTAAACACTGGGAAGACATCTGAGGGAAAGAAGGAACGGAAGAAGGAACAGTAGCGAGAGAGGAAGATGAACAAGAGGAAATGCTTTGGCTTTCTTCCAGTTGTGCAGGATAACTGATGGAATTAAGGGGCTGGGCAAAAGGCTTTGTGGGAAAAGTGGTTTTGGAAAGGAACACATCTTGACATCCATGGGAGCACTAAGGGAGAGTAACTTAAAAGGAGGAGAAAACCATCTATCTATCATCTTTCTTTCTTTCTTTCTTTCTTTCTTTCTTTCTTTCTTAACCTGAAACTGTTCTTAACCTGAAGCACCACTTTAGCTAATGGGGCCTCCTGCTGCAGCTGCACCACCGGAGCACGATTTCTGTTCTCATCCTGAAGCAAAGTTCTTAACCTGAAGCACTATTTCTGGGTTAGTGGAGTCTGTAACCTGAAGCGTATGTAACCTGAAGCGTATGTAACCTGAGGTACCACTGTATTTGATACCATGACGAAATAGCATTTTGAGTCACTATTTCCTTAGGAAATAGGAATCCATGCGTCTCCTATTCAGTTTGTAGGCCTCCTAAGGGGCAGAGCTCATGCAGAAGATCTGAGGTTCCATCCTTCATCTCTCCAGGATGGTCTGGGGAAATGCCCCCCCCCATCAGAAACCCTGCCGCCCATCAGTGTTGATAACCCTGAGACAGATGGACCCCAGGCTCTGACTTGGTCTAAAGTAGCTTTCTATGTTTCTGACTGTCCTTGCTACCCTTTTGCTTTTACTGGAAAAAGCAAACAGATGGGCTGAAACACTGCAGTTATACTGTGTAATTATGAAAGAATGCACAATTAAACATTTCCTAGAAGGGCCCAGAGCCAGATCACATTAGCTGTGCTCAATTTCCATTGAAATGAATGGGAACTAGTGATATAAGTGGAAGCAGCCCCAATCAATGGGTCAAGCAGAACCTCCCATTGATTTCAATGGGTCAGGGTTTCCCATACAGCATGCAAGTGCTATTCAGACAGATTCTCCCCTCCCGGCAAAATAACGAGATCAGGTCTCAGGTCTAAAGTATATAGCCGGTGCAGAACATTATCTTGACTGAATTGGTAATTTTTCGATTTTACCATGACAGCCTGTCTGACTGCCAAGGCTACAAAGATCTGCCAGGGGGCATGTGGAGAGCAGGAGAAGGAAATATCTTAAGCACATCTGTGTCTTTATAAAGCATCTCATTCCTTATGGGGCTTGATGAAGAAGACATGGGTAATTCATGGATGACTGAATCAAGGTTTGCCTTTTGAAGAGTGTTGTTGTTGTTGTTCAGTCGTGTCCGACTCTTTGTGACCCCATGGACCAGAGCACGCCAGGCACTCCTGTCTTCCACTGCCTCCCGCAGTTTGGTCAAACTCATGCTGGTAGCTTCGAGAACACTGTCCAACCATCTCATCCTCTGTCGTCCCCTTCTCCTTGCGCCCTCCATCTTTCCCAACATCAGGGTCTTTTCCAGGGAGTCTTTTCTTTTCATGAGGTGGCCAAAGTATTGGAGCCTCAGCTTCAGGATCTGTCCTTCCAGTGAGCACTCAGGGCTGATTTCCTTCAGAATGGAGAGGTTTGATCTTCTTGCAGTCCATGGGACTCTCAAGAGTCTCCTCCAGCACCATAATTCAAAAGCATCAATTCTTCGGCGATCAGCCTTCTTTATGGTCCAGCTCTCACTTCCACACATCACTACTGGGAAAACCATAGCTTTAACTATACGGACCTTTGTTGGCAAGGTGATGTCTCTGTAGCCAATGCTAGTCCTACTTAGAGTAGACTTACTGCAGTTAATGGGCCTAAGTTAGCCATGTCTACTAAGTTCAATGTGTCTACTAGCATTGGATCCAACCCATTGTGTCCTCTGGCCAGGAAGCAACAAAAGAAAGCAAAAGAAAACAATGTACACTTACTAGACGAAACATTTCTAGCCCACCCAGGGGCATCAGTGCCCAGCGAATTGGCAATGCCAGCAGCCTACATATGATTTTTATCTAAAATTGTATCTGGAGTTTTAGGCTCTCCATATGATGGTGTCAGGAAGCCCAGAACTGGCCAAATCCCAAAGCTATTAAGGAGAGAGTGAACAGGTGGCAGCCAGACGCTGCCAGTGAAAATCAAGACCGAGGTCTGCTACTCCAGTCTCCTTTGACCTTCTCTTGTGCTAGGGAAGGAATTCAAGAAGCAAAGGTCATAGCTACAGCAGAGATGGGCAGACTTCAGCCTTGTAGGCAGTGGAAGTGCTGGACCAGTGCCTTGCCTCAGTAATGGACTGGATGAAAGCCAACAAACTGAAGCTCAATCCAGATAAGACACTGTTAGTGGGTGGTTTCCTAGACCAGATGGGTGGGAGATCATCTGCTCTTGATGTGGTTATACTTCCTCAGAAGGAGCAGGTTCATAGCTTGGGAGTCCTCCTGGATCCTTCGCTGTCGCTCGAGGCTCAGGTGGCCTCAGCGGCCTGGAGTGCCTTCCATCAGCTTCTGCTGGTGGCCCAGCTACGCCCTTATCTGGACAGGGACAGCCTAGCTACTGTTGTCTATGCTCAGGTTAGATTACTGCAATGCGTTACACATAGGGCTGCCTCTGAAGATGGTTCGGAAACTTCAGCTGGTGCAGAATTCAGCAGCCAGGTTGCGCACCGGAGCAAGACGGTTTGAGCATATTACACCGGTCCTTGTCCGACTGCACTTCCATCATCCCTAGCTAGCAAGACCAGTGGTCAGGAATGATGGGAACTGTAGTCCAAAAGCAGTTGGAGACCCAAGCTTGGGAAACATTGCTCTAATGTGTCCTTTTCCAGAAAAAGAAATGGGGGGGGGGATGAGGGTTAGTTGTTGCTGTTATTCGACAATTAGGAGGTAGAAATACTTTCAAATCACTCAAGAGATTTGCTAGTAGAGCCCAACCTTGGGGCCATCTTGAATATAATATTGAGGGGCCCAGTTAAGCCCTGTCCTGCACAACTGATCACAGGGCACACATATCATTTGACTGCCAATGCCAATGTATAAGACATGTACAAATACCTGCTGGAAATGTAAGGGGAAAGAAGGCATCTTCTACCGTATGTGGTGGATGTGTAAGGTAATAAAAGCATTCTTGGAAATGATATACAGTGGCACCTCGGTTTAAGAACAGTCCTGTTTATGAATGATTCGGTTTACGGACACCGCAAAACCGGAAATAGTGTTCCAGTTTGCAAACTTTACGAACGGTGGAAGTGCACCGGCGGTGGGAGGCCTCATTAGGGAAAGCACGCCTCAGTTTAAGAACGGATTTGGTTTAAGAACGGACTTCCGGAACGGATTAAGTTTGTAAACTGAGGTACCACTGTATAATGAACTGGAAAAAAAATGTTTAAAACAACCTTTGTAAAAAACAACACAGAAGCTTTTTTATTAGGAATTGTAGGTACTGATATCCCAAAGGAACATAAAAAGTCTTTTTATGTATGCGACAACAGCCACGCGGATGTTACTAGCCCAGAGATGGAAAGAATGTCCCTACCTGAGAAGAATGGCAGACCAAGCTGTTGGACTATGCCAAAATGGCAAAACTGACCAAAAAGCTCAGGAACCAAGAAGGCGAAAACTTCAGAATGGGGAAAAATTATAATTTATCTAGGAGACTAGTATAAACAGATGAAAACATTAGCAGGATTCTAATAATCTAATATGGATTATGAAATAATATGCAGTTGAGAAGGTGTACAATAGGACCCATGGAGGGGAAGGTGGGAAGTCCAGAAATTTGGAGAAATATCTAAATATGGATATGTAATTTGGATTGTTATACTTTTATATTTGTAACATCATTATATATATATACCATTAAACAATTATTCAACATGTTAAAAGGGGGGGGGGGAGAGAATGGCAATGCTCATCAACTGGGAGGGGCAGACTCCTCAAATATTTTATGGGGGGGGCGGGACAGAAAATATCTCAGCCCCTAGGGATTGGCTCATATGATCCTAATCTAATTGAAAACTTTCCATTTCAGTTTCTTTTCCAAGATATTTTCTATTTGTTTTAGAGAAACACAAACAGAACAAAAAGAAAGAATACAAGGAACCCAAGATGTAAACCATAACAGTTAATTTCAGTTTCTCTGTCACCATGTTTTCCGTTTTAAATTAGGTTCTCCACACTTCCACAAGAGATTGAGAATTATTATTTTTTTAATCTTCATGAAAATGCACTAGCATTTTCTCCTGATATAGACATGTGTGTATGCCGTTGCACCTAATAGGGATGCTTTTGCAAAGCAAGTTCCCCAAATATAATATATTCTTGCATGTTATTTTTACTAATACATGCACTTTATTCCCACTAATACCAGTATATGCATTTTTGCCCACACTGATGGAAAACTGCATATCAAAATTCACAGATAGCTGTGTTTCGGTTCTCATATTGTTTCAGAAACTGAGAATTGGGTCGATTTGTCTTTAAAATGCCAACAGAATCAAATTTCTTCCCTACTCTTTTCCTCTAATCTACAGCACAACCTGGAAAATTAGGCAAGGACAACGATGAGGCAAGAAGCAGGCATATTGAAAACATCTCGGAGTGTCTGTAGCAGCTGCAAAAGGAATAAGCGAAGCATATCAGACAATCCTCATTTCTCAACCCTTCCCAACGATGCAGGAAGAAGAAAAAATCACAAAATATGAGATTAGATTATGGGGTTTTACAGTGGAAAAGGTTTGCATTAAAATTCCTTGGGTTTTCACTCTCAGCAAAAGACACGCAAGTGGTTTCTTCCAGCAGTAGATCAAACTCTTCACTGTTTAAAATAATTTCAGCCTTGCATGTCCCATATCTTGTAAAAGAATCACATATCCATGTCTGAAAATCAAACATTATGGGATGTGTTTATGATTGGAACAGTTCCTTTGGAATTAATTTAAGTCATGCAATTGATTTGGCTTTTTAAATCCTCTGGAATGTTTTTTGGAGTAAAATGCAGATTGCAGTTGTCTAGCAATATAGTATTTTATTTATTTTAATGCCAGTTCCAATAATCCAGGATGCTAATTTACAGGACCCCAAGAGCTTTGGGCTGATTTCTTTCTTTCTTTCTTTCTTTCTTTCTTTCTTTCTTTCTTTCTTTCTTTCTTTCTGCTGGGCATCATCCCCTCTGCTGTATCTCAAACTGCTTGCAAAAGTCCAAATTCCAAATGCAGCTCTGGCTGAAGGCCTGCTGTCCAAAGAACAGAAACCCAAAGCTTCAATGGGTAGGTGGCACTAGTTGTGCTGTCGTCTGGATCGTGGCCATCGCTTTTCTCTTCTGCAGCATTAATTACTAGTGCACAATGGTCTGCTGGAGCTGACGATTTGCTGGCTGTTACTCTCCTTTTTTAAAGCTTTAAGGAAGTCATGTAGCACTTGATTAATAACAGCTTACAGCAGCTCATGCCAATGAAAGATATTGGCTGCTTTCTTACCTCTTGGCCCTTTTTGTGCCTGACCCAATTCTGTACCACATTTCGTGGTACAGGTCTGGGCTTTAAACCTCCATGTCTGAGTGTTTTGGTTTTGGGGGTTTGTTTGTTTTTGTCCTGGCGCTTTCCCGAGGAAAACTCGTGTTTGACCGCTGAATCAGAGCAAATGGCAATCCAAGTTTTCCACAGAATACCATTTGCTCTAATTCAGCGATAAAATGCAGAGTTTCCTGCGGAAAGCGCTGGAAGGGGAAGTCTGGATAAGCCCTTAATTGTGTTGTTCGAAACAGGACTGGTGGTTAAACTCTGCCCTTGCTAACCATGAAGCTGTACAAACCTAGGCTACAATGAGGAGCCTTACCGCTGCCCTTAATGACTTAGCGTATTTTTCGCTCTATAAGACACACTTTTTCCCTCCTAAAAAGTAAGGGGAAATGTGTGTGCGTCTTATGGAGCGAATGCAGGCTACACAGCTATCCCAGAAGCCAGAACAGCGAGAGGAATCACTGTGTAGCAAAAAACTAGGTGCCTCTTATGGTCTGGTGCGTCTTATGGAGCGAAAGAATACGTTATTTGAATTGTTCCATAATTGCTGAGAACAACGTGTTATTGGGAATGGTAATGAGTCCCTTTCTACGCAGAATAAAGGTTTAAAAAAACCAAAAGGTAAAGGACCCTTGGACAGCTAAGTCCAGTCAAAGGCGACTATGGGATTGCAGCGCTCATCTCGCTTTCTGGCTGAGATAGGCGGTGATTGTCCACAGACAGCTTTCCGGGTCATGCGGCCAGCACGACTAAACCGCTACTGGCGCACAGAGGACCATGATGGAAGCCAGAGCACACGAAAACGCCATTTACCTTCCCACCACAGCGGTACCTATTTATCTACTTGCACTGGTGTGCTTTCAAATTGCTAGGTTGGCAGGAGCTGGGACAGAGCAACGGGAGCTCACCCCATTGCAGGAATTTGAACCACCGACCTTCTGATCGGCAAGCCCATGAGGCTCAGTGGTTTAGTGCAACCCGCAAAGCCACTAGAAAGAAATTGTGTGGGTAGAACTGCATACGGTGGGCCATATGGAGAGACAGTATAGCTCAAGGACATAGCACACACTCTGCATGTCCAGGTTCACTTCCCGCCATGTCCAGTTAAAGGGATCTGATAGCAGGGATGGAGTCTCTGTCCGAGAAGCCCTGGAAAGTCACTGCCATTCAATGTGGAGAATATTCGACTAGGTGGACAAACAGAGAGCAGTTCCCAGGTCTGTTTCTGTGATCTGCTACCCAAGAAACTCACAGTGTAGTTTAGGCATTTCTGTACAGTCTCCCCTGCCCCCCACCCTTTTAGTACAACACTTTCCAGAGTAGTTATTACCTTGTTCCTGAAAAAAGCCTTGCCTTTTGGGAACCAGAAGCACATTCCCTGCACGCCTCCACAGAGAAAAATGGGAGAGCTCACATAAAGTTGTTACTTCTCAATAGAGAGCTGTTTTAGGGGAAATCAGTGCTCTTGTTTTACTTCTCCCCAAAGAAATCGAGGGCAGCACCACAGAGAAATCAATACCCTCCTGCTACTCTAGCAGTTCATATAAATCAAGATAGCTATCAAAGTTTCAAGCCAGGGAAACAGCGTTTTTTAAAAATGCTATGTGCTGACACCCACAGTCTAATATATGTGACTAGGTTACTAAAAATTTGTTGTTTTCCCCAAAAAGATCGGAGGCATTTTTGCTAGGAATCATTCAGAGGTCCCCAGGTGACTGGGGGGGGGGGGGATTATTTATGCAACAACAGCAGCCTGAGTTTTGTTAGCCCAAAAATGGAAAGTGAGGGAGGTCCCAGGTAAGCTTTGGCAACTTAAGATGACAGAATTTGCAGACGGAGCTGGTGTAACGTATAGAATAAGAGAGCAATAAGAACATGCATTTAAAGAGGAGTGGATTTTTTTTTTTCTTTTTCTGAGTATATGGAAAATGCGCACAGCTGAAAATGCTGGCAGCATTAAGGTAAATTCAACAGAATAACAAACACTGGAGTGATGTGAGATAGGAGAGCTTCCTGTTGACCACACTTTTTGTGTGGCTCTTTCCCCTCCCAGAGCTTTCCCGAAGAAACTCTGCATTTTATTGCTGAATTGGAGCAAATGGTATTCCGCGGAAAACTTAGACAGCCATTTGCTCCGATTCAGCGGTCAAACACGAGTTTTCATCGGGAAAGCGCCAGGACGGAATAAAACGGTTATAGTAAAATATGCAGGAATGGTGGATAAACTAATTGAACCATGGAAGGGGAAGGATGGAAGTCCCTGAATGTATGGTACTATGTAAGATTTTTATTTTGAGGCATAAAATTGAAAACTTAATAAAATCTCTCTCTCTCTAGCTTCCCAATGCAGGGCTGCCTTCAGATGTTTACAAAGGTCATGTAGTTATTTATTTCCCTGAGTGGCTGGGGAAACACAGCCAGATGGGCGGGGCATAAATAATAAAATTATTTTTTCCAGTAGCACCTTAGAGACCAACGAAGTTTGGTATTGGTATGAGCTTTCGTGTGCATGCACACTTCTTCAGATACATCTGAAGTTTGTCTTAGTCCCACGGGGCAATAGCAGCCCAGGGAGGACAATGTAGACTGAAGAAATTTGCCCAGGAAAGGAAGATTAATTTTCCCAATCCCACAGCAGTCCTAATAATAATTTTGTACCCCTCATCCTACCCAGGGCAGTTGCTCATTTTTATAAAACAAAAACGTGAGAGATCCTTGCAACGTTTGAAGAATTACTATCACGTTTTCCCAAGTATTCCTTACATAAGAGAACTATGAATAGTTCCAATCCAGGTTTGACTCAGGATGATTTTTAACCCCCCCCCCCCCAACTTACCTAGGCAGCTATGAAAGATACTTGTAGGTCTCACTCTTCCAGTTCCTACAAGAATCGTTTTAATAAAACAGTTGGCCAATTGGTGTTAAAGAAGGATAGAACGTTTTTTATGTATGCCACAACAGCAGCAAGAATACTCATCGCAAAGTACTGGAAGACGCAAGAACTACCCACCGTGGAAGAATGGCAACTGAAGGTGATAGACTACATGGGACTGGCAGAAATGACGAGCAGAATCCGTGACCAGGGAAGAGATACGGCGCAAGAAGAGTGGGAAAATTTTAAAGAGTATTTAAAGAAATATTGTAAAATTAATGAAGGTTAGAATAACGCTGGATTGGAAATTAAGGGGTTAAAAGCGGTAAGGGATAATTTGAAGAAATAATTGTTATTAAAACTAATTTAAAAGTAAGGGAAGGATTTGCTGACAATTGAATCAGAAATTAGAATACAGAAAGGGAAGGCATGAGGAAGTCGTGAAAGTAAGTTAAAAGAAAGTAAAAACTGAAGTTATACGTGTTTTATTTCCTGTATTTCTTACTATGTCGTTTTTCTTTTTCTTTTTTCTTTATTTGTTATTGTGATGTGTTGACATGTTAAAACTTTAATAAAAATTTAATTAAAAAAAAAAGAATCGTTTTAATAAAACCATGTTTTGCCTTAGGCCTCTTTGGCTTTCCCTGGGTCCCTGAAGGATCTTCCACACTGGACCACAGATCAAATGTGTAATAGCTAATGTAACCCTCGAAGATGGCATTTATTTCAAACTAATCAATTCAGGTAAAAGAGTATACTCCCAGACTCAGATGGCCCTTTTAAATCATAACATAGAAATTCAAGAGATTCAGCGCCTAATTCAGATCAGTGCTTTTCTCAGCTGTAGCCTAGCACAGTGTTTCCCAACCTTTTTTGGGCAAAGGCACACTTGTTTCATGAAAAAAATCTCGAGGCACACCACCATTACAGCCCCGTGACGTCAGCGCGCAGCGTCACGCCGGGAGGGACATGAATTGCTAGCAAATTACATAATCACCTCCTTGAGGGCTGGCTCATCTTCTCCGAAGGCAGAACCCCATTAATTAACAGCACAGACTCACACCATAGCCAAGACGAGGGGGGAAAACCACAGTCATGCACATGTGGGGGCTAAATGAGGACGAAGACCGGGCAGAGAGCAGGGTTCAAATCACCCCACCTGGCCAGGACAATCCCTGGGTGCTCCCTTGGGCCACTCGCCTGACCCACCTCGCAGGGCTGTTGTTGCGAGGATAACACGGGGAGAACCACGCGCGCCCCCGGGAGCTCCTTGGAGGAGAAAGCGGGCGATGAATGCAATGCACGAAATATATGAGAGGCGACCAGGTTTTGCAGGTGAGGGGCCCCCGCCAGCCTCCGCTTCCAACACCCGGCGCAACGACGCCGAAGTTTTCCCCCGGGCTCGGCTCGGGGAGCAGCGCTGCTCCCCCCCGGCTCCCCTTCGCCCTCCCGGCTCTCTCTGCCGCCCACTGGGGACCCCCCTCACCTGCCAAGTCCGGAGCGCCGGTGGAAGTTGCATACATGCATGCAGGGCGCCGCGTTGCCATTGCATTGCACTGCACTCCATGCAACGCCTGCACGCATGCATTGCCTTGCACGCCCGCCAAAGGGTCTCCCCACGGTCCGATGCGTCCCCTCCGGCGCGGATGCAGCATTGCAAAAATAAAAAACCCCCGACGCAGCCCTACCTGGGGGGCAGCCTCCGCCTCCGCCGCTCCGCCTCCGCGGGGATCCCCGGGCTCCATCCTGCCGCCCGATCTCCGGGGGGCGCAGGCAGGCTGCGTGGGGTCTGCGCGGAAGAGCCCCTGCCCGCCCGGCAGCCGCCGCTGCGCTCATTCCATGGCCGGGAGAAGAGCACTTCAAACAAAACGCCCGGCCCGCCAGGCCACGCTGGGAAACGTAGTTCGCGCACCCCGCGCGGGCGCGGAGCCCAAGGGCGAGGGGACTACGGATCCCGGCAGCCCCCGCGCCGGGGACGGAGGGGGAGAGGCCGGGTGCAGGGATGGAGGGACGGGTGGGCGAGTGAGTGAGTGAGTGGCAGCCGCCAAGCCTTGGCCGAGAGCCAGGAAGGGCCTCCCCGGAGGAGGAGGAGGAGGAGGGAGGCGCAGAGCGGGAGGGAGGGAGGGAACCCCAGGGGTCATCTAGTGACGGCGCCCAATCGAAAATTTGACTTTAAAAAAAAAAACTTTCAATTTTTTAATTTTTCCCGCGGCACACCAGGCAACATCTCGCGGCACACTAGTGTGCCGCGGAACAGTGGTTGGGAAACACTGGCCTAGCAAGCATCTGACACCATCTACAATTTGACATCTTAAAGTACTAGGCAAATTGGTGGACGTTTTTTCAAGGAATGCAGAAGCACTTTTAAAATATATGCATGTACTCAGATGTTGAGAGAGACACAGAGAGCCTGAGCTGGCTTTTGATTTTGCTAAACAAATTTATTCAGAGTTAGAAAGGATTGTCGCAGAGCCTCACAGAAGTGGCCGGCTTAGCCTGAAAACCCCTAGGAAGATGCCATGCATATGTAAGAAGAGGGACTGTGGAAATTTACTAGCTAAAGCACCGTGGCTCTTATTGCAGCATCCGACCTGTTATTTTGAAGCACAGCTCAGCATAAGAATTTTTTCGTATACTTTTTTATTATTAATAATAGAAACTTCTTAATTTATTTATTTTATTACATTTGATGGATTGATCTACTGATTAAATCCATTCAAGTATGCAGACAACTTATTTCTGAGTCTGCAATCCTCCATGTGCCTCAAGAGATTCCATCAACCTTGCCTCCGAAAATTTTTACATATCACTTGGGGAGACAAGCGAACTAATTCCAGTGTACTGGAAGAAGCAAAGATCCCCAGTGTCGAAGCAATGATTCTTCAACATCAACTTCATTGGACTGCTCATGTTGTGCGGATGCCTAATGATCGTCTTCCAAAGCAACTACTCTATTCCCAACTCAAGAATGGAAAGCGTAATGCTGGTGGTCAACAAAAGAGGTTTAAAGACTCAAGTCAAATCTTTAAAAATGCAGTATAAGCACGACAATTGAGAAACATTGGCCTGCGAGCGCTCAAACTGGAGAACAGCTTTTACCAAAGGTGTCATGGACTTTGAAGATGCTCAAACTCAGGACGAAAGGGAGAAATGCGCTAAGAGGAAGGCACACTTGGCAAACCCTCACCGTGATCAACTCCCGCCCAGAAACCTATGTCCCCACTGTGGAAGGACATGTGGATCCAGAATTGGCCTCCACAGTCACTTACGGACTCACTGTTAAAACCGTGTTGATGGAAGACAATCTTACTCAGCTATGAGCGATCGAAGAAGAAGACCTGGAGAAAAAAGTCAAATTGAACTAAGGGGCATTGACTTCTGAGTAAGCATCCATTGGATGACTGCACAGATGTCTATAACAGCATTATGATATTGGCAGCTTTATTTTCAATTCCTTTCCTAATGATCCCTAGAACGGAATGTGCCTTTTCCACACATGCTGTGCAGTGGATCGACACTTTCATCCAGCAATGGTCCCAAGATCATGTTCCTGGTTCAGACCCTGCGAGCATATACGTGAAATTAATATTTTTGCCTCATGAGACACATCACTTCACATTTGTCTACTACACAGACTTGCATTTGCCGTTTTATTGCCCATTCCCTCCATTTGGGAAAGTCCTTTTCAAGCTTTCTGCGATCTCTGTTTGTCCCCCGAGCAATTTATTATCGTCAGCTGACTTGGCCATCTCACTGCCCACCCCTAACTCTAGATTGTTTGTGTTATGTACTGAGTTGAATAGGCTCCAAATTGCAGCAGTCCTAGAACAATAGGATTCAGAATGCAGCGGTCTGATTGGTCCGCAGGAGCCACCCAATCCAACTCCAGGTGGAAGTGAATCCGCAACCTGATTGGCCTACGGGAGAATCCCAGAATTAGCCAATCATGTGGGGCCCATTGTGTAAATAATGTATATAAAGCAGACATTTTGGGGGAACTTCCATTCCTCACTACTATGAGCTGAAGAAAGAGCATGAAATCCACACTCGACTCCGAGTATATTTCAGTTTGTTAACAAGTTAAAAAACACAGGCCCCCAAACTGACCATTAGGAGACCCTGCTTTCTATTTATCTCCCTTCAAAAAACTGTCCATTTATTCCTTCTCTCTGCGTCCTGCTACTTAAAGCAATTCCTGACTCATAAGAGGCCTTCTCCACTTATTCCTTGACAGCTAAGCTTACTCATGAATCTTTGGTGAGGTACCTTGGCAAGCAATTGCTGCTGTGGGCCAGGCAGGAAGAAAATGTGATATTAGCAGTGCTTTTTTGCTAAAAGAAATATTAAGGGGTACTCTCATTTTCCTACTCATATTGAAATACTGCCCCTCAATGAGGCCAAACTTAGATTCACAAAATGTTTAGAGGTATGTGTACCCCTGCGTCCCCCCAGAAAAAAGCACTGGATATTAGTGATACCTCTGAAATGCCACCCCCCCCCCCAATAACCTGGAACAATAAGAGAAAGAGTGATGATCTCTTTCTCTGCAGTGTCCTCTCCTAAACATCTTGGAAGAAGCAGGGGAAAGGTGATACAGTGGTACCTCGGGTTAAGTACTGAATTCGTTCTGGAGGTCCGTACTTAACCTGAAACTGTTCTTAACCTGAAGCACCACTGTAGCTAATGGGGCCTCCTGCTGCTGCTGCGCCGCCGGAGCACGATTTCTGTTCTCATTCTGAAGCAAAGTTCTTAACCTGAAGCACTATTTCTGGGTTAGCGGAGTCTGTAACCTGAAGTGTATGTAACCTGAAGCGTATGTAACCTGAGGTACCACTGTAATTATTATGATGGTGAGAATAATGATGACGCCTCAGCACTGGGCTTCTCCCCAACAACTTTGGAACAATCATGTTATAGAGCATGCTGCGGAAACGATTGCCATATCCCAGCCCCTTGCACCCTCTCTCAAGCAGTTGTTTGTTCCAATGCCTGCAGGAAGGAAAACAAACACAGCAGCAATAGTAAGGTCCCCACATTTCCCAAAAGCTCTACATGGCCGGCAGGCAGCAAAATAAGAGGCATGCAATTCCTGAACTCATTGCTCCACCCCAAAAACCTCTCAAGTGGCTGCCTGCTCCAAGTGCCCGGCAGGCAGCAAACCAATTACCCAGAGAAACAGGCAGGTGGATCCTGCAGATCTTTCCAATATTGTATTTCCACACAGGAAACGGATTAAACTGTTGAATTTCTGCCTGCCTCACAGCTATCAAAGAGACAACAACCCTGTTCTCCCCCAATGCCAACCCTAGACCAAAGACTATGTTGCCATTCTGTGCCCACTTACCAGGCAGTAAAGCCTATTAAACACAAATAGATTTACTACTGAACAGACATTTATACTACTGTACTGTAAATTAACTATACAGTGGATTATTAGCGAGCGCTTGGTTTTTAGCTCCAGTACTGCAGGAGACATACTTAAGCATCTTTGCAAAGTTTTCACATTCTGCACTAACCATTTGGAGAAGGGATTTTTGCAGAAAATAACTTCTAATGACTACTTGACATCAGATGAATCCACCACAGGAAAAAATAGAATCCTAGTTGCTAGCGAAAAAGGAAATGCAGACTACAGTGAATCCAAGGACTAAAAAATAAAACGAAAGGGAAGGGGAAGCAACAGCTCTTCAGGAACCCAGGATGTGCAACAATTATCTGCAGATTCACAACTCTCAACAAAACATATATGCATACAAAACTTTTTGCCAACCTTGATAACAAACATATCCTTACGTTACAGTGTATAATGAATGTTAACTTGCTGCCGCTGCAGGGTGTCTATAAGTATTTTATGGTTGTATTTGCTGATTCATTCGCGTTTTATATTTCTGTTTTATGGTTACTGAATATTAATAAAAAAGCATTCCAGTGATGACAAGCAGATCAGTAAGTGAGGAACATGGGAAAACAGGTGGGGCAGGGAGTGCAATTGTGCAATGTCACAATTTTTTTGCTCAGCAGGAAGGAAATCTCATTTATTTCAAGCAAGCTGCTTCGGAATAAAACATACCAAAGCAAGCTGTTCTGTAAAGGGATTGAATGAAATAATGTGGGCACAAATAACGTGCTCAATCAAACATACCCCAGCCTTCTCCTCCATCCAGCTTCTTCTGCTGCTATGGGAAAGCTCCCCTCCCAAATGGAAGTGATCAGCCTCCCTCAGCTGCCTCTGAGTTTTGTGCTCTTAACTTTCTGCAGAAATGTCCAATAGATTTGATGTACAGTGGTACCTCGGGTTACAAACGCTTCGGGTTACAAACTCCGCTAAGCTGGAAGTAGTACCTCAGGCTGAGAACTTTGTCCCAGGATGAGAACGGAAATCGCGCGGCAGCAGCGGGAGACCCCATTAGCAAAAGCGTGTCTCAGGTTAAGAACAGTTTTGGGTTAAGAATGGACTTCCGGAACGAATTGAGTTCGTAACCCAAGGTACCACTATGTACCACCGGCACATTTTGTTGCATAACTTTTCCTTAAAAAAAAAAAAAGTTTTCTTATTTGGTTTTACAAGTTCGTTCACAGAAATAATATTCTTGCAAATATTATAATTTTACACAAAATTCTTTCGAATCCTAGGACTCCCCTCCTCCCCTCCGTGGATTCTTTAAGTAACCTTTTCAACTGCATATTATAAGTACATCTAGTTTACAGTCCTCCATTATATCCAAAGTCTATGGACCAGTGCAAGAGTTATTTAAAGGCTGCCAAAGTGTTCAAGTGTTTACAGTGGTCTTTGAAATACAATCTATACAGTGGTACCTCAGGTTACAGACGCTTCAGGTTACAGAATCCGCTAACCCAGAAATAATACCTTGGGTTAAGAACTTTACTTCAGGATGAGAACAGAAATTGCGCGGCGACGGCACAGCGGCAGCGGGAGGCCCCATTAGCTAAAGTGGTCCTTCAGGTTAAGAACAGTTTTGGGTTAAGAATGGACTTCCGGAACGAATTGAGTTCGTAACCCAAGGTACCACTATGTACCACCGGCATATTTTGTTGCATAACTTTTCCTTTAAAAAAAAAAGTTTTCTTATTTGGTTTTACAAGTTCATTCACAGAAATAATATTCTTGCAAATATTAGAATTTTACACAAAATTCTTTCGAATCCTAGGACTCCCTTCCTCCCCTCCGTGGATTCTTTAAGTAACCTTTTCAACTGCATATTATAAGTACATCTAGTTTACAGTCCTCCATTATATCCAAAGTCTATGGACCACTGCAAGAGTTATTTAAAGGCTGCCAAAGTGTTCAAGTGTTTACAGTGGTCTTTGAAATACAATCTATACAGTGGTACCTCAGGTTACAGGCGCTTCAGGTTACAGACGCTTCAGGTTACAGAATCCGCTAACCCAGAAATAATACCTCGGGTTAAGAACTTTACTTCAGGATGAGAACAGAAATTGCGCGGCGACGGCACAGCGGCAGTGGGAGGCCCCATTAGCTAAAGTGGTGCTTCAGGTTAAGAACAGACCTCCAGAACGAATTAAGTTCTTAACCCGAGGTACCACTGTATTTGTCCCATTCTCTGTTGAAGTTTTAATACTCCTGATTTTTTTATTTTCCCGGTTAATCTTGCCATCTCTGCACACAGTCATACCTCACGTTACGTCCCCTTCATCTTACGTTCTTTCAGGTTACATCCCGCGGCGACCCAAAAGTGCCGGAAAGGGTTACTTCCGGGTTTCCCCACTCGCGCATGCGCAGATGTGCAAAACGACGTCACACGCATGTGCAGAAGCGGCGAATTGCAACCCACGTGTGCGCAGACGCGCCACTGCAGGTTGCATTCTTTTCATGTTGCAAACGGGGCTCCGGAACAGATCCCGTTCGCAACCAGAGGTACCACTGTAGTCCAATAATTTCATCTGCCAGTCCATCCTAGTAGGTATCTTAGCATCTTTCCAGCTCTGGGCAAGCAACATCCTTACATTTTGTTGCATAACTTTTCTTTCTAGGAGAGCAAGACTTCCAAAAATAAAAAATGAAAGCTCAGTCTGGAGCTTGTGCACCTGTCAGGTTGGCAAACCCCACTCTAGGGCTTCGGCCTTTCCAGACCTATCTGGATATGATGGGAACCCAGCCATTGGACATCTGAGTACAAACAAGTGCTCTACCTTGAGCTTTCGTTCTTCTATATCAGCCTGCCCCAATCTGGTACCCTCCCTAGGTTTCAGACTACAGTGCCCATCAGTCCTAGCCAGCATGGCCAATGCTCAAGGATGATGAAAGCTGTAGACCAATATATCTGATGGGAGGCAGTTTGAGTAATACTGTTCTATGTCCTTATCTATTCAGATCCTAAGGTTATTTTCCACCAACAGATCTGAAGTGTACAGAAGTGCTCTTGACAGGAGATTCATTTGATCCGTGACGCCTAAATTCATTTCTTAATAGGGCCAGTTTTCCCAGTTACATCAGCAACAAAATACATTTCATTACAAATATAATTTTTACCTCAAGTATCAATTAAATGACTGCCTTATTGTAAGAGGTAATTCTTAGTGTTGTTCTTAATTGTAAAATGTAACTTGTAATAGTATGTGTGGTGAGTCAAGTAGACACAGGTGTAACGAGTTACCTCACATTAAGCCAATATTGTCTACTTGAGTGTAGACAGTTTTTAGGAGTCAGGCAGAGGCCATTATTTTCAAGAAAAGCTCGACAGATTGCAAGCAACCCATATTCTTAATTATGAGCTTTTATGAACGAGATGTTCTTGTTTTAAATTAATTTGGCCTGGATAAAAATGTTCCTCAAATGAAAAGATATTCTCTCGGTCCTATTACTCAGAGGAAATAGCCTTTCAGGTATAACATTTAATATAGAGCTTTTCGTTTCTTTTTCCAAGAAATGTTTTGCTACGGCATCGCTATAAGACGTCTTCGCTGCCAATAACATGCTGCTGTGGAAAAAATTATGTTGCAAAATATTGGAAACGGAGATATAGATCCTTAACAGGAATTCTGCTTAAGAACTATTTGCTTAAGTTTAATTAAAACAGCACTTTGGGGACCAGCTGGCTCCACGATCGTTAATGAAACAGAAGTTAAGTACATTTTTATCAGAAAGGATAATCAAGCGCTGGAACAAATTACTGAGGAACGTCGCTCGGGAGAAAGGACACTGAGGAAATCGTGTATATTAAGGGTAAGTTTACTATTATATTTTTAAATGACCTGCTATAACAAGCCATTGAGGACCGCAGACAAAAATGTGATATTGCACTTAAGACTACAGCAGGGAGGCTGGGGTGTCACAAAGAAATGCAGAATGGCGAAGATGAATTTATTAAAATTATTTTAAGGGGGGGAATTGAATTTTAAAAACTTTTTTTTCTTTTAAGGAGGGGGCGGGGTTTGAACGTTTGTCTGTTGTTATCTAAGTGCCAACCCTCTGGAAGCCTGGAATAGGTTTGCTTCTCACCAATGCAATTGGGAAGACTATTACATACAGATTTTCTCTCCTATCTCTTCTCAGGGCTTAGCATCCTAAGGAAACACCTCCTCTCCCTTATCTAACCACAAAACCCCCAGTTGTTTCCAGACATTTGTGGATTCTTAATCTCAGGGTTGTGGGTTCGAGCCCAGCACTGTGATTCTATCATTGCTCTTCCCTCCTGAGTCGAGTATGACAAAGTGCTCCATGCTTTCGGGAGTGCCACCGTTGCTTTTCCCACCCTACTTTTGATTTTTCATGATTTATTCTCCCCTCCATGGGTGGATGAAGACCTGCTGAAGGAGGAGGGGTGAGATCTCGAGGGGATCAGCTCTCCTCCTCCTCCTTCCTCGCATCCTGCCACTGTGCCACTACCCAGCCCAGCTTGAACCATGGATGCTTTTCCAGAAGCCCACCACCCCTGCTGCCGCCATCTTGGGTCTGTGGCAAGTAGGGTGGGGTGGGGTGAGGTGGAGGCTAGTCTGTCCTTCGCCGGTGGCGAAGCAGGAAATGGAATTGGGGCTAAGGGGGGGTTGTCCCTCCCCTGTAGTATCCCCCAAAAGTTTTTTTAACTTCCTGACAGTGGTGAGATGGGTGGAGAAAACCCACATCATGGATCCCAATTCTCTCTGAGGACCGAGTCTCTGCAATAGAGAGGGTTGCCATATTTCAAAGAGTTGAGCTTTGGGGGGGGCTGGGGTTATGAGGTATTTTAAGGGACGCGGTGGACACTGTGGGTTAAACCACAGAGCCTAGGACTTGCCAATTAGAAGGTCAGCAGTTTGAATCCCTGCGACGGGGTGAGCTCCCGTTGCTCGGTCCCTGGCTCCTGCCAACCTAGCAGTTTGAAAGCACGTCAAAGTGCAAGTAGATAAATAGGTACCGCTCTGGCGGGAAGGTAAACGGCGTTTCCGTGCGCTGCTCTGGTTCGCCAGAAGCGGCTTAGTCATGCTGGCCACATGACCTGGAAGCTGCACGCCGGCTCCCTCGGCCAATAAAACGAGATGAGCGCCGCAACCCCAGAGTCGTCCGCGACTGGACCTAATGGTCAGAGGTCCTTTACCTTTACTCAGCTATTTTGGGAGGTGGGGAGTGAAAGTCGCTGAAACCTACACTCCCGACATGGGTTGGTTACCATACATCCGGATTTTCCCACTCCTTTCAGCTACTTCCGCCCAGATACTGTTTCCAACTGCAGTATTCCAGCTATGTCCAGAATCAGATCTATGCCTGGGAAATTCCGGACATATTGCAACCCTAGAACAGGGGTCTCCTAATGACTCACAGTTTGCTCCCAGGATCCTCTGGGAGAAGCCATAACTGTTTAAAGCAGGGGTAGGCAACCTAAGGCCCGTGGGCCGGATGCAGCCCAATCGCCTTCTCAACCCGGCCTGTGGACGGTCCGGGAATCAGTGTGCTTTTACATGAGTAGAATGTGTCCTTTTATTTAAAATGCATCTCTGGGTTATTTGTGGGGCATAGGAATTCGTTCGTTATTATTTTTTTCAAAATATAGTCCGGCCCACCACATGGTCTGAGTGACGGTGGACTGGCCCCCTGCTGAAAAAGGTTGCTGACCCCTGGTTTAAAGGGATTATGATTCAGTTCTGATCATAGTGGAATTTAGTGGGGGAAAGGCCTAGGTCTGCAGTCTATAATTACGGTATGAACGGGTAGATCAATTGTTTGGGCCATGTTTTTAATGTTCAAGGGACATTTGCTCAAGGGACATATCTCTGTGAACCGACCTGAGGCCTCCAGGTATAGGGCAGTATATAAATTCAATAAATAATCATAATAATTAATTAATTAATTAATTAATTATTATAATAATAATGTTATATTACAGGCAAACTGTGCCAGTTCAGAAGCAGAAAATAATGGTACATTATTCCCCTGTACTGTATTACTTTATGCTGCAGGCAGCAAAAAGCTTGGCTACATTTGCAGCATACATTTAAAGCAGCATCCTATCGCTTTAAGCAGTTGTGGCTTCCCTCAAAGAATTCTGGGAGCTGTAGTTTGTTTAGGGTGCTGACAGTTGTTGAAGACCCTCACAGGGCTACAGTTCTCATAGTCTCAAACGGTGCTAACCGGGACAAGTCTTACCGAATGGTTCTGTTGCACAATAGTGCAGCCTCTGCAGCTAAGCCAAAACCCTCCCTTCATGTGTCCAGTGAGGTCTGGTTTAGTATTTAGAGCAGAGTACTAATAAGCAGCAGGGACGCGGGTGGCGCTGTGGGTAAAACCTCAGCGCCTAGGACTTGCCGATCGCATGGTTGGCGGTTCGAATCCCCGCGGCGGGGTGTGCTCCCGTCGTTCTGTCCCAGCGCCTGCCAACCTAGCAGTTCGAAAGCACCCTCAGGTGCAAGTAGATAAATAGGGACCGCTTACCAGCGGGAAGGTAAACGGCGTTCCGTGTGCTGCGCTGGCTCGCCAGATGCAGCTTGTCATGCTGGCCACGTGACCCGGAAGTGTCTGCGGACAGTGCTGGCTCCTGGCCTATAGAGTGAGATGAGCGCACAACCCTAGAGTCTGTCAAGACTGGCCCGTACGGGCAGGGGTACCTTTACCGTTACCTTACTAATAAGCGGCAGAACTGGAGAGTCTTCTTCAAGAAGCATCATTTGCCTGGAGTTGCATATTGAGCGCACAACACACCTTAGCTCATTGAATGATTCATAAGCGTTCCTGGTTTATTACGACTCCTTGAGGCTTTATATTATATTAGCTGCAACAATAACAGAGACCGGCACCGTGATGCCCTTAGGAGTCCAAGAAAAAGCTCATGTTCTGCCATCGCAAGACATTTAATTGCAGGACTCTTGATAGGACCGCTGATCAGTCGTGTCATGGTAAAATAGCTATCTTGACATGGAGGACTTCAGTTATTTCAATTAATTTATATAGTACCACCCAGGTATATGGACTTTTCCTGAATAACACAAGCAAAAACCACAGGACTCTGCCCCAATGAACTTACAATTTAAATTTAGACACACACAAACAAAATAAAATATAATAAAATGGGAGGGAGAAGGAGCAGTTCCATACATAAATGGGTGGTGTGGGAGAGGGAGTTTAGGGATAAGAAAAGCAACTGCGGCAAAGCTTCACAGGTCAGGGCCCAGTGCCAGAAAAACTGCAAACGCTTGTCAAAAAAAAGGTAAGAGTGCTGGCCAGACTGGGAAAAGGAACAAAGTAGGTTGAAAATTAGGGTCCCGAGGAAAAGATGGATGATAAGCGTCATGGAACTGAGGGGAAGGAGCAGCTAATAAAGTGAAGAGGGGCTGTTGTGTGACATTGGCCAGCTTTAGCCACCATGAACTGGAAAGCCAAGGATGCAATGAGTTGTTTTTTTTTGGGGGGGGGGGTATAATTCCGTATTTCAGGCTTCCATCACCATCAAGGTGATGTGGAGGGTGTGTGTGTGTGTGTGTGTGTCAATAATAAGAAAAAGAATTCATTGCAGCTGTCCCAAACTGCCCAACCTACAAGAAACAATTGGAAAACGGGGATAATAAGGTTGCCCGGTCAGGAAGGCAAACTGCAAGGATAAAATGATTCTACAACAAAGACTGTGGTACTGCGAACACTGCTTCATGTGTCTAAGCCCACATGTCATTTATGTACAAGAGGTGGCACTAGTAACCGTGGGCCAAATAGGCATCCGTGAGACAATGCAGCATGATTTCTGTAGGTTTATATTAACGGACATCTCTGACATTTACCTCAGCAGCGATGAGATTACACAACACTTCAGAGCAGAGGAAAAGCCGAGCGCCCTGAAAAATTTGTGGCGGAGTTTATGTCTTGTGTATTAGAAAACTTCCTAACTCCTTTTTTTAAAAAAAAAAAAAGCCAAAAGCAACGTGGCACTGAGCTGTCCAAATGTTTTGAAGTTTCCTCAGCCATTTGATGTCTCGTAAAGGTCCCCAACGCAGCCCCCACAGATGTATCACTCCTGCACACAGCCCTGTCAAATAGTTGCCAGTGGTTTCAATGAATAGAGCTTAAAAACACACACACACAATGTAATTCATAATCACATATTTTTAAGAGGTCAATGTGTACAATCCCATCTCTAGAATGGCATATTTTTTAAATCGAACAGTAAAAGACCCCGCAGTCTACATATATCCCTCAGGAAACCCTCCCCCCGAAAAAAAGTCATTTTCACAAACTATTGCCACATTTACTCAAACCAGCCAGGCAGGCCTTATTCTGAAAATGGTTGAATTTATTAAAGTGATGTTTTGCTCTCCCTCTTTTTCTCTCACTAGTGACTTGCAATATTTCAGGATCGCTTCCTAGATCTGAGGGTATCCAGTGAAATCTTATTCCATTAGATTCCACTAATAAATGATTTCTTGGTTAATGCCTTTTCTTCCTCAGTTGAACCGACACTGCGGAGTTCACTTCATCTTTGCAAGCGCAAAGGAGCTGTGCCCATATTAAGACCGTAAAGACGGTTATGTAACTCTAAAGTTAGCTACAGATGAAAAACGACTGTGCTACAAACCACAGCAATTTTGGTCACGATTCATTTTATACCGACGCAGTCCAGCTTCTCGCCTTTTAGATTGCTTTCTGTCGTTAAGGCTCCGTAATAGTGCTGCTTTAACACGCCGGGGCTGTTTTCACTTATAGTTCCTTTGTATAAAGGACAGGCGTTTGGGGTCTCTTAAATCTCAAAAGACTATAGTGAAGAATTTGACGCTACCCCATCTGAAAATTGCATGCTGCTTTGGCTCAATATATCCTCTAGAAAAGTGCCTCATAATCCAAACACCTTATCTGAAAGCTTCCCTAAATGTTTCTCCCTCTGAACTGGAAATTGGGGGGGGGGGGGACGACGACTATCAGAGAATACTACTAAAAATGGACAGGAGAGAGGGGTTAAATATTGCAACTCTTTCATTGCATCCTCATGCAAAGCAACGCTTGGCAAGTTTGCTGTGTGAAGACGGGTTAATTCAGATAACAGCGTATGCCCAACATACTGGAGCATCACAAAAGGGAAATTACTTTGTCGGGTGGGAGGGAGGGAATGCTGCAGAGTGAGTCAATCCCTGGTGCAGAAACAGCAGCAGCAGCAACACCACCGAAAGGCAGCCTGGTGCGTTCACACACCATTGCTCTGCAGTGGCTGCCAAAAGAACAGAGCAGTCCCTGCTGCTGCCCGTACTGCTGCTGCTGCGGTGGCTGCAGGAGACGACTTTGGTACTTCCAAACTAAAAAGGGCTGTCGCCGCTCCTTGCGGATGCTGCAAAGAAATCACTCTGTGCCGTGCCTATGCAAGCCCTGTATTGGTTTCATCTCAAAGCGACGCAAGCTGCAGACATTTCCACACCTGAAAAAGTAAAAAAAAGACACTTCCTAGCCACGCCCTCGACATTCTAGCCTGGAACTTGTTTTTGGTTTGCTTTGACTATATGAAAGGGACGGACTGGAAGCAACCCTCTTCAAAGCACCAGCCTCCCATTGCTTCACGGTGAGGGGTGGGCTGTGTCTCTGTGGGATGAACTGCATGCCATGTAAATGCTGCTCTCTCCCTTCCCCCCAAATCTGATGGGAACAACTCCAGCAGAGGGATTGACGACTTGATAGCGATGCTCTTCAGAGAAGGCAAAGCAGCAGATAAAAGCAAGGTCAATGAGGTCGACTGGGAAGAAAGTATTCTAGTTGACTGGGTGCGCAGAAGCTTGACGTGATCTAATTTTAAAAGGCACATTTAATAGCAATTATTGCTGCTCTGGTAGTTTCATATCCAAATTCTTTGCAGCCACCAAAAATTGCTGTGCTCACCAGCCCCACAACCTACCTGCCTGCCTATCTTCTTGTTCCCATCACTTTATCTCCAGGAGGAGTCCTTCCTACAGCTCCCTTATTGCAGTTATGTAAGGTTAGCATTGTGCGTTCCCTGCCAGTTTCTGTTCCTCAGACCTGCTCCTTAGGGTGGGATGTCCTGGGATTAAAAGACCATGAACTAAAAGGAGTTCACAGGCTATAAAGAAATTTAGCAGCATGCTTTTGTAGAATGAGAATGTCCACCACGTCACAAACAAACATGGAGGGAGAAACACAATGGGTATAAGATTGTGGAGGGGGGGAATAGGATAGGACTGAGTTCTGTTAGCTGATTCATGTTTGCTAGCAAAAGAAAAAAGGAATTGAGGAAGTTGGTGGGAGCAGGGGACCTCACAGCCAAGGTGTTTCAGGTCAGCTTGCACAAAGAAAGCCTTGACGTAGTAAAAAAGTGAAAAAAGCAGGATATTTTTTCTGTCCATACCAGAAAACTGCAAAGGGACCTAGCATTCATCAAGGGGAAAAAGGGGGGGTTGTAGGGTTTTTTGTTTTAATACAGTAGTATGAGCAAAGAGCAAACTTTAAGAACAGCTAGGTATGTGCATGCAGATAGTGCTCAAGGTTGACGCAGGGTTAAAAAGAAACGCTATGCAAGGAGAAATATAGGCTATAGAATCTGGCCAGTGTAAATAGCCAAAGCCAAAATGAATACTTCAGAAAGGGATACAAAGGAAGCATGGAAGAGTGTGTATACATTTTTGTTTGTTTTGTTTGTGGATGGGGGAGAAGCAGCATCGTTTGGGAGCGACAGCAAAGGGCTTGATTTTACTCAAATGCATCCACTGACTGAATTCGAATCCCTCTGCCAATGGGTCTTCCCACAAACATCACACCATATCCTACTGTCAGGAAGTGTGTGGGCTTTCCCGAAGCATGGAAGAGTGTGTATACATTTTTGTTTGTTTTGTTTGTGGATGGGGGAGAAGCAGCATCGTTTGGGAGCGACAGCAAAGGGCTTGATTTTACTCAAATGCATCCACTGACTGAATTCGAATCCCTCTGCCAATGGGTCTTCCCACAAACATCACACCATATCCTACTGTCAGGAAGTGTGTGGGCTTTCCCGAAGCGGCACCTTCTCCCCGCCCCACCTATCTTTAACCCTACAGATATGGGTCAAATAGATTCCTAGACTCAGCCTTTGGTTTCGGATGTTCCGGGCCAAACATCACATGCGGCGACCTCAGCGCTGCCTCAGATTGTTCTTGCTCGAGCCAAACTCGCTAAAAAGAAATGCCTTGCAGTGGAGACAATCCCTAAGGAAAACGTGCATCTTGCGCAGGGGTGCAGCCGCACTGCACTATATATATCCATGTATTTTTATTTTTTAAAGACTCTTTACTGCTTCTTTCCTCAACAAGCACTCCCATGTTAACAGCACTGCCTCAAGGAGCTAGGCACTGGAGTCAAGCAAGCCAGAAAACAGATCCCTTGAAGGAAATTCCAAGGGAAGCCACAAGATTCCAAGGAGAGAACGCCCGCAGTCTCCATCAGGTGTAACACTGCAGTGAGCTGGGCTGTGTGTGTGTGCTTCAGATCTGCCTCAGCCTGCTTCTCCCTGTTGTTTTGATTCCCTCCTCTCTCAAAAGCAGCCTCACTTCCCCTCCCAAAGCCCCTTCCCTCCCCTGTCTCCCATATGGCGCTTCATGAAGATCTCCCTTCCCACCCCCACCCCCTCCGCCCTCTGTCTCCAACACCCACCAAGCAGTTGCAGCACTGGTGAAGGGCTCCCCGTCTCTCACACCTCTGTTCACGCACAAACAAGCGCACGGTCTCTCGCACACATTGAATATATAGATCTACAATGCCAGCCTCGGTTCCTTAAAATATGCTGCACGTGCAGCAGTCGCGTGCCGCTAGGAAGAGGCGATCGATCACTTCAAAGCAAGAATGCCAAGGAAGCAACCTCACTAAACAGTGTGTGTGTGTGTGTGTTTAAACAAATAATCACAACGAGTTGGATGACCTTGCGGAGAATGATCTTTTCATGCAAACTCTTTCTACTGGAAAACAACACAGCATTGGCATTTTCTCTGGATGCTTCTCAGGGGGGGAAGTGCCTGGGAATGTCAGAGGCTTTCATCTGACATCAGTTCCTTTTTTAAAAAAAATAATATGCAAATTACTAACCTACACTCTTTTGATGTCTTTCTTGGGGGGGGAGGTTTGGTTGGTGTTTCGAAATGCCAGATCATTTGGGTGGTACATCTTAAAACAAGCTCATGGCGATTTGTTGTGGGTACCTGCCCCCCCACCTCTCAATTTGACACACACACACAAGAAAACTCCAAACCACCCAAAAACACAGCACACAAAAGGGGGGGGGGGACTTTACAAAGATTATTTCTAAGCACTCCACGAAAAAGGAGTGGGGGCAGCGGAGAGATAACCGAAACACGCTGCTTTAAGCTTCTAAGTACCAACATATGGCACACAAGCCCAGTATCTAGATACGTGTCTCAATCTCTCCCTTCTCATCCAAATGCCTCTGACCATTGGGGGGCGGCGGAAGGGACCGACAGCTTTGACATCCATTCGACAGTCTCCTTTCACACCCCGGGGTTGCATCGATGCGAGTCTAAACAACTTTGCCAGATCTGCATCTTCTTCCTAGAGATCGGTGTCTACGTGGGGTTCTAAGCTCCTATTTATAGGGATTTACAAGCCACTGGCAATTACGTCCCGCCTGTTTTCTATTTCTTCCTCTCTCCCTCCCGCGCACTCTTCGCAAGAACAAAACCAAACACAAAAAAAGCAAACCTCAAAACTCCCTTTTGGGTCACCGTTTCCAAGCTGCTTGCCGCCCAAGCCAGTAATGTGATGCGCAAAGGAAAAGCCTAAATATTTGAGAACCTGGACCACTTACAGTTTGCGATGTCCTCTGAAGATCGAGACGGAACGGTGCAGGGGTTTTTTTAAAAAATAATTTAAAAACGCTAATAATTCAAGTCTGCTTAAGGGTCTCAAGGAAGGAACGGATCCGTGCTTTTGCCTCTCCGGTTTAAAATCCCGTTTCGGATCGCTTCCGCGAAGCCGGTAGGTTAGCAGCTGCAACACGTTCCTGCGCTTTTTGCTCTGCACTGCAGATCAGCAAATCCCGGAGAAATTCAAGGTTCCCTTGGCTGGAGGGAGCCGCTGTGCGCACGCGCTAGCCGGCAAAGCCACTTCTGGCCTGCCCAGGAGGTGGGGCTGCGGGCTTCACGCCCACCCCCCACGTGAGCAGGGGCTGGTTTCAGCCCCCACGAAAGCAGGGGAATCCCTGCCGTATCTGCCCTATTTAGGGCCGGCGCAGAGGGGGCTCACCCTCTTTTTTCGCCGGCTAGCCCCCACGTTTGTTTCCCGCATATCAGCTGTTCCTGTTTGTCGGAGATCTTATCTGCCTTGCCTGGAGCCTTCCTGCCTTGCTTCTTTGTTGCCTTTGTTCTTGAGCTGCAGGGGCACCTCGTGGAATATGCTGTAGCTTCACAGAAAAAGCTCCCTTTCTTTTACAGAGCATTTCCAGCATCCGCTGCTGGTGTTGCTTGATTTCTCAACTGCTTGATGTTCAGGAGTTGTTATCTCTAGTTTTGGAGCTGAAACCAATTTGGGGCTTTTCTCCTTCTGGGGGTTTCCCCCTTTGCGCTCCATTCCAGCTGCTGCAGTTTAACACCGGAGCTGTAATTGAGCTAAAATCACTGTGTGTGTGTGTTTGTGTGCTTTCCTTCCAGCATCTCTTTCACGTCTACAGTTTTACAGGGAGCTCTGTGTGTTTCGGTGCAAGTTCCCTGCCCCCGTGCCTGCTGCTGCATGCCCCCTTCAGAGGAATTTATTCAGCTTTGTGGAGCTTTTTCTGCTGTGATCCCTTGCTTGCCCTCGGCTGTTGACTGCCTGTTTTGCAAGGAGCTCAAGGAAGAACGTTTGGCTGCGTTTGAACGTTTGACGCAGCGCACCCATCCAATCAGGTTTTGCTGCTGGGGCTTCAGGTTTTAGCCTGGGGTTTGTGCAGGGGAGCATGGTGCAGTTAGGCGGAATGGCAGCTGCGGGAGGAGAGCGGGCTGCGTTTTGTGCCGGTTGCGTTTCATTTTCTTGCCGGGGTGAGGGGCAGAATTTCTTGTTAAATAATCATTTCAGCAGCATTCTTGAGGGGGTGAGTGGCTTCCACAGAGCATCGCTTCCTCTACAGGCTGTTTTATTTTCGCGCGGAAGTTTAGACTTGGAAAGCAGCAGCTGCGCCGTTGCCGGGCAACCAGTGTGCCCCGGCCGCCATTTCATCCGCCCACATGCCCTTCCGGGCGGCCGCCATTTTACTATAGGCATTCCACGTGGGAAGTAACTTTACAAACCCTCCCTTTTAAGCTTAACCGGCGAGAAAACCAGGGGAATAATTAACGTTCATAAGGGGTACGTGGGGAATGCCTGCAGGTTTTGCTCTTGAGGCTGCGGAATTTTTCAATGTTAAAGGGCTAGCGTTAAGTGTTTTGGCACGTGTTCATTGTCGCTAGGCAACGGGAACGCATTACGGCCGCCATTTTAGGAGAGGCAAAAACGTGGCCTTGCGGCGGCAGCCGTTTTAGGAGAGGCAAAACCACGTGGGAGCTATCTCCTTTTTGAGTGCCCCTCACTTTCTTGTTGGTTATAAATTCAAAAGCAATATAAACAAAGGAAATAAACATAAGCAATATAAACAAAGGATGATGGCGCAATTAAAAGAGCCTAGCTTAAATAAGAGCGCACAAGGGGCTGCAGGGAGCCCTTCCTCTTGGTGCATAAGCTTGTATAGAGCTGGCTACAGCGTCTCTGGCTAGGCTGATCTTAGAATTGATATCCTATAATTAATTTGACTGCTTTTGTTTATACTTACACTCTTGAGAATTTCATTAGTCAATTCATAGTTATAAGGAAAAAGAGATCCGGGTTTTATATCATTTGATTTATTAAAGGGCTTCTACGCCTGCAAAATAATCTTTGCATACAGGTTTATAGGGAATCTAAAGTAAATAGCTCATGCCTCTTCTACGTTCATCTCTTTCTGGTATTTCATCTGTTAGTTTATAAGTATATATTTAATCTGGCAATTTAATTCATTTGGTTGATTTTGATAATAGTGCTTAAGGGCTCTTGGGAGCTTTGCTTTGCTTATAGGTTTGTTGCATAAGTCAATTTATCATTTTTCACTGCTATATTGCTGGGTTACAATTTATAATTCTACCTCTAGCTTGCTGCATAGCTGCTTACATTATCAAAGGTTCTCTTCTGTTTAGTATAGACTCAGTATTCCTCTAAATTGCTCAGGACTGCAATACCTCAAGGACCGCCTCTTTCCATATGAACCTACCCAGACCCTGAGATCATCTTCTGAGACCCTTCTTTGTGTGTCTCCTTCTCAAGAGGTCCAGAGGGTGGCAACATGAGAACGGGCCTTCTCTGCAGTGACTCCCCGTCTGTGGAATGCTTTCCCCAGCGGAGTTCACCTGGCGCCTTCATTGTATACCTTTAGGCACCAGGCAAAAATGTTCATTTTTAACCAGGCCTTTGGTTGAGCTGATTGACATCCTATACCCTTTTAAATGTGGTTCTTTTTTTTTGGGGGGGGGGTGTTATTGGATAATTGTTTTTATTTTGATTTTATATATTGTGATCTTTTCTGTGAACTACGCTAAGACCTCCAGGTATAGTGTGGTATATAATTGCAAATAATAATAATAACAATAAAGTGGAGGGGAAAGTCCTGAGGATGGAGCATGGGCGTAGCTGGGGGTGGGGAGCAGCTGCCCTGCAAAAAAACAATACAAATCAATACAAATCGGAGGTTCTGCCCCTCCCTATCAAAAGTCTGAGCCATGGGTGTAACCAGGATTTTTTTGTTGTGCGGGGGCAGGCAGAGGCAGAGGGCCTTTTCAGTAGTGGCACCTGCCCTGTGGAACACCCTCCTATCAGATGTCAAGGAAATAAACTATTTGGAAGACATCTGACGGCAGCCCTGTACGGGGAAATTTTTAATGTCTAATGTTTTACCATTTTGTGTGTTGTAAGCCACCCAGATGGCGGGGTATAAATAATAAAATTGTTGTTGTTAGGGTGGCCAAAACCTCAGTTAGCAATGTATTTTTAAAAATATATATATATATTGATTTAATGTGGGGCAACTGCCTCTTGCCTCCCACACCCATGGACTGAGCCTGAGTTGCCAGCATGGGCTGCAGTGAAAATAGGGGGTCAACAAGCACTTTTACTGAGCCTAGACATAGAAGCAGAGAATTCCAGAGTTGGAAGGGACCGCAGGGGTAATCAACTCCAACCTCCCTGCGATACAGGAATCTTTTCACCAATGAGGGGCTTGAACCCCCTACTCTGAGATTAAGAGTCTGCTGCTCTAGCAATTGAGCTATTCTCACAGTGCAGCTTGCGTTCTCTCAGGATGGAGATAGACCATAAGATACCCCTCCACACACACACACTCACTCACTCACTCACTCACCCTTGCGGAATTAAAGGCAATTTGAAAGAAAAAACACTGCTGTCCATAGTGCAAACACTCATCATAGTTTTGCCTCTGGCCAAACAGGTTTTGCAGGGGGCTTGTGTGCTGTTTTGAATACCTGCGCCAAACATTTGACCAGAGGCAACTGAAATCAGGAGAGAAGTATGTGGCAAAGGTGACTGCCTTCAATTCACCGTAAAAATGTGCCTTGTGACTATTTGCATCAGTATATGAACTGACGTTATGCTCTTCATTGGCACCCATATGTCTTGGGAGGCAATGGAAGAGAGAGCCTTTGGGGGCAAAGCCAACAGTATGTTATGGTTTTATTGATATTCCGCTTTCTTTTGCTGCCGAAACAGTGGCCGTATGAGAGAAAGATGCAATCAAAGTATGGAAATGCAATCAAAAGGTAAAAGGTAAAGGACCCCTGGATGGTTAAGTCCCATCAAAGGCGACTATGGGGTTGTGGTGCTCATCTAGATTTCAGGCCGAGGAATTTGGCGTTTGTCCACAGACAGCTTTCCAGGTCATGTGGCCAGCATGACTCAACTATTTCTGCCGCAAGGGAACACCGTGGTGGAAACCAGAGCACACGGAAGTGCCATTTACCTTCCCGCCGCAGTGGTACCTATTTATCTACTCAAACTGGTGTGCTTTCAAACTGCTAGGTTGGCAGGAGCTGGGACAGCAACAGGAGCTCACACCGTTGTGGGGATTCAAACTGCCGACCTTCTGATCAGCAAGCCCAAGAGGCTCAGTGATTTAGACCACAGCGCCACTCGCATCCCAGGTACAACCCGATCGTCCACTGTATAAATGCTATGAAATAAACCAATAAGCTGCCCACACACCCCAGAAACCACCACCGATATGTGAAAGTTCTTACTTGTCTTCATGGGTAGAGCTAGCTGGCCAAACCTGACACCTCCAGCAGACTGCTATTCTGCAGGTGAAGCAGGAAAGACAGTATCCACCTCCCAGCCAGCGATAGTCTTGCTGCTGTTCCTTGCCTCCTGTCAGTTATGGGGTTGTTGGTAAATTTTGCATATGTGTCAGATCATGGAAAGGTAACAGTAAAAACATACTGTATAGAAGGGATAAAATGCAAAAATGTTTTACAAGTCAATTGCTTCTTTTTTTTGTTTTGCATTTTTTCTTCTATGGTATGCCTAGTATACTTATTTCAGAGCTTTCCTGGCATGTTTTTTACCCGTTCCTATCCTTCTCCAGCCACGCTTCAACCTTATTTACCTTTGGCTTAATTGTATGTCTGTCCGTTTGTTTACTTGTATTGCCATTTTTACCCTGCCTTTCTGTGGCAAGCATCTGCAAGGCAGTTTACAGTGCAAAAATCACCGATCAAAAAACGGGTTGAAATGCAGTCAAAGCCATAACAGAACAGCAACGTACTCTATATAACATCATAGGTAAAGGTAAAGGGACCCCTGACCGTTAAGTCCAGTCGTGGACGACTCTGGGGTTGCGGCGCTCATCTCACTTTACTGGCCGAGGGAGCCGGCGTTTGTCCGCAGACAGTTTTTCCGGGTCATGTGGCCGGTATGACTAAGCCGCTTCTGGCAAAGCAGAGCAGCGCACGGAAACGCCATTTACCTTCCTGCCAGAGTGGTACCTATTTATCTACTTTCACTTTGATGTGCTTTCGAACTGCTAGGTTGGCAGGACCAGGAACCGAGCAACGGGAGCTCACCCCGTCGTGGGGATTCAAACCGCCGACCTTCTTATCAGCTAGCCCTAGGCTCTGTGGTTTAGACCACAGCGCCACTCACGTCCCTTAAAACATTATAGTGCACAGCAAAAGAAAAGAAAAACTTTTAAGGAAAAGGCGCCTGCCTGGAAAAAAAAGTACAGTAAACCCGCAACTTATGTGCATTTAACTTGTGTGTGTTCAGCTTTATGCTCTTTGCAAATTTTTTAAAAAGAGAGAAAAGGGCTGCGGCAGGTGTCCAGGGAAAAAGACTTTGACCATTCTGCCCACCATTGAACCCAATATGTTCTGACTATACGCAATTTTGGCTTTAGGCATGATCCCTGGAATGCTACTCCCACATAAGTTGTGGGCTTACTGTATCTGAAAGATCCCATTTCAAAACAGATTAAAAAAACTCACATTGTTGGCTGTTCTACAGTTTGGGTGCCCCGATGGCAAATGCTCTTGCTCGAATCCCCCATACTTGGTGTGGCGAGGGGACCATGCCTTCAGAAACAGAGCACAGATCTCATGGAGGCTCATACAGAAGAAGGTGAGTTGCTCTCGGGAACAAATCCAATTCAATATGCATGATGCCAAATGTATTTCCTGGCCTTACTAAGGGAATCCTGTCCATTTTTTTACTGCCAAACAAGACTGAAGACGGGAAGGCAGTTCTTTGAAATGGCAAAGATTCCTTTATGTCTATACTGCAAAGCCACTAATTGAAGAAGAGAAGGGAGAGGCTTGGCTCCAGACCCAGGCATGACGATGACCTGGTTTGGATGTAATGTTAAATCATACTTTTGAGATGGGTATTTAAGCCCATTTTATTCAAGTGGGGCATTAAAAAAATGTTTTGTTTTTTTACTTAAACCTTGGAACTCATTCACTTGGTACTAAATTACGATTTAGTGTTACATCTGAATGCAGCCATTATGTGGAGAGAGATGGGCTACAAGTTGATATGTACTCATTTAGCCCACAATTACTGGCTGATCCCGTGATTTCATGGGCTCACTTCCTCCCCACCCCCCCCCCCCCGGTTCCAATATCATAATCTCCCATTCCCTTATTCTTTAGAGAAATGAGAGCATTATTATTTTTCCATATACAGAAGAATATTGTGTCCTGAATACTGGGGGAATTTGGCGTTTTCGTAACGGCATCAGGAGGAGTTATGTATGTCCAGATCATGTGCGACCAACATGCTGTCATAAACTGTGCAGATCATCCCCAAGAGATGGCCGGACGGAATAATTCCACCACGTTGCTGGCACATATTAACATCAAGGAGACAGCAATAAAAAGGTCTATACTCTGATCTCATGGCAAGAGCTCTGATTTCACAGCAGCCTCTTTACTGCATAACACTTTTATGACTAAGTAAAAGCTAAAAGTAGCAACTTAAGCATTGGCGAGTAATGGTTAACGCAAACTTGATTCCTGACTCAGTTATATTCAGGTAAATGACAGGCTGAGTTCTCCTCACTTTTGACTCTCCCACTTAGTGCAAACATTTCCTGACTTGACCGGGGGTTATTATATATGACTTTAGAGATGACTGATGTCCTCCAGTGGTGTCCAAATGTTTTCAATTACCTTTGATCCAGCAGTGGGGATTATCATTTCACTTCTCCTCCTAACCTCCTGTTCTTTCATACTTATGTCAGAACTGGTCTGCAGCTATTCTCTCAACTACACTTTATTAAATCTGCTTCTCCCTCAGAGACATTTCACAAAGCTGTTTTAAAATATACAGGGGGGCAATCCAGATAATGTTAAATACACTTCAGTACCCTTGAAACCAACATTGAATGTATGCTTAGATCCCATTAGTTTCAATTGGAAACTGGAAATCAGGAGCCCAGATTTTACACTTCCTGGGCAATACCCAACTAAGGAATACAGTGGTGCCTCGCAAGACGAAAAGAATCCGTTCCGCGATTCTCTTCGTCTTGCGGTTTTTTCGTCTTGCGAAGCAAGCCCATTAGCGGCTTAGCGGATTACCGCTATTAGTGGCTTAGCGATCAGCTGTTAAGCGGCTTAGCGGATCAGCTGTTTAGCGGCTTAGCAGATCAGCTGATAAGCGGCTTAGCGGCTTGGGGAAAGGGGGGGGGGGGAGGAAAAAAACCCTGCAGGAACTCGCAAGGTATTTTCGTCTTGCGAAGCAAGCCCATAGCAAATTCGTTTTGCGAAGCACCTCCAAAACGGAAAACCCTTTCGTCTAGCAGGTTTTCCGTCTTGCGAGGCATTCATCTTGCGGGGCACCACTGTACTCAAAATAGATGTGCTGAAACCAGTGGACTGGATTTCAATAGGTCTACGGTATGAATAACATTTCAGATATTGATTCCTTCCACAGTTCTATTTTCTAATGACACATACAATACCATCCTAAAGCTGCAATCCTATAATACCTACCTGGGAGTAAATCCCATTGGGAAATACTTCTGAGTAGACATGCATAGGATTTATCTTCCAACTGAGTACTTCTAAGTAGGGTAAATGTTTTAAGTAAATATTGGCAATTATCAGAAAGTTAAAAATGACACTTTTTAAAGCTAATTTAAATGCCATTGTTTTCATCAGGACTAAAACCCGCGGCGGGGTGCGCTCCCGTTGTTCGGTCCCAGCGCCTGTCAACCTAGCAGTTCAACCTAGCAGATAGGGATAGCGGGAAGGTAAACGGCATTTCCGTGTGCGGCTCTGGCTCGCCAGAGCAGCGATGTCACGCTGGCCACGTGACCCGGAAGTGTCTCCGAACAGCACTGGCCCCCGGCCTCTTGAGTGAGATGGGCGCACAACCCTAGAGTCTGTCAAGACTGGCCCGTACGGGCAGGGGTACCTTTACCTTAAAATGTGACTAACACTAAAAAAATCTTTGCAAGTTTACTTAGAAGTGAAGTCCACTGAGTTCACCAGGGCTTACTCTCACATGAGTATACATAGAGTATACCTTGAGTCTCTGTTAGGGGAAAAGGTGGGATACAAATAATAATAATAATAATAATAATAATAATAATAATAATAATAAGGATTGAAGAGCAACTTTCTCTAGACTGGGCCCAAAAATGCACCCCAGGCTGCTACTAGAGTTAATTCTCTCTGCTTATCCATCCTGGAAAGTAGCAAAAGTGATTAAGGAGCATTATCAAAATGAGAGTGAACGTTAAAGTGGGGGGGGGGGACAACCTCCAAACCCTCTCAAATAGGAGAAGTGGAAAGAGAGTTAAGAAGGGAGTTTGAAACATAGAATTCTCTATTTCAGGTTTTAAAAACCTTTTTTCTAAGATTTCTCCTACACACACAAAAATAAAACCAGCAGGGGCACAAATGCAATTTCCTGTCCTATCTTTCCCCCCAGTTCATCTTCTGTCTTAGCTATAGTGGTTAAACGCTACAAGAGGTTTTCATCAATAATTAACAATTTGCGAGAAATGTTAAGGCTTTGCTATGATGAACTACCTTAATTGTCAAGAACAGACCTATACTCCACCAACAACATACAAATCAATATGGCTAACCTGATCCAAAACACCCACCCACCTCACTCACACACGAAAACAAAGATCACCACAGCCAATCACAAGCAAACAATCACCCCCTAGGCCAACCCCAACCTCTCTCACCACCAAAGGAACACAAGTGAACAACACAAGCAACGCTGACACTAAACTCTACATACATTAAACATAATAGAAACACCGCCACCCGACCCCACCCCCATCCATCTTCCCTCTCTCCACCCCCCCTTTCTTTTTTCTTTTTTCTTCTCCCCCTAATGCCTCAACAAATGAAACGGATTTGTAAAAATGTTACATGGAAGAAAAACACACACGAGGCATTACACTTACTTCTGTAAAACAAGAAAATCCTTAATAAAATATTTTTTTAAAAAAAGAACAGACCTATACTCCAGACTTTTTTTCAGGGGAAACTCACTGGAACCCAGTTCCAGCACCTCTTGGGTGGGTGCCATTGCCACTCTAAGAGAAAGAGGGAGATGTTCATGGTGAGTTCCTGCACCTCTTTTTCTAGAAAAATAGCACTGCCCATACATGGATGGCTTGTACACCCCAGGTAGTGTGGTTGCTGACCTTGAGCCAGACATCCTGGAGAGTGAAATCAAATGGGCCTTAGAAAGCACTGCAAATAACAAGGCCAGTGGAAGTGATGGTATTCCAGCTGAACTATTTAAAATTTTAAAAGATGATGCTGTTAAGGTGCTACACTCAATTTGCCAGCAAGTTTGGAAAACTCAGCAGTGGCCAGAGGATTGGAGAAGATCAGTCTACATCCCAAAAAAGGGCAGTGCCAAAGAATGCTCCAACTACCCCACAATTGCACTCATTTCACACGCTAGCAAGGTTATGCTTAAAATTCTACAAGGAAGGCTCAAGCAGTATGTGGACCGAGAACTCCCAGAAGTGCAAGCTGGATTTAGAAGAGGCAGAGGAAGCAGAGACCAAATTACAAACATGCGCTGGATTATGGAGAAAGCTAGAGAGTTCCAGAAAGACATCTACTTCTGCTTCATTGACTATGCAAAAGCCTTTGACTGTGTCGACCACAGCAAACTATGGCAAGTTCTTAAAGAAATGGGAGTGCCTGATCACCTCATCTGTCTCCTGAGAAATCTCTATGTGGGACAAGAAGCTACAGTTAGAAATGGATATGGAACAACTGATTGGTTCAAAATTGGGAAAGGAATACGACAAGGCTGTATATTGTCTCCCTGCTTATTTAACTTATATGCAGAATTCATCATGCGAAAGGCTGGGTGGATGAATCCCAAGCCGGAATTAAGATTAAGAAATATCAACAACCTCACATATGCAGATGACACAACCTTGATGGCAGAAAGTGAGGAGAAATTAAAGAAGCTTTTAATGAGGGTGAAAGAGGAGAGCGCAAAATATGGTCTGAAGCTCAACATCAAAAAAACTAAGATCATGGCCACTGGTCTCATCACCTCCTGGCAAATAGAAGGGGAAGAAATGGAGGCAGTGAGAGATTTTATTTTCTTGGGCTCCATGATCACTGCAGATGGTGACAGCAGTCACGAAATTAAAAGACACCTGCTCCTTGGGAGAAAGGCGATGGCAAACCTAGACAGCATCTTAAAAAGCAGAGACATCACCTTGCCAACAAAGGTCCGTATAGTTAAAGCTATGGTTTTCCCGGTAGTGATATATGGAAGTGAGAGCTGGACCATAAAGAAGGCTGATCGCCGAAGAATTGATGCTTTTGAATTATGGTGCTGGAGGAGACTCTTGAGAGTCCCATGGACTGCAAGAAGATCAAACCTCTCCATTCTGAAGGAAATCAGCCCGGAGTGCTCACTGGAAGGACAGATCGTGAAGCTGAGGCTCCAATACTTTGGCCACCTCATGAGAAGAGAAGACTCCCTGGAAAAGACCCTGATGTTGGGAAAGATGGAGGGCACAAGGAGAAGGGGATGACAGAGGACAAGATGGTTGGATAGTGTTCTCGAAGCTACCAGCATGAGTTTGACCAAACTGCGGGAGGCAATGGAAGACAGGAGTGCCTGGCATGCTCTGGTCCATGGGGTCACGAAGAGTCGGACACGACTAAACGACTAAACAACAACAACAGCATACTCGGTGCATTTTCATGGAATGATGCCATCTACCATCCCTTACTGTTAAAAGCATGCTCTACAAAGCTGTTAAATCAGAGTACTTTGATAACTGCCAATTTTATTCTCTTGAAGGAAACAGGACAACAGGACTGAACTGAAGGGTTCCTATATATCTTGGTTCTGGATAACAGCCTAAGTGATTTATTCAATGCGTTTTAGAGAGCCTTGCTTATGACAGGCTCTGTTAACACAAACGTGAAACACAGTGCCACAATCCAGCCAGGAGTTTCCAGAACACTTACTTTAGCTCACATAAAATAACTTGGTACCCAACGATGAGCAATTAGATGTCCACTCTGCTAAACACCTGGACTACAAAAGGTGCTGAATCACTATCTTTTTGTAAACAAAATTTACAAAATAGGGACAACGCAGAGGGGATTATTGCATCTGGATTTTTATTAACGCAACTATTCCACCTCCTTATGCTTTAGCGCTAAATATATCTTTATGGTACTCACACTCCACCTCGGTGATGATAATGCTCTGAATTATTTTATGCGACCAGCTGCTTTTGTTTTTGTACTCCTTATCACTTCTACAAACCAGGGACATATTAACTGTTATCAGGTATCGCAGTACAGTGTGGCACCCCCCCTTATTCTCATTAAGGTTTTACATTCTCAAGTGGGGGGCTTGTTTTCTCTTGCTCAGTCACTTTCTGAGACGTGGCAGGAAGCTGTGTGTCAGCAATATTATATTTGGTTTCAAAGATCCCAGGGGAGAGGGTGATTTTTGAAATGAGCTCAGAGTATAATGGATCCCATGGCAGAATGAAGCTTTCTCAATGTACTGTGGTTGGGAGGAAGTCAGTATTCTGTCGCTTATCTAATCAGGTATGATACACATTTTTTAGGATTGCTGTAAGTCTATGCTGACTTGAATGAAGGCATAATATAAGACCAAGAGGTTTGTCTTTTAAACATCTGGGTGTCCCAGGCTAATAAGGTTCTGATCTACTATGGAGGACAAGGCAGTGGGGACCACTTCACATTCAAAACACACACACACTCACACCTCCAGCCACAGCTATTAAGATACCGTAAGCTCAGAGAGTCCTTTTCACATGTACCCAGTCTGAAGGGCTGGAACACACATTTTGTGTGTTCTTGGTGGCTATTTCAGTTGTAGGACTCTTGTCCCTATAAGTCCACAGAAGTCCATATTCAAATGAGTTTAAAGGAATGGGGAAATTCATACAGGAAGTTCAAGGAAGTTAATGTACTGATTGATTAATCAGTTAAAGCCCATATGGATAATCAACTAAGTTTAATAAATAAATCTCATATGGAAGCTGCTTACAAAACCCCAAGAGCCATCTCACATTATGCCTGCAGCAGCAGCCACTGCAGCCCATCTCCTTCCTCCATGACCAGGATTCCTAATTTTTGGCATTTCTTTCCCATCTCCTCCCCAATCTGTATGTACTATTCTGTTCTTAGTTAAAGGCTGCATACACAACTCTCTCCCCTCCCCCCCCCCCAAAAAAATATATTCAGGGATTCTTTCTCTGCGGATTTGTTCCAGCTAATTTGTTAGTTTTTACTCTAAACTGCTATTTTTAGGAAACGCGGGTATAATTGCAGATTGCTTGTTTCAGAGGGTGGAATTAATTTCGCTGCATGAAAACATGCTAAATTTTCCTAGTAGCATATTTTCAGTCTATATATAACATGATGCATTCCAAGGAACAAGACATATGATCGATAGCTGGAGGGGAAATTTATGGCATTGCATGTTAAATAAAAACACTTTCTAATGCAGATTTCCAAAACAGAAGGCAGCATTCATAGGCAAACCATTCCCTGTGTATTTACCATGCTATTTTGGCATCAGATCTGTAAGGAAAGGGAAATACAACAAACAGCAGCTAGAAAAACTGATGCTCCAGAGGAGAAAACAATGTGGGTTCCTATTCTTAGGCTACAGTATGTACCCATTTATAGCACAAAAAATAATTTTTCCTTACCTGGAGACATTCACACTTGTCTCCAATGTTCTGCTTTCAATCTAGATTGATTCTAGATCCCACTGTACATAATAATAATAATAATATAATAATTTATTATTTATACCCCGCCCATCTGGCTGGGCTTCCCCAGCCACTCTGGGCGGCTTCCAAGAAAATATTAAAATACAGTAATACCTGCAGCCATTCGGTTGTCTTCTCAGTTTTGTGGGCCCGTTCATTTCAGTGAAGGGTGTGCATGCAAAGGAAGGCATGTAAAGCTCAGCTCCTTCAGTTTAAATGAGCTTGAAGGTTCATACAGGAGGTCCAGGGAACTTCATGTATTCATTTGGTCACCTGCACTCATTACTACTTAATGGACTCTATGGGCATGACCCAACCAAAGTTAAGAACTTTGAATTTAAGTTGAGGGACTTCGTTGAAATCTCTTCCCCTGAAACCCATGGCATTTGCAAGGGCTCAATTATGCTTTGTGTTCCACTCACATCACATCAGCTTATCGTGACCAGTGCTTGCTTACTAAATAAATGCTAAACACATTGTGGTTGTTTTCCTGTGCTTGGTTACCTAGGCTGGAGTGCTGAATCCCTTATATCTTGCAGGTGCCATCCCCACCCTCATCTTTGTTTTGTACACAAAAGCCATTCCAGTTGGCAAATACGTGCAGCGCAATGGCCCCGTAACATATTGACACATCAATCTAAAGCATTACTCGACACCAGAAAAGGACAGTCCTCCTAAATCATGGCCCTTAACTTGCTCAATGACTGCTGCAGTGATCTGACTGCCACAGCGCTTGTTACAGATCTAGATCAATACCTTGTAGAGGCTTAGGGTGCACAAACTGCATTTCCTTAAGCGCATAGTTGCTTAGATCTAGCACAAAGAGCATTTGGCATTAATCACCTTGGCAAGCTGGATATATGTTTCAAACAGACCTTTTGTGTCAAGGCTACAAAGAACGTCAATGCCACCCTTAACTCCCGCCACATGTTGGTTATCAGGCGATCTCGGAGAAACAAATCTTTTTATTAACCAAACAACCTCCTGGATCTGACCTGAGAACAACAAAATATTAAACAAAACCCCATAGCCATGCCAGCCAGCATTCTTTGTCCTTATTCAGAAGAATAGAAAAATGTATCATCTTTGTTTTCCAATGCATTTGTGAATTCTCAAAATATTTTAACATTTTAACAAAATATTTTAACATTTTCAATCTAATCAGAACAGGCAAGGATACATAACATGTAAAATATGCGTCCTAAACCCCAACTATCAAATCAGTTTATCTGAGATGGAGAAGAAAACGAAAAGCATAACAATACCAATCAAACATGCATAAACCCCTCGACAGATTCCCACGAAATTATCCAGAATTATCCCCGAAAGGGTGGAGGGTCGAATCTCTTACGAGCCTAAGTGCATAATGAAAACCTTATATTCATCTAAATTTTGAATACAGATTAAAAATAATGGAAATGGGGATTCCCTGAAAAAGTCATTAGTTCTGGGGATCACAAATTTTAATGATCTTTGTTTATTTGGGTCACTGAGTAACTTCAAATGAAAGCTAAGTTAAAAATTGATGGGAGCACAGTTCCTTATTTCTGAAATAAAAGTTCACTATTATATAATTTTACCAAACCATCCCTTTGGGCTTCTTATTTGAATCTGACCATCCGAAGCCTAAGTTTGTTCATTAAGTTCAGCCTCAATTTGTTCTGTGCCCCATCTCTAAAGTGAAGTTAATATATTAATACATGATATTAACAGTTTCCTTTCTACCCCTTCAGGCACTCCCCTAATAGTTCAGCTTTATTACTATACTGGCCAGAGTCCATAACAGAACCACAAAAACACAACCCATACATAAAATGGTTAAAAATATCACTCATATCTGAGAAATTGTTTCCCAGAAGAAATGTGAGGTTGTTCTTATTACTGTGATGATGACTGCAGACTCTCTAAATCATAAGCTTACTAGTGAACTGATGCAAAAGATTTGGCTGGGTAGTTCCATTCAATATCTGAAATTCTTCCCCTTTAGGGTCTGGCCTACTTTTTAAGACATCCTTATCCTTAGCTTCAGAATGTTCCCTTATATTCTGGGTACTTTCAGACTCTTAGCATTTTGCAGGAGGTATTCAAGCACAAAATGAGAAATATGGCTTTGCGAATTAAAATGTACTAAAGTGCTCTGTTGCCCCTGGTGCAACAAATTCACTTCAAATAAAACTGGACCGTTTGCAGTTTGGAAAGTGACGGGGAATTGCAATGAAAAGTGTGGAATGAATGAATGATTAACAGGAAGATGTACAAAGACCCTGCCTGCAATTACTGCAAGTCCTGGGAGTGACCACAAGCCCTACCTGCTTCCCACACAACTTCTGGCTTCCTCTTTCTTCCCTGTCCTTTGTACCCTGGACTCTCTCACTCTCTGAAGGGATGCAAAGCAGGCAGATGAAGCAGGAATGGAGAGACAATGCACCCTCCCAGTGATGCCACCCTTTCTGACCTGCTGGAGTGTTGACTGAGAGGCTTCATTGCAACAAGCAAAAGACAAGAGATTTACAGCACCTTTTATTGTCTGAATTTCCCAGCTGCTCAGTTAATTTATTAACAAGAGCAACTCCTGAACTTTAATCTCATCCTCGAGTCCAGCGCTGCAAGTTTCCATTTCCTTCTCCACTTTTTCTGTGCAGAAAAGGTGCTTATTCGCAAAAGCCATCACAACGTTACTAATAGCCTTACCTTTTGCAGAAAACTTAGCCAAAGAAAGCAATTTTGTGCTCCGTGAGATTTTAGCTGCCTCGATTCTGCCAAAATGAAACCCTTCCGTTAAGTAAGGGTTAAAGTAAGTTGGGGAACAGATGTTCGTATCTATGGGGATACCCTGGAAAAAGAAGGTGGCATTTAATATATAGTTATTTAAAGGCGCTGTGGTCTAAACCACTGAGCCTAGGGCTTGCCGATCAGAAGGTCGGTGGTTTGAATCCCCGCGACGGGGTGAGCTCCCGTTGCTCAGTCCCTGCTCCTGCCCACCTAGCAGTTCGAAAGCATGTCAAAGTGCAAGTAGATAAATAGGTACCGCTCCAGCGGGAAGGTAAACGGCGTTTCCGTGCGCTGCTCTGGTTCGCCAGAAGCAGCTTAGTCATGCTGGCCACATGACCTGGAAGTGGTACGCCGGCTCCCTCGGCCAATAACGCGAGATGAGCGGCGCAACCCCAGAGTTGGCCACAACTGGACCTAATGGTCAGGAGTCCCTTTACCTTTATTCTGCTCTTTCAGCTGAAAGAAGCTCAGACATCTCAATGATAAGACAGCCCATGCTCTCAGGCTTACAACCTAAATGGCACCACATAAAAGTGAGACGTATGGGTCGGGTGAGGGAGCACTAGTTCTTGAAACAATATTGAAAGGAGAAATTTGGAAAGGAGCTACCAGACGTTGCTGGTCTTTCAGCAGAGCCCTGGTGGCTGTTTCCCCTTTTCTTATCTCCCCAAAGTATCCAGTCAAACAACTGAGTTCCCTCTGCTACAGGAACTGTCCTGAAACTAATTTTGGGTCTGGTCAGTACCCCTGAAATAGGGTTGCCATATTTCAAAAAGTACAAACCAGGACACTCCTGGGTTATTTAAAAAGTTGTTTAGCTTAGGCAGCCCTACCCTGTAGTAAGCAGCCTAGAAGTTGGTTACAGCATGGGCTCGATCCCCATATCGGCCACCTACAGATTCCTGCAGTGTGGGGGGGTTGGACTAGATGACCTGCAGAGGTCCCTTCCAACTCACTATACCACACCAAATTCAAAAAACAAAAGGCAGATATAAATGTAATGCAGACATAAATAAAGAAAACTGTATAGCAAATTAATCCAATTGGGTATCTTTCCCACAGACAGATCTAACAGATCCACTGACAAGAGCATTCTTATTAAGAAATGACTGCCTTACACCTACAAGGTTAGAACCAATCCATAAAATCAATTGTTATTGCTTGTTATATGAAAACCTTACTTTCCAATGTGTCATCGTGCCTTGCAAGACAAAATATCTGAAGCCTTGGCAGTATATGCTATTGTAAAACCTTGGGGTTTTTTGTTTTTAGTATTTATTATTCTGGCAAGGGTGTTTATGGCTCAGTGACTTCGCCCAAACAAGTTTCAGGTTTGCTAACAGTCATTATTTTGTCTTCAGGGTGCAATTTATATACATTACAGGGAAAACAAACTCCAGTTGGACCCACGCTAAATATATTAAAAGGCACTTTTAGAACTGTCCAGCCTTGCAAGCAATCTTATAAGTGGAAAGTAACCAACTCCTGAATCCGCACTCTGCTAATTGCTCTTTGCTGGATATCTTCCCTGTAATAAGCACAGGGTAAGGGGGTGCCACAAACATCACTTCTGTAAAATGACTGGAACTGGATTACATTACTTGCTCAATCTTCACTTTTTGTGGTTATTGCCCACCAGCAGTTGGTCACTTTATTTGTATACAGCTTTTCTGTATACACTACAATGGAAGCAGTTCGCAACAAAGCATGAAAAAATCCAACAGAAATATACAAAATACAAATGCAGAAACACTACATTATCATTCATATTGTCTCTCTATAAGAGACAAAACAAAACAATCTCATAATAAGTACCTAACAAAAAGCATTTCTAAATCAACATAAACAAATTAAAATTCATGACTAAAAAGAGTAAAGACACCCTTCTGATCTAGGAGGTAGCAGCAATAGAATAAGATATTTTAAAAGGTTGGAAAGAGAGGCAACGGCAATACTGGGTGCTGCAGAAGCCCCCTCTGTCCTCTATGGTCAAAAGCTCTCTTTTCTAGCATGTGTCGGTCATCGTGGTCTATCCATCATCTTGTTACAACCATCTTGTTAAAAACAGGTTGCAGGGGAGGATTGGTTTCTCCAGTGTGGATACAAATAACTAATTAAAACAGGCACCTTCCGTGACCATATACCAATGACACCCATGCAAATTACAGTGGTACCTCGGGTTTAGTACTTAATTCGTTCCGAAGGTCCGTTTTTAACCTGAAACTGTTCTTAACCTGAAGCACCACTTTAGCTAATGGGGCCTCCTGCTACCGTGCCGCTGGAGCACGATTTCTGGTCTGATCCTGAAGCAAAGTTCTTAACCTGAAGCACTATTTCTGGGTTGGCGGAGTCTGTAACCTGAAGCATATGTAACCTGAGGTACCACTGTACAAAGTTGACTGCAAATACCTACAAACAATTTGCACATGTGTTGCTGATCAATATGTTTCAACTAATTATTGGACTTCAGATGCTGTTGGAGTAGAACTCTCGTCATTCCTGATCCTTGCCATGCTGGCTGGGGCTGATCCGAGTTGGAGTTCAACAACAACTGGAGTGCCGCAGGTTCCCTACTCCTTTGCCAGGCTGTCATCTGCCAATGATTGATAAAAAAATGTCTCACTAAATGAATCCTACTTCCACAACCAAAACGTTGACTAAGCTGTATTCTTGCTCAGTCCATGAGAGAATAGGAATTTTTTTATAGAATAGCAATTACGTAAATCCAAGAAAGCATGTTGTGTTTTCCACTCTGAAAGAGGTATATTTGAATTAATCTTAATAGATAAGTAGGGCTATTAAAGAATTTGCTATTGATCACTTTCCATGCCAAGGAAGTGATTCATCGGTTGATCAAATCATTATATTTAACTAAATCTGCATATTAACCAAACCTCAATGACAGCACCTTTAGAGATACTGAAGAAGTAAGAATGACCATAACTTAGAATACTCCATGCTACAAAGTGGCAATGGGACAGGGGAATCTTTAATGCTTTGTCAATCTTGGGCTGGAGTGTTGTTTGGGACCTTTTGTTGTGGGGGGGTTTTTTTGTATCTCTATTTTAGATCTCTGTGATTTATGTGGAAATAGTTCAGTTTGTTTTTGTGTTTTTGATGCTTTGTTTGTTTATGACTACTTTTTCATGTTGTAGTTATGTATTTTTTTCATGCTGCAAACTGCCTGAACTAAGGAAAGGTGGCATACAAAAAAAATTATATATGTATGTATGTATGTATGTATGTATGTATGCCAATACCTAAAACAGAAACCAGAACCAAAATAATCTAAAACAACCATAAACAAGTGAGCTCTTAAATCACAACCCTCCAATTAAAGTTGAACCTTGCAGATTATAATTGGTCCATTGGATTGGTTAACTAAAACCTAAAAGACGCACTTAGTTAGAAGGAAGACCATTGATTTGAATGAGATTTACTTCTGAATAAGCATACATAAGTTTGCTCTGTTAATCTATGAGTCTATTGATCACAATTTGCAGGCCTAATTATTCACAGTGACTACATTTGAATGGCATGCATGGTGCAATGTGAATACGTTGCAGTGAACCTTGGGTTCACATGCTACCCCTCCACTCGTCCTGTGTGGTCAAGTGGGAGTCTGGAAACTTTCATTTCTGCTTTTGTTTAACTGTAGCTTGTGTCTGAATCTGAACCAGCAAACTGTGGTTAAGAATACATGAACTATGGTTTGTTTGAAACAAACAAACTTGAAACCACAGTTCTTTGTACTTCTGATATATGGCACATGATTTTCATTACAGCATAGACATGCGGACCATATCATAGAAAGAATGTTGTATTATATTTAAACACTACAAAGAGTCTTGTGGTACCTTACAAAACTTAACAATTTTTGCTTTAGTCATTAAGGTGCCATGCGGCACTTTGTTGCTTTTGCTATAAGAAAACACATCCCAGTTCTTGAAGCATGCCATTCTATATTTACAATAAAAATAGTGAATTGTTTGGCAGGTAATATTGTATTCATGATCTTTTACAGTTTCGGGGGGGGGGGATGGCAGGGGTATGCATACCCCTAAACATTTTGTGAATCTTTGTACTTTTGTCCATTTACTGTATTTATTTTTCCCAATTTGAACTATAAAATGGTGATTTTCTTGAGTCAAAATGAGAGCGCCCCTAAACATTTTGTTAAAGGAAAAAGGCACTGATCCTTTATAAGGAAAATGAAAGGCAGCAAATTAAATTTCTCTGAACATTCAATGGGTTGAATCTAGATCTTGCCACCCCTAGTGTAGACCTATTGAAATGAACAGGATTCAAATTAGTCATGACTAACTGGTAAAGGTAAAAGGACCCCTGGCCATTAGGTCCAATTGTGGCCGACTCTGGGGTTGCGGCGCTCATCTCGCTTTATTGGCCGAGGGAGCCGGTGTACAGCTTCTGGGTCATGTGGCCAGCAGGACTAAGCCGCTTCTGGCGAACCAGAGCAGCGCACGGAAACGCCGTTTACCTTCCCGCTGGAGCGGTACCTATTTATCTACTTGCACTTTGACGTGCTTTCGAACTGTTAGGTTGGCAGGAGCAGGAACCGAGCAACTGACTAACTGAAGTCCCTTTAATTTCAGTGTGATCCAAGTCTAGATCCAACCCAACATCTTCTTGCAAAGATTTTTCTTCTATTGATGGTTGGGGTTTTTCTAGAAACAAACATCCAATAATAAGATGAAGAGGTCTTTGAAAACCTGCAGAGGACTAAATAAAGCGCGGTATGATTCTATTGCAGCAACACAGGCAGCGGAGTGATATGGTCAAATTCTGTACCAGGCGATGGAAGAACCAGTTGTCAAAGATGCCAGATTCAATCAAGAATATATTTGGCTCAAAGTGACAGGTGTCAAATATACAGAGAACATGGGAAGAGAACCTAATTTCTTCCTGACAGAGAAACGAAAAGGGTCATAAAAGAGAATATTACTACTAGTCTTTCAGCTAAATGGTAGCATTCAGATACTAGCCAGCACCAGAGAAATTCAGTTGACATTACACCTGAATGCTGTCTCTTTTCCTGCCAGCAAAGATGATGAAAGGAGGAAGATGAACTGTAGAGGAAAATACACTACACATCCAATTTCTTCAACCTTTCCTCATAGGCTGGTTTACAGACCCCTCACCATCTCCATTGCATACTTCTGAACACATTCCAGTTTCTCGATATCCCTCTAAAATAGCAAAACCCAGAAGGATACAGGGAGGAATTCGACGTCATGCTCTTCGGATTGCTCTGTCAGTGTAAACAGGGGAGCATACCATTTGGGGGTTCTCCTGACCCTCCAGAGTGGATTTAGGGGAGGCATAGTGCACAGAGAGCCATTGCACTATGAGAAGCCCTTGTGCTGGCTTCTACTAGTGTGCCAGATTAGTTGCATCATATAGCCCACACTGTACCAGCTTCCCATGAAGAGTATCACAGGGGATATTGTAAAAAAAAACTTGCTAGTAATTCCATCAAAAAGGGAGAAAAGGTTAGTCTACCACAAGGGTGTCCAGGCTTTTTTCAAAGGGGGCCAGATTTGATGAGGTGAAGGGCTGTGAGGGCTGACCAAAGGGCCAACCGAAGTTGTTGACTTTTTTAGGATTGAAGTTGCTGAGGAGCTTTTTTTAGGATTGAACTGCCACAAGGGCTGGATTAAACCGACCAGCAGGCCAGATTAGAGCCCCAAAACAGACTTTGGACATGCCTGGTATAGCATGACATATTCTTAAGAAACACATACAGTGGTACCTTGGGTTAAGTACTTAATTTGTTCCGGAGGTCCGTACTTAACCTGAAACTGTTCTTAACCTGAAGAACCACTTTAGCTAATGGGGCCTCCCGCTAGAACTTCGTTAGCCCAAAAATGGAAAGTACAGGAATTACCAACAGTGAAGGAGTGGCAGACGAAGATGGTGGATTACGCGGAACTAGCAAAACTGACCTACAGGATCCGTAACCAGGAGGAAACAAAGTTCTGAAGAGAGTGGAGTAAATTTGCGGAGTATATAAGTAATAACTGTATAAGTCTGAAGATATTAAAGGTAAAGGTACCCCTGACCATTAGGTCCAGTTGTGACCGACTCTGAGGTTTCAGCGCTCATCTTGCTTTATTGCCTGAGGGAGACGGTGTACAGCTTCCGGGTCATGTGGCCAGCATGACTAAGCTGCTTCTGGCAAACCAGAGCAGCGCACAGAAACACCATTTACCTTCCCACCGGAGTGGTACCTATTTATCTACTTGCACTTTGACGTGCTAGGTTGGCAGGAGCAGGGACCGAGCAACAGGAGCTCACACCATCGTGGGGATTCGAACTGTCGACCGTCCGATCGGCAAGTCCTAGGCTTTGTGGTTTAACCCACAGCGCCACCCACGTCCCCTGAAGACATTAGCAGCACTGAAATAAATCTTAGGATGTGGACTGGATATTATTGTGAAACTGTGGAAAGGGGATTGTAGTAAGAAAACCTGCTGAAGGGAGGGTGGGAAGTCAGTGCTCGGCAGAGTGTTGAGAAAGAAAGTGGGTATATGGTCATGGAATAGTACTGTATTTGGTTTGTTTATATGAAATGAAAAACTAATAAAAAGCATTTAAACAAATATGTAGAGACTGATCTACATATGATCTATTCTAAAATTATTATTTTTTAAAATTCCAGGTATTGATGTTAAGCTGACTGGTTGATATTTATAGAATTATAGAATCATAGAGTTGGAAATAGACCACAAGGGCCATCGAGTCCAACCCCCTGCCAAGCAGGAAACACCATCAGAGCACTCCTGACATATGGTTGTCAAGTCTCTGCTTAAAGAACTCCAAAGACGGAGACTCCACCACACTCCTTGCCAGCAAATTCCACTGTCGAACAGCTCTTACTGTCAGGAAGTTCTTCCTAATGTTTAGGTGGAATCTTCTTTCTTGTAGTTTGGATCCATTGCTCCGTGTCCGCTTCTCCGGAGCAGCAGAAAACAACCTTTCTCCCTCCTCTATATGACATCCTTTTATATATTTGAACATGGCTATCATATCACCCCTTAACCTCCTCTTCTCCAGGCTAAACATGCCCAGCTCCCTTAGCCGTTCCTCATAAGGCATCGTTTCCAGGCCTTTGACCATTTTGGTTGCCCTCCTCTGGACACGTTCCAGTTTGTCAGTGTCCTTCTTGAACTGTGGTGCCCAGAACTGGACACAGTACTCCAGGTGAGGTCTGACCAGAGCAGAATACAGTGGCACTATTACTTCCCTTGATCTAGACTTGATTTACTCCTGGTTCTTCTATCTTTCGAAGGTCAGGACTATGGGATGGGTTTTAATGGGTAGGAGAGGATATATTAATTGCAATTTATCCTTCCAAGTGCCTGTGTGTGTGGGTTGAACAGTTTCAAAATCCCACCCTTGGCAGCAAAGTTAAAGAGCATAGGAATTAAGCTGCAAAGCCTTGTTTTGAGCAACTCCAGCTATGAAATAAACTGGCGCCCCTTTCTTACCCTGCTTAATAAACAATCAGGCAACAACCTGGGAAGTAAGCTTAGAAACATACTTTACTTCTAATGTTGCATTGGTTCACAGCAATAACAGCAGTGAAAACTATTAAGGCAGAATACTTCTATTTACAGGATAACCAGCTTCAGGATGCACCTAAAGCTGGAGCAAGCACGGACATGTCTGCATCCTTCAAAGATCAAAGGAAGAAAGAGAGGAACAGGGAGTACTATATGCTCCTTTCTCTTCAATATAGGAGGAGAAATGACATCACACAGAGCCCTCTCTACCAATTGCATTTCTATGGTTTGAGTGTCTGCCTATCAACAATACAGCTCTGTGGACTTAGCCCCTTCTCATGCTAACTGGTAAGAATATGCATTTGTTAGGTTTGGCTGCTAAACTCCCACAAGGACAACATTTATCCACCTCCACTTTCAATCTCACTGTACTTTGCTCATTCTCCGGTAATTTTTGAAAATGATAGACAGACACTGCAAGATCATAATTCAGAAGTGTCAGATGCAATAGCACTTCGTATTGTGGTGGTAACCCGGAAAATGGGAATTGAATTTAACAAGCCCAACTTGGGACATATGGTTCCCCCTGAGGGTTCTTCCACAGCTTTTGGGTAGCATGAACACCAGGGAATTGCTGCATAACTGCTAGTCTCCCCACAGGAAAAGATGAACCAGCTGGAAAAGCTTTAGCGATCTTATCTATGCCTCGGGGAACCTGTGTTTGTGTTCACAGCCAATAACCTTATGTTAGTTGGGAAGCCTTCCAGTTCCTTCTCACTGTTATTGTTTGGTTTCCCTCATTCCCTAGGAGATTAAATACAGGAAAATAGGATCTAAGCTGATCAAATTCAGCAGGCTGCTTCGGAGATTTTTTTTTATCCCTTTTGAGGTTACCAGAAGAAAGGTATATAAAGGATATATTTCCTGGTTCCTACACAAAGAAATACTTTGTCAACAAAGATATCAAGCTATTTTACTCCTTTTTTAAAAAAAAGGAGTAAGATTATTCCGAAATTTCCAGGTTATGACAATAAAGAGTGTAATTGTTTGAAATCAAGAATGGTTCTTAATTAATAAAATTAGTGTTGGAAAATTCATTACTTTGAGGAAAGGGTAGGATGAAGGAGAAATGTGTTTCCCTTGAACTCTCTCTTTCTCAACTCCATACTGAGAAACTGCCCCTCTTGTGCTGCAGGATGTCTTTATTTCATCCCCCCTGCCTTTGGCTCCAAGGCCAAACACGGCAAGACAAGTTCATTACCGGAGTCCTAGCTTTATTTTATTCTATTGGAACTTGGAGACAAACTCTGCCTAAGCTCTGCTTGCTGCTAACAAGGCAGCATACTAGTGTGATTTTTCTGCAGGTGGCCCTGCTCGGTTACTCAAGTTGCTTTTGGAGAGTAAAACACTTCCCTACTCCTGAATTCCCAGGTGTAATATGAGCATTAAATAAGACACTCTGCCAATCCCTACAGTTATGTTACTTAGGCGTTATAATGCCAGAGTAGGAAGCAACTGAGGTTTGGCATGACTCTGCGGTGGAAGGGAATTATTTAAGCTTTAATCAAAGTTGATCTAAAGTGATGTGTATAGAGAGGAATTATTTTGAGTTTTCCCTAAAGGGATAGGTTAATTTACTCAACCCTAATGTTTCTCTTAGAATTAGCTGCTTCTTATCTGCTATCCCCATGGAGAAAATTAAAATATATGTCTGAAAAATCTGATGTCTCCTTCATTGAAGGCTAGTTAAAATCATAAAAGATTTTTTTAAGATATGCATAATTTGACAATGGAATAGCATTTCAGGAACAAAGCAGGTATCAAGTTTTTGTTTTAGTAAGCCTTTTGTTTTAGTAAGCCTTTTGTGTTCCCATTTAGTATTTTTATGCTGTGAACCGCCCTGTGATCTTCAGATGAAAAATGGTATACAAATTTAATAAATAACATGAAAGGTGGTTGCTGCGCCAGGAAGTAAGTTCAGGGTACTTGCTTGGATTCACAGCAAGGTTCAAAATTCTCGCAGATGTTCAAAATTAAGTGGCAAAAAGAGAGTGTGTGCTCAATGCATTAGCTGGATTACTTTTTAATATATTTCCCTTACAGAGCTACACTCTTATAGTTCCTGGGAAAATGGATTGTTAAACCACTTTGTGAACTGCAGCTGTGTGCAGGGAATAGGAGTTTCCTAACAATTCTCAGCACCTTTACCAAACTAAATTTCCCAGGATTCTTTGAACAAGGCCATTACTCTTTTAAAGTAGTATGGCACAACTTTAAATGTAGAATGCACTGAGTAACTAGAACTAGCTTACTATAATAGCAGTTTTCAAACCTTCGTTATATTAATGTAAGGTAAAGGTAAAGGGACCCCTGACCATTAGGGCCAGTCATGGAGTTGCAGCATTCATCTCGCTTTATTGACCGAGGGAGCCGGCGTACAGCTTCCGGGTCATGTGGCCAGCATGACTAAGCCGCTTCTGGCACATGGAAACGCCGTTTACCTTCCCACCGGAGCGGCACCTATTTATCTACTTGCACTTTGGACGTGCTTTCAAACAGCTAGGTTGGCAGGAGCAGGAACTGAGGAACGGGAGCTCATCCCTTCGCGGGGATTCGAACGGCCGACCTTTTGATCTGCAAGTCCTAGGCTCTGTGGTTTAACCCACCGCGCCACCCGCATCCCAATGTATATTAATGTTTCCAAGGGACAGAACATGCCTTTAAAATGATCTAAATGCTTTCAGAGCTGCTTAACAAATGATATAAGTAAATAACACAAAATAGAGCATCGTTGTAAAAGCATCAATACTAATTAAGTTTGAATGCTAGCGAGCTGCTAACAACCCCCTCATCTCTTTGGACTCTTTACTATTTCTACTGGTTTTCTTTTAATTATTTCATTATTATTATTATTATTATTATTATTATTATTATTATTATTATTTATTAATATCTTTCCTCCAAAGAGCTCATGGTAGTATAAACAGCTCTTTCCTTTCCCGTTTTACTCTCACAACAACCCTGTAAGGTAGGTTAAGCTGAAAGGCTGAGACTGGCCCAAGAATACCCAGTAAACTTCATGGCTGAGTTGGAATTTGAACCCTGGTCTCCCAGTCCAACCAACACTCTAAATGCTATACCACAATGGCTCTTCTACCACATGCTGACAGCTAGGGCAAACAAATCCTTGATTTTCCAATCGGAGAGAATTCCATAATTATGGACCAATAGTAGAGAATGGTTCTTTGTGTGTGTCTCTCTTCCCCTATATACATCCTTGCAAACTTTTGTTATAAGGACTTAGAGCAACGTAACTACAAATGTGACTTACTTCCAGCTATGTGGGTATAAGAATGCATCCTTAGTTGACCCTAGAGATTGTAATTAGAGAAGAGGATTTATGTAAGTATATAAAGCCTAAATCATTAGGGACTTTAGAGTCAAAACCACCACTGCATCAAAACCATAACTTTGTCTGGAAAACAAATTTACGGCTTGTTGTACATTGAAAGAAAACTACATGAAAATGATGTGCCATTGGTATTTGACTCCAGTAGAATTAGCAAAAATGTATAAAACACCTCCAACTTACGTTGGAAGCATAAAGATAAAGAAGGTACTTTTTACCACATGTGGTGGACATGTAAAATGGCAAAAGACTTCTGGGAAATGATATATAATGAATTGAAAAAAATGTTTAAGATAACTTTTATCAAAAAACCAGAAGCCTCCTTACTAGGGTTAACAGGGGATGAAATATCAAAAGATTTAAAAAGACTCTTTATGTATGCGACAACAGCCACAAGAATGCTACTTGCCCAGAAGTGGAAGGAAGAGAAAGTCCCAACTAAAGAAGAATGGATAACCAAGATGATGGACTATGCTGAAATGGCAAAGATGACCGTGAGGATCAGGCACCAAGATGACATGAAATTCAGTCAAGAGAGAAAAAAGTTTATAGAGTATCTGAAAGACCACTGTATATGCTTAAAAATGTTAGCAGGATTGTTGTAACACTTATAAAGTAATATGAATCAAAGTAAAACAGGAGATAAAATGGATTAGAAAAATGTAATTAGATGTAAAAAAATGGGGGGGGGGGATTGGAAACCAGGAGTGTGGGGGGAAGTCTGAGGGATTTCAGTAATCCCAGGAGTGTAAAGCTTGAAAGGATGTGAATGTATTATATTATAATATATGGAAAACAATAGCCATGACAGATGCATGGTGTTCACAATGAAAAATTATCGTCATGACATGAACTGTCCTGTTCTATACCAGCTACACTTCTTCCCATAGGATTTTTCCTTTGGTAGAATCCACTTGGTTTTCAGTTAACTGCAAATGTCAGTGGAATCAAACCATTTGCATGCATATTTTGTGTATGAAAATGGAAGGAATAGTCTAGTTCCAAAAATAATGCAATTTAAATTAATGTGCCTTTTTTTGAGTTGCTGGCGGTTAATGTTGGCCTGGGAACTGTATTATCAATTCCTGCTGTGAGAAACGATATGATAAACTGCTGCTTCGCTGTTGTGGATTAATTAAGAGAAAAATTAAAGAAAACTACCTACATAAAAAGCCATGTTTGTCTTTGAGGTTTTGTAAAACTGATACAAGAAAACCACTGTAGAAAAAACATTTTGCAAATTGTTTAATCTAGTTCAGCAACACTGTGTCACTGGCTAATTTATTCACGCCTAATAGGTGTTTTTGCAAATACCATAGACTTTTGGATGCCTTTGATGGAAGGCCAAGGATTAAAAAAAAATAATGATCTTTGCATTGTGTATTGCTCACATCCTCTCCTAAAGTAAGTACAACTGCTTGTTGTGGGACAAACTGCAGATATTTCACGACACTGAAAATATAACCCCTGTCCATGTTTGTAGTAACAGCACAGTTATTCATTAGTGAAATTTTTTATATCATGCTTTCCATGAGACAATGTACCAGAAAAGGTAAACTCCTAATTTTATGGTCTGTCTTCATAGGATATTCAACTGACAGTCAAGATTTGTTTTTATCATCTTGTATAATGGCCAGTATATTGGTGCTTGCAAGCATCATGGCAATGTTTCAAACCTGAGATTCTTAGGCCCCCATGAATTTGATTCCCTATTTCTAATTCTTGATTTCTTGCCCTATGGCATCCTTTATTCTTCTCTTTTGCTATTTAGGCAATTCTCTAGAGTATATTGTTTTGCGGGGAACCATAGAGATATGGCCATTTTCACTACAGTGATCCTTCCCAACCATTTTTCACAAATTCTGAGGCAGAACTGGGTTGTAAATTTTAAATAACAACATTGCTGTGCCTGCACAGTTGGATCAGGGCTGAGACACAGAGCCCTGGAACTTTTCTTTACGATAAAGGAATGCTAGAATACCAGAATAAACAACCAGGCCAGAAATGAAGGTTCAAAACTTTATGTGCCACAAGGACTCTCCAGCTCTCTCCTGCCATTTCCGGATTTGAATTAAAATATTTATTTATTTCCTACCACCATATAGCCGCTCTGAGCCCGGCCTTGGCTGGGGAGGGCGGGGTATAAATAAAAAATTATTATTATTATTATTATTATTATTATTATTATTATTATTATTATGTGTACATGGTCGCAAGTGGGTTGCTTGTGTGTAAGTAGGGGGGGGGGGAGAGAATGCCTGTATAATACAGAATAAATATATCATAAGGGTATCTAAGAAACACTAACACATCAGGTTGTCAAATACATATGCTGTCCCTAGTGTTTCTGCTTGTTAGGGCTGCCAATCTACTACAATCTTGTTTGAAAATACAACATGAATTTTAATCATGGCATAGTTCCATTTGACCATTTATATAGCTTTTCTTTCTTTGCTTGTTAGATGTTTGTAATTTTCAGATTTTAGGAATGATCACTCCAATACATTTTAGGGAAGGTGCCCATTTTAAAACCCAATGATTCCTGTAACTTTTTACCATCGGGATTCATATTAAAGTAAAGAACTCCAGATATTTTAAAATTAATTTGCTAATTTTGTTGTGTACCTATTGTTTCCTCAGGGATAGCAATCTTTTTATTTGTCAGGTTTATTCTAACCCCTTTGCTAGAGGTTCTTTAGCCAGGACAAATAATGAGGGGGGAGCCTTTTTTGCTGCCCCATTCAACACATTCAATTCCTCTAATCTTCAAACACTGCTTTCCATTCTGATACAAGCACTCATAAGATACACCAACTAATTGCTGATATCCGCTCTTTCAACAATTCAAATTAACACTTCCATTCCAATTTATCAAGCACCTTAATGGCATCCCAAGGGAGCATTGCTAATGGTTGTTTGTATATTTCCTTGTATTAAGTTGTCTTCAGATAGGCTGTTTATCTTTTCCTTACAAACCATACATGATCTTTGTGCATGTAATTAGAGGCTATATTTACCAATTGTTCCACTAGGAGGCTAGTAAAACATGGAAGTGAAGTTGTTACCAGGGAGATAGGGCGATAAAATTCAACTACTTAATTATCTTTATTGGCTTTCACTAAGACTATAATCCTCGTTCGTCTCCGAGAACTAATAACTGATCCCCCTTCTTTTATTTTATTAAGTAATTTGGCCAGAAGAGAGCTTACATACTTACTAAATATTTTCTAAAAAAACCTACTTAGGTATGTGCCCAATCCTGGCACAGTGTTCAGTTGAACGTTCTTTTATTACCAAGGAACTACATGTGACATTCCAAGGGGGGACCTATTGGGTTGTTTTTATTTTTATTATGTATTTTGAGGTTTTATATATTGATCTTATTCTGTGAACCACCCTGAGACCCCCAGGTATAGGGTGGTATATAAATTGAATGAACAAGAAAAGAAGAAGATAACCTTGCAAAAGTACAATAGGTATTGTGGGGAGGAGGAGAAGAAGAAGAAGAAGAAGAAGAAGAAGAAGAAGAAGAAGAAGAAGAAGAAGAAGAAGATGATAACCCATCTTGGGGGAGCAGCACATTGAATACCCCATGATCTGTGGGTTCAGGCCAGAGGATATACCTCAAGTTTATTCTCTTATCCAAACATAAGCAAGTACAAACATAACCCATTGAGAGAAACGACGTCAAACCAAAAGCACTTTGCGGACTAAATACTTTTCACCAGTGCTGGCAGGTTGGTCTTTCTAAAGCAGCAAAACGAAACATGAATCCTAAGATTGTGATGTACCTTGATTGAAGAAATTAATTTTAAGCACAGAATAAACACCATGAAAATACTGTGCCTCTCTGTCAAGAACAATATGACCTAAAATTGTGCAAGAAGACTAAGCTTTGCAACAAATTTTTTGTTGGGTGTGTTACATTTTCTGTTTTTCTTCACTTAAAATACTTTTACAATCCTGCTTAGTTTGATTTGCATTGCTACATAGAATGCTTTTTCATGCAGGTTTCATTTCTTTCTAGAATCCCTGTGATATTTATTTGTTGAATTTATATCCTGCCCTGCCTTCCAAAGTGGTATTTGTTTTGCGGAGGAATGATCCAAATTTAAGAGTGTTTTATGAAAAACCACAAAATTCATACAACAATAAAGATTGTTGATGGGAACGGCATGTATGCAGCTTGTGGGTATTCCTTGATCTAGCTTTATTAATTTATTAAAATATTTCTATCCTGCCCTGTACAATTTATTAAAACATTTCTATCCTGCCCTGTATAATTTATTAAAATGTTTCTATCCTGCCCTCTCTAATATGACCCACCAAATGTTGGACTCCCAATTTCCACCATCCCTGACCATGACTATTGGCCATGAGATCTGAAAATTAAGAGGATCTCACTTACAGCCCATCATTTCCAGGAGACCACAGCTTTCGATCTGTACATTATACATATTTAGCACACATATTTAGCGGTACAGCCTCTTTAATTCACTTAGGTCAGCAAAAAGCCTTTAGGGGTTCTGCGACTGGATACTAAGCTGTTTCTAAGGACATACACCTTAACCACTTGCTTTGTACAATACCTTTGGTAATAGCAAAATGCAGAATTGTATTATATGGGAAAAAAACCACGTATTCATTATTAATACATTATAAATTAAAAATGTGGCCACGAACAGATCCAAACAGACAGCATTTTGCTGAGAGCCGCTAAAGGATCAGGCATGCGCTAGATATGGCTTTTACTGTTAATGAAATTCAGAGGGCACTTATTTTAGCAGAATGCCATTTGTTCAGGATTAATGCAATGATCTTTGGTTTTAAGTGAATAAACATTACATACTGGACCAGCTGAATCCGGGATTTGGGAGTTCCAAACTAAATTTAAAGAAATGAACATGTTCTCTCTGCTCCACCCCCACCCCCTTTTCAAACTGTGATGTGAAGCACAAAAGTAGAAAGATAAATAAAACGGGCGCAAAAAATAGAACAGGGAAGCTTTATATTTTGGAACTGTGAGCAATAGTAACATGGTCAAAATCCCCAGTCAGCCCTATCCTATAAATGTTTACTCAGGTGTAAGTCCCACAGAGGTCCAATGTGGTTTACTCTCAAGTAAGTGTACACAGGCTTGCAGCCTAAGCCATGTTTCCCTTCAACAAATCGGACAGAGAAGATGTAAGGAAAGCGAAAGGCCTGCCTTTCTTTCAAGCTGATTCTTCCAGGCGGGAAATATTGGAGGAGAAACTCCTCAACTGCAACGGCCATCTTCTACCCACTTTTTTGGGGGGAAGTCCCACTGAGAATTACTCCCAAGTAAAAGACGCTAAAAACATGAAGGAAAAATGGGTCACTATTGGGGGGGGGGGGAATACCAACTTTTTTTGTCCTTCCTGTCAGGTTTTATGATTCATGGGGGGGGGGGGGTTCGTAATAGAAAAATAAAATTTGTATTTAAAAACAACTACATAGAAACCAGGTGCTTAATTGTCACAACTTTTCTCTTTGTGAGGAAAGAGGGAAGATTACCCTCCGCACACACCCCATGATGGTGCTTGCGCTTAATTTTTTTCCGAACAGAAGGGCGGGGGGACAAGAGCCTTCGTTTCACATTAATCTGAATTTGAGCCCCACTGAGTTAAATAGGATTAACTCCCATGTAACTGTGTACAGGATTGCAGCTTAGGGCGAAGTCCCCATTTTCTGGCCCTCCTCCTGTGTCGCCAAACGCCTCACGACGTTTTCCCGCCTAAATGAGTCCTCATGCTGGAGGCAGTAGAAACACAGAGAAATAATAATCCGAGCAGTCATTGCTTGGAGACGGATTTTCAGGGTCCTTTTATGCACCCCCTTTCCCCCCTTTTTTATTTTGGCTTCCACTTAGAAGTAATAAAATCCCTCTTTTTGCTGACCCCCCCCCCCTCGGGTGGGCGAGGTGTTGCTCGACCACTGCTAGCGGTGCCATCTTGCATTTCTGGCTATTGTTTTCTATGAAAGGTAATGACTTCCAGTCTTGGGGAGGACGGGGGTCAAGGGTCTGAAGGAACATAAAAGTTGGAAGTTTTTTTGTAAGACCGACGTAAAGTCTGTCTATGTCCAGAAAGGGCACTGCCGCCTCAGAGTACACATGGTTTCTAAAAGTCACAATTCCTGTACGCCACAACACCAGGATTACCTGTGCACTTCTAGATATTTATCTCTAACCAACTCTGTTTGTATAAGTATGCTCTCAGAGACTATATAAATAACCAAGCAAACTCGACATTATAATAGCACCTCAATTTTGAACCATTGGCATGTAGACTTTTGTGTATAAAAAGGGAAGGGATAGTTTAGTTCCAAAGTAATTCAATCTCAGTTTCTACGCACACAAATATGCAAAAAGAATCACATTACATGAAAAAAAGATTAGTCCACAAACTAATGGGGGGGGGCATCTTCATGGTACATTTATATTACTCAGGAATTTACTTATTTTTTATATTACTCAGGAACTGTCACAATTAGAGGGGGGGGGGGACCATACTCCAAATCTCTTAGCCTCATCTACCAAGAAGTGATCACAATAAATTGCTATGATGCCTGAAAAGGTTATTTTTTGCAGGTTCCTCCTCAGAATCTGTCCACTGAGTTTTTGGTTTTTTGAGGGGGATTGAGTTTCATTCATGGTCTGTTCTTCTTGCTTCAGAGGCTGCACCATTGCCCTTATAGACGTAGTACATGGTGAAGCTGAATTCCTCAGCTCTGAGGCGGAGAAGGAGCTGGCTGAGGAGACAGCTAGTTTAAATTGCCCCAGATCCTGCAACAAGAGGCTTGCCATACGTCAGGAAAATTCCTGCCATGTCCTGGTTTTCGGGCGTAAAAATGGTGTCGGGGGGGGGGTGCCAAACCGGCAAAATGTCAGGGAAAACCCAGACGTTTTGCGGCCTTCCTAAAAAAAATAATTAAAAAATAAAGCTCAAGAACTTTGCGGGTGTTAGGAATTTTACTTTTTGAAATATGGCCACCCTTTGCAACAAGTAGCATTTGCTAACAACAAGAATCTGTGGAAGCCCAGAGAACAGTGAAGGTGTTACAACAAATACCCCATGGCGGAATTCCCTTGTTCCTTTCTCTCTTGTTTTTTTTACCTCAGCACAGTAACATAACAATGTGGATGTTCTAGAGTTGCCGTATTTCAAAAAGTAAAAACCAGGGCACCCTAAATGTTGTTGAGATTTTTTTTTTAGTAGAAAAATAGTGGTGCAACAACGTTACATTTCGTTTTCAGACAAGCAGTTTACTTTTCAAATGTTATCAGAAGAACCAGAATTCAGGGTCAAATAATTTCACAGAAACCGCTTCTTAAAATGCTATCTGAATATTAATGCTTAATTAATTAATTAAATTCATTTATAACCAATGAGCTAGGTCAGGATTGAGGCAGTAGTCCTAAATACACTTACTAGGGAGTAAGACCCGTTAAAAGAAAATGAAGCTTACTTCCATTAACACACATAAGATTGTGCTTCAGATCAGTTGCGCCTATGTGCCATTGCAATCGATGTGAAAAATTAGTCACCGCTAACTTGCACAATTGAATTGAACAAGAACTAAATGCAACACACTCTGAATCCAACCCAGTATGGTTTTAGTATGTCTTGCTTGACGTTATTACAGTACAAGGACATTTTATTTCGTTGTAGAATGCATGCCTCAGCCAGTCAATGCAATTAAATGTTTTTTAATGTCTCTTTTTTAAAAGCAAAACAAAACTGCAGAGAGGAAGGATCAGAAGTTTGTAGTGACTGAAGAGAAATAGCGCCGTTATTCCTGAACTCTTGATTTGTGTGAAAGGTTACGTATTTAAAACATTTTTATACTATTCTTCAACATCAGTGCCACGAAAGCTACTCTAGGATGTTCCAAAGCCAGCTAAAAAGTCCTCTCTTCCATTCCTCAGTACTACACCTCTGATAGAGGAAGTATCTGAAATAGGACTTTCTGAAGGTATCTGAAACTTCTGTTGGTCTCAAAATGTGGGTTAGATTAGCATGGGAAGAAGCACGCTTTCAGGTTATATTAAGTAGGGACACATGATGGAGTATGCAGGGAATGGCTAAAAGCGCTATCAGCCAGAGGGCCCATTTGAATTAAGCAAATATACTTGGGGATGTTTTCAGAAAGTAGTTAACAGTGCCCATTGTGTGCTGGTGATGTTCTCAACCCACACTGACCAAGAGCTATTAACTACCATCTACATGGGGTATGCAGTTCTAGCCCACTCCATGTTACTATAGTAGCTATACCGATCAGTAATAGGAAGACTCTCTTCCATTTTTATTGCAATATAGGAACTATGTGTGGCCTCCTCTGGTGGAATCCACACGCATATAAAAAACGCCGTGGAAATGCTTAAAAGAAAAAGAAGTTTTGAAAAACACATAGAATTTTGCGTAGCTCACTCATGCCACCTATTGTCACATTTGTATGTTGCACTTTACACCACATAAAACATTTTATTTGTGGCTGTGTCCTCTGTTTATTGCAAAAAAACTATGGCTTTCTCCACATTAGAGAGTACTTTGGGATATCCCGCACTCCAAACTTAAATTAAGATTTTCATGAATAGTGGTGGAACCACTCAGGGCTTTTTTCCGAGAAAAATAGCTGCCAATACTCACCATGAAGTTGTTACAGTAAGGGCCACACTTTTTAACATCAAAAAAGATGTGCTGTTACTGCATATCCTTTAGTGCCCCCCTAAAAAAACACACTGGAACTACTGTATATTTCTGTTTTTAAAATGTAAAAAAGTAAACATAGAAGTAAAGCCTACCATGCTGAATGACTGAAATACTGATCATTGTTTTTTTCTTTTTTCAAGAAATGAATCATGCCTAGTGCTGTGACCCTAAGCAAATTTATGGGGAAATAAGTTTACTTTAAATGTGTGGCCTCTTATTCCAAGTAACTATGTTTAGTACTTTTCTTTAAAAGCTCTGTAATTATATTTTTCATCTTTTAGCACACTCCTATGGTAGCTGAAGATCAAATGAAAATGATGTCATTGCTATTGTCTCATATGGAAAAATGATAAACATGAATAAGAGAGCACCATGTTACTCAAAATGCATTTTGTTAAATGTATGTTGCTAATGCTTAAAATACACAAATAGTTTGCATAATTTTAATTATGTTGGTTTAAATTTCAGAACAGGTCTCATCAAGTTTTGTTACTCAGAACTGAACATGGAAAGTTTACAAACACTTCTATCCATATCAGAAGAGATGGAAGAACCATGGCCAAAGAAACTCAAAACAGATAGTCAAGTGAGCTCAAATCAGCAGAGGCAGCTGCTAAAAAGTTTATGCTATGCAGATAAGAAATCACCAGACACACATCTAGGTTTTCTTGAAGGATCTTGGGATTTTAGTCAAAACGATTTGGAATTGCAAGAGAAAAACAGCACAAAAACCAGCTTAAGACAGGATCTACATTTTAGACTTTGTATGAATGCCCATTTGCATTCCAGATTGTTAGGAAATACACCATTCATAGAAAAATGGGCACTTGAAAATGATTACTGTAGCAATTTAAAAGATTCTGGTTCTGAATTTAATGAAAATATTAATTCATTGGTCACAAAACCTAAACCTTGGACCATTTTTGCTAAAGAAAAAGAAAAATCAATAGACAGTGGCAACATTTCAAAGGAGATTGAGTTACCATCAGTAAATACAGTTTCTTACGACATCTTGGCAGAAAATATTGTTGTAAGACTAGAATATTTACTTACAGATGTGCCAGCATTTCAAACTAATGAAAATGGCACAGGTTGTCATCATGTACATGGAGAACAAAACCATATTCCCAAACCAGTTGCAGATGGTAGAAGCATCAGTGACAAAATCCCACTGCTACGTTTGTTAGCTGGCAATTTCATGAAAGGAAGAAAATCAAACACTGGATCGTTCTTATATGAATATAAAAATGTTGTGGGTGAAGATGAAAATATTTTATTTCACAAAAAGCAAACAAACGCCTTGGCAAAGACTAACTTAAGAAGGAACAAAGTATATAAGCACATGTATATATCTTATTCAAGAAGCTGTGGAGCTGTAAATACCAAATTAGTAAAATGTGCTGCTTTTGAGTTATTTTTACATGATTGCAGCACTGCAGTTGAAAATAATGCCTCAATATTCAGCCATTTTTTTCTGCTCAATACCCAACAAAGGGAAATCTCCAATGGCACCAGTACCATGGAACACTTTGAATTTTCCAGATATACTGTAGAAGATGGTAGCTTTTCAGTAGTTGGTATTGAAAAAGAACAAATGGCAAGGCAACTTATAATTTCTAACAAACACATTTTCCCAGAGAATGATTTTCACAGCTCTACTTTATGGGGGGGAAGGTTGTGTAGTCCTACAGTGCACAACCTGCCAGCAAACTTCAGACTATTTAACTATTTGAGTTCAGCTCCACTCAAATTTGGGAAGTGCAGTATTCAACAATCAAATCTTCCAATGGTGAGTACAATGGAACCAAATATACAAAAGAGAACTGGAAAATTCTTCAATGAAAACAATGCTTTTCCTGTTAAAAAATTTAAAGCTTCTCATTTTATTCCAAGAGCACATAGCAAAGCACAAACAAGCAAAAGCAAACGTGTCCCAGAATATATAAGAACTTGTAGCAGAGCAATGATGAACAAAACAAGGAATGGTAATTGTGAAGACTGTGGTTCTACTGAAATGAAAGTCAATTTTTATCCATTTGACACATATAAACAAATTTGCCTCAGTACTGATTCAGAGGAAATTTCATTTATAGGAAATGTGATCTTTAATGTTGAAAATAATAAAAAAGATAGCAAAGGATATTTTGTTCCTGATAAAAGAACAACTCGCAGTGGCTCTGATACATTGATTTCTAATTGTGTTCTCCCTCAGTTATATACAAGTTGCAATCCTTTTTTGGAACAGAAAAGCAAAAGTAAAAATTCTAAGTATCCCAAAGATATAAACAACAATAGTCAAAGGCACACATGTGAAGACAACAACATGCACTTCCCTGTTAATGGCCTTAATTCTGGAAATGTACTCAAATATAATGGTGACCAGTATTTTACTTCAACTGTTTCTTATGATATTTGCATAGATCAAAATAGACCAGTGAGTGTCAAAGCTCAGAGTTACAAGATTTCCCTGCATGGAAAAAGAAGAAAACTAAGTGGCTTTGTATTTGAAAATAATAATAGTGTTTTACCATACCCTGTTTGTAGTTCTAGAATCTCTAAGAACTTGAAACATCCTATAGTTAAAAAAGTAGAAAATCTGAATTTATTGCTTCAAAAAAGTATTTTACTAAACAGCACACATAATCCAGAGCTAACGTCTGTGAAACAAAATGCCAAAGATGTGGATAAGAAAGAAAATTCAACTTTTGAGCAGAGTTATATAAGCAAAAGAAATCAACCTCAGAATATAACTACGCTATGTTTCAATTATGGATGTGGGGAAAGGGTTAGTTCTAAAGACACATTAAAAATGACTTCATGCACAATGAAACAAGGCCATTTTGAAGATGCCATAGAAAAGCATTTATCTTCTGAAATTAAAAGCAGACACGAGTTTGAACTGAAAAATCAATTTGATGTGGTACTGGAAGAGCTTTTCATGTTTAATGAAATTAGTAAGGAAAATGTGGAAAAAGAAATGTGGAAATGTGGGGACAGAATTTTTTTGGAGAAAGATCCCCTTGTATTTAATCATTCTGACAGCATACTAGATGAAGACTCCAGAAATATTTTTGAAAATAAAGCGAATGCGACCTTCACCACTACTGGTAGTACTGTGAACAGTACTATTGTAAAGCATACAACTGGGATGAAGCCAACTAAGAATGAACAAAGTTTATTTAAGAACACAGTGATAAAAAGTCCTGGAGAGCAAGAAGTACCACATGACCACTGTCCTTCGAGTGTAACAGATGAAGAAATGTTCTATGCACCCTCTCAAGGTAACTATATTATTATGCAGTATGATCACATAGTTGAATTGGCCTTCTGTTGCATGTGAATCAAGAGGAAAAGGATGTGTCAGACCTTTCTGAATGTGCTAATACAGATGACATTTTCAAAGTAACTAGTAGGGCTGGTTTCAGGCTTGAGGGGCTTTGGTGGGACCCATTTTCTATTGGCCCAGGCCAACTTACCTGGCAGAAGTGACAGCTGGCAGCAGTGTCAGTTGGCTGAAGGACACCATTTAAGATTTCAACAGGGTCACAGAGTGACACTAAGGTTGCATTCCCATCCCGACTTACTTGGGAGTAATTCAGTAGTCTTTACTTCTGAGTAGATATGGTAAATATAGGGGAATGAAGTGTAGGCATCAGGAGTGGACCGGGTCAGGGTACTGGGGACCGGGAAGCTGTCCGGGGGTTCAATCTGCTGTTTCTGGTCCTGATAACTGGTTAAAGGCATCAAAAGGTTATCTGGCAGGTTATCTAACATCTGTTTTGCTAGAGCAAAACACCAGTTCAACTTTAAAAAATAAATATAATACTAATTGTGAGTTTATTTTTTTACATTTAAGAACATGGCGATTCTCCTTGTAAACAACCTTTCACTTGGAGCCCAGCATTTGTGCCTCATACATTTATGGAAGAAAGAAGCTGTGGTTTAAGAAATGAAAGAGGTAAATTATTCTGATTTTAGTTATTTACCATGGAAAAGTTGTTACAGGTGGTAAATGACACCAGTCAAGCTTGCAAAAATCTATCATTTGCCCGATAATAAATGTTGGAAATGTAAAGAAACTGAAGGTACATTCTTTCACCTTTGGTGGACGTGCCCAAGGATTAAGGCTTTCTGGGAGATGATATATAATGAAATGAAAAAGGTATTTAAATATACCTTCCAGAAGAAACCAGAGGCCTTTCTCCCGGGCATAGTTGGCCAATTGGTGCCAAAGAAGGACAGAACTTTCTTTATGTGCGCTACATCAGCAGCAAGAATACTCATCGCAAAGCATTGGAAGACACAAGACTTACCCACTCTGGAAGAATGGCAGATGCAAGTAATGGACTACATGGAAATGGCGGAAATGACTGGCAGAATCCGAGACCAGGGAGAAGAGTCGGTGGAAGAAGAATGGCGGAAATTTAAAATTTATTTACAGAAACATTGTAAAATTTTTGAATGTTGATGACATTGAAATGAAATGAAGGGGTTCTAGCAACAAGGTAAAATGTAAGATTGGATTGATAATAGATGAAAATTCGAAGCTATAGTATGTGAGGGAAAATAATTAAGGATAAATTAATAGGATATGAATTTGCTGAACCAATTTTTTAAAAAGGGATACAAAAAAGGGAGGCGTGAGGAAGTCAGGAAAATAAGTTAATCAAAGATGAGAAATTTAAAAAGAGGGATTTTTGTTTTTTGTGTATTTTTTTCTTCTTTTTCTTTTCTAGGTTAAACGTTTGTATTTTTGTATTTTGCAACCTTGTATTTTTGTGTTTTTATATTTTTCTTGTGTTTGTATTCTTTTTTTTTCTGTTTGTTGTTCTGGAATTTTTATTGTTAAACTTAATAAAATATTATACTTAGAAGTAATTCCCACAGAGTTCACTGGGACTTACTTCTAAGTAAACACAAACAGAGGGGGGAAAAGGAAAAGTTGTTACCTTATATTTATTTTTCAATGTAAATCACAGCAAGTAGACATTTTGCAATATGGGATTGTTTGTCTTGTTTGTGTTCCAGGTTCAATGGTAGAAAATGAAGCATATTTTGCTCACCGAAATGACAAAAAAGGTACGAAATATATAGGGTGAATATAAAAATGGTTAATGTCTTCTCTATTTTGCTACATTTTGGTCAACTGTATTTGCTCCTCCATTAGATATGTAATACAGTATGAGCCAAAGTACAAACTTTTCAGGAGAAAAATAGCCTACATAATCAAGTAATCAGCATTATTCATAATTGGGCAGCCCTGCCTGAGGGCTCCTCTGCCCAGATTCTGTTCCCTGATTGGTGATTTCAGCCTTTTGAAGTCTGCTTGCAGCTGTGGTTTGGATTCACACTGCATCTGCAAACAGAGAAAGCAGGTCTCTCCGACAACATCAATTGGTTGATTTGCACTGACAGTGAGCCCTCTTAGCTGCTAGGCTAGGGGATTCCTTAGTGCCCCCAATCAAAATAGGACTTTCTGAAAGCAGAGATCAGCTGATCAGCTCCATCAGTGAACCCAGCTTGAATAGGAACAATTGGAGGTTAACTTTAAGCTCCCAATAGTTCCGTTGTCCTCACATCATTGTAGTCACCAGGCAGAGGGCCTTCTCGGTAGTGGCACCCACCCTGTGGAATGCCCTCCCATCAGATGTCTAGGAAATAAACAACTACCTGACTTTTAGAAGACATCTAAAGGGAAGTATTAAATGTTAGGTGTTTTATCGTGTTTTTAATATTCTGTTGGAAGCCTCCCAGAGAGGCTGGGGAAACTCAGCCAGATGGGTGGGGTATGTATATATGTATGTACAAACTATTATTATTATTATTATTATTATTATTATTATTATTAATCTGCCTCATACTGTGTGGGGCAGGTCAGTGTGGGTTTTTTTTTTTTGGGGGGGGAGGGCACTGTGTGCCAATCTGGGACCTGTGCCTCACCTAATTAGTACTGTGGGCCAGATAACAACCCTCTCCTGATGACAGCTCTCCTCTGTGTCATATTCCCATCTTCCATTCCTCTTCCCCCCCTGTGGTTTTCTGCCCATGAAGCTAAAAGCAACTGTGGGATGGGGGATCTGGAGGAAAAATCAGAGAAGTGAGGGCTAAAATTCCATTTTCCTCTTCTATCTAAGGATGGGGGGATCTGGAGGAAAAATCAGAGAAGTGAGGGCTAAAATTCCATTTTCCTCTTCTATCTAAGGATGGGGGAAGGAATGCTTTTAAAATGAATTTATACATGGAATTTGGCAGATCTGACTTGATTGAGCATTGTGGTTGTTGGACCACCTCTTGAATGATTGCTTATGTCAGAGTCATTTGTGCATTATCTCAGCCAGATGGGTGGGGTATAAATAATAAATAAATTATTATTATTATTATTATTATTATTATTATTATTATTATTTTAAAAAGAGAAAGCCTGGCTAATTATATTCAAAATCATACAGAAGCAATAGGCACATTATATGTATAATACGTGTAGAACAGTTAAGCCCTCTGCAGTACTATATTTCCGTAGCACAATTTTGTAAATATAAGTGTTTGTGTACAGTTATATGAATTGCTGCATGAATCTGTTTATGTACTGGCTACTTTAGGAAACTTGGACTGTATATGTATAATAATATTGTAGATATACTAATGCATATAGTATGTAAGAATTGTAATTATCACCACAATATTAATGTTGGAAATTACAATATCAGTATTTGATCTAGGTAAGAAGAAGAAGATTGTATTATTTCTCTTGGATACTGTACAATAGATGCCCATGATGCACACCAAAATATACATATATTTATTGTTGTGGTGGTATCAGTGGCGTAGCGTGGGGGGTGCAGGGGGGGGGGCCGGCCGCACCGGGCGCAACATCTGGGGTTAGGGCAAATCCACAGGTTAGGGGGCGCAAATCCACGGGTTAGGGGGTGCAAATTACTTGCCTTGCCCCGGGTGCTGACAACCCACGCTACGCCACTGGGTGGTATTCATAATTCTGCAGCCTTGATTTGGCTTGGACTAAGAAAAACTTCAAACTCTCATAATGAGAAACTATGGTGAGACAGGGATACACATACAAAGTGCTTTCAGTTTTCATAATGCAGTTTCATTTTTTTTATACAGGAGATTTTTTATTGGATGGAATTGTAAGAGTACAGCCTCTTAAAACATGTCGTGGTCCTTTAAGAGTTGGATTATCAAAGAAAGCTAAGCCAAAACAACTTCATCCATATTTGAAATAGTTCAATATACCATGTTTTAAAAAGCACTTTTTGAACCAAAACCATTTACAGTTTTTAGTACATTATATATATGTTATAAATATTTTTTGGTTTAAAAGGTTTTAATAATACAAGTCCTGTACAATGATATACTAAGATATGAGTGCTTCATAATGTAGTTTTACAGCATTTATTTATATAAGGATTCTGTGAAATTTCTAAACTTTAATATTTAATATGATGCAAATTCATTGGATAAATGCATTGTCTTTGGTTAAGCTATTCTTGTTTCTTAAAGTACACTAACAAAATGTAGCAGCTTATAGCATTTTATTAAATAATCAGCCATTTTTAATGATGTAGATCAGCTTTAATTCATTATAGAATACACTGGTCAATAATGGTCTAAAGTCATATCATTCACACAAGGACTTCCTGTTGCACAACATAACTTTTTCTTTTATCCCCAGAGACCCCCATAATCTGCTCTGGAGGGTTGGGGAACTCCCAGAACAGGTTTTGGGGGTGCAGGGGAGGAGGAGAGGGGGGGAAAGCTTTGTTGCATAAGCAGACATCCTTGTGAGAATGAAGTGACTTCATTGGATAAGAACCCATAGCCTTCCTTATTTATTATATTCATATATTCTTCTTAAGAGAACTTGTGTCTTGATCAGCACAAACTAGGCTATATGCATGGCTAGTGCATATTAGAATCTCTGCACAACTAAATAGTTGTTTGGAGCTACTACCTGTCACAGAGTTGAGAATGGAAGGGGAAAAGATTGTATTCACTTTTCCCACTTTTCATATTCTGGCAAATGTTTTAGCAGTGTATTCCCCATTTTATAAGAATTCTCATAAAGGTTGTTGCCTGCTCACCTTTGGGCATTCCATGAGCTATTATAATCCAAATAAATAGAATATCTCAATTTGGGATGACAGGGTGCTATAGAGTTGTTTTACTGCACATGCCATTAGTATAAGGATCACACATTTAGTTGCATATGTGGCTTAGCTGACAATTCATGAATATTCAAAGCCAATGACAAATAAAGAGAATTGCTTCCTATTAACAATTAACATTCACATAATGGGCAACCCCATTCCCCTTCCCAGCTGCTGCCAATCTCAGAAACTTAATAGATAGTCTTTTCCCTGCCACAGCATGCCACCAAAGTTGTGTTAACAATTGTATTATCTGTGATAAAATCCTAAAGGCAATTGGACCAAAGTTAGTTGTGAATGAGTAACTTATTCCGTTGTTTTTAGTGAGGCAGTGCAATCCCATAAATGTATATTCAGAAGTAAGTTGCATTAAACTAAAGGAGACTTACTTCTGAGTAGACATGAATAGGAGTGCACTATTAGGCACAGGTGACTTTAACTAGATGGGAACCAATGACTTCAAACCCAGTTCCAAAACAATCACATTGTTTGTCTCATTGAAACATAGGAGCTAAATAGTCTTACTTTACCTTGCTTTGTGTTTAAGACCAGTTTACTGAGTGATTCCTAAACTCTGCGTCTCAGCTAGAGCATGTTATGCAACTTCCAACTGTTAGCACTGGAATTATGAAAAACAGTTGATTAATGGTGTCTATGTTCACATGTTTTCTGGAGTTATGGGTAATTCAAAGTAAACATATTTGTTATTAAGCCCTTTTATAAGCATTTTAGTAGCTATTGCACTAAGTTGATATTGAAATTTCCTATTTGCGTAAGCACGTTATGTTGAAACTGAGCCTGCAATTGTTCATATTACCTAACTCTCTTTTTCAGTCAGATTGACTTGTCTTTTAAATAAAACATTAGCAAAAACCAAAATAAAACACAATGGCAAAAAATGGTAACACCAAATAAGACAGCCAATTAAGATCTGAGAGCGAAATAAAGGATTTTAACAATTTAAACTATTCTTTTCTATTTCTTCAGTGTTTTCAAATATCTGGGTACTTGTAATTTAACAAAGAGCAAGTCCTAAGCTATGTAACAGGACTGGAATGTAGAACTTTAATTGCAGATTGAATATCAATTTTAGATAAAGGAGAATTGGATTATGCAAAATTACACCAGCTGCATAAGACAAATTATGCAACGACAAGCTATTTTTGAATCTCTGGACCTTGGCAGGATGTTTCCTTTTGATTTCAACAATGGCATCTGAAACAGAAGAATATAGCAACCCTCTAAACCCTCTATATAAAGCATCTATTATATATTCTGTTCCTCATTAGATTTTATGCCAGTAAATTGTGGGTGTAAACTGCTGGCATCAGTGGGAAGAGGGACACAAGAGATATACATTATGCTCATTCACTTTGTGGAAACAAGGCTGAAGGTGGAGCTACACATTACACACAAACAGGTGGAGCACAAGCCCAACTGCATTTAGGGAAAAACAGCTTTGGAACAGGGTGGGGACAGCAGAAAGGGAGTATGTTTAATCTGTTCCTACAGACCACCTTGCCACAACTATCCTTTCTGGGTTCCAGGCATATATTTAATTCTTGCAAACATACACCTGGTACTTTCATGGGGGGAGGGTTACCTTGGGGGCATTTTCACTAGAAAAGTGGCAGGAGAAAGGGCTAACCACCAGGGGTAGGCAACCTAAGGCCCGGGGGCCGGATGAGGCCCAATCGCCTTCTCAATCCGGCCCATGGACGGTCCGGGAATCAGCGTGTTTTTACATGAGTAGAATGTGTGCTTTTATTTAAAATGCATTTCTGGGTTATTTGTGGGGCATGGGAATTCATTCATCCCCCCCCCCCAATATAGTTCGGCCCACCACATGGTCTGAGGGACGGTGGACTGGCCCCCTGCTGAAAAAGGTTGCTGACCCCTGGCTACCCACCCTCAGCTGCATTTTAGCTCCAAATTGGCTTGTTATGAGGTTGTTTTTCCTACACGAAACAGCCACTGACGTTGCACCATGTTGCTCCTCTCTGAATGCTAGGTAGTAGGTTTCTGCTTTGTGAACCATTTTTTAAAAAACCTCAACATAATAATTACAAAACACCATTCACATTTTGTGAGTAACGATGGGAGGTTTCCCTTGTTCCAACGAAAAGGTCCATCGAACTGGATTCATTTCCCAGGCATCTGCTAGAGATCCAAAAGTAATCAGATTTAAAATTGGATCAGTTCTGACTGATCTTGACCACTAAACCTGACTGTATCCCTCATTAAATCCACTGGGAATATGACACAGTCAGGAAGCTTCCCTATCACCGACTCATACATTTTGAACTTTCCTCTGCCCTGATCCCTCCTCACTGCCTCTCTTTCCAAATGTACTGAACTCAAGGGACATCAGGGAGAGCTTGGAGGAAGCATACGACTTCAGCCAGAACACGCACAGCAACATTCAGGAGGGAGGAAGAACAGAAGAAGAGCTTTACTGGATCCAGAAAAAGGCCCATCTAGGCCAGGATCCTGCTCTTATAGCAGCCAGCCAGATGTCAATGGGAAGTCTACATGCAGGACCAGAGCACAACAGCATTTCTCCCTCTTGCAGTTCCCAGCAACAGGCAATGAAAGGCATATTGCCTTTGACGATGGAGGTAGAGCATAGTCACTGTGGCTAGCAGGCATCAATAGCCTCATCTTCCATGATTTTTTCTGATTCTCTTTTAAAACCATTGATCATGACTACTTATTGTGGGATATATCTTATTGGAAATGGAGCATTTGGCAGGTTTGTTCTGGGCCAGAGACTTTCAGATAAAAGTTCAGATTCTGTTCTAGCTTAGGGGGAAGAAAATACAGCCCCCCCCCAGGTTTTGGTTCAATGTGGCTCCTTAATTATTATGATAAATACATCTGAAGATTTCATCCTAGTTTTAGATGAAAGAGTGCATTTGTAGCATAAAAAGGTAAAGGTACCCCTGCCCATACGGGCCAGTCTTGCCAGACTCTGGGGTTGTGCGCCCATCTCACTCAAGAGGCCGGGGGCCAGCGCTGTCCGAAGACACTTCCGGGTCATGTGGCCAGCGTGACATCGCTGCTCTGGCGAGCCAGAGCCGCACACAGAAACGCCGTTTACCTTCCCGCTAGTAAGCGGTCCCTATTTATCTACTTGCACCTGGGGGTGCTTTCGAACTGCTAGGTTGGCAGGCGCTGGGACCGAGCAACGGGAGCGCACCCTGCCGCGGGGATTCGAACCGCCGACCTTTCGATCAGCAAGCCCTAGGCGCTGAGGCTTTTACCCACAGCGCCACCCGCATAGCCATACATAAATTAAAATGAATGATGCTTATATTAAACATTCTCAATGTTGGATGGGTAGTTACATTAAATATTCATATATAATAATTCTGTACATTTCCTTATCTCATATAAAGAAATATATGAATGAGAATTTAAAATCCTTCTGTGGTATTATGTATACTTACACACACACACAACATTTTCACCAATATTTTTTTAATGGGACTGTTTAAAATTTATGAGTTATCGAGTTATGCGATTTCAATAGCTAGCAGCAGTAATTCTGCATTCATTTTGTATGAATGATAGTAATTAATAAATTGTTGCAAATTTTTCATAAGAGAGTGATAAAAATGCAGCTTTAAGATTTAACAAGCAATAAATTGTAACAAATGTCTGCAAAGAGAAATGGGACTGGAATAGATAATGGATCCACTTGAGCTCCTGCTAGGCCAGAAAATGTTACCAAGAAAATCTGTCCATGTAATTGCAGGAAGGAGGCAAATAATAAAGATAAGGGTTAGTTACTAAGATTAAATAATCCTAGCCCATGTGTTTGTAAGGCCAAGCTCTAGAAGAAACTGCAAAACTGTAGAAGAAACTGCAAAAATTGCAGGAGAGCTTTTTGGATAAAGAGCAAGATCATAGATGGAAGCAAATCATTCTATTATCTGCCCCTGTAACTGTGTCAAGTGAAAAAATTGTATTAACTTTCTTAGCTATTTGGCAATGGGGAGGGCTCTTTAAAGGGCTATAGTGAGTAAAACTAAAAAAAAAAGTTGTGAAATAAGAAACTTTCTGAATTGGTCTATCACTCTATATTAAAGGAGTTTAGTAAAATAGCCTTTCAATGAGTTTCCAAATTAAAATTAAAAAGTGATGTAAGTGATTTCCCCACTGCAACAAAATAAATCAAAGCAATTGCAAGGCTATGCTGGTATTTGTAGACATTTGTTTCTACGATGGGGTTTAGAGCCTTAAATGTAAGTTATATGTCTCAAGGACTGTTGTTGGCAAGTTCTCCAGATGATATTTTCCAAACTAACCCATTGTAACAGGAGATGCCATATTTGGACACTTAGACCACCTCATGTGTTTTCATGCCCTGTATCTCGGATCAAACTGAATTTCAAACTACTGTACCTTATTTCCTTGTGGAAACATTCTAGAATGGTGTCTCTTTTGGATGTGCCTATACAGTACTGTGTTTGATCAAGTAATTATGTATGCTGGAGATCATTCAAGCTTCCAGATCAGATCTTAAGTCCTTTCCTTAACGGTGGTGATATTGATTATAGGGGCACTTCCCAGAAACATGACAAGCTACCAAAAGCAACAGCATAGGGCAAACATTTCCAGCTGCTGCTACGTAGCACCATCATACCATGTTTGCATTTCTGTTCCCACTCTAAACATTTTATCACCGCTGCCAAGGGATGCTCACAATAACTATGCATGCTGTTAAATTAATTTTCTGATAGAGGGAGGCTTGTTAATATTCATTCACTGGATTTTTACAAAGGTCAGCATTAAAATAATGTGTCAGGATGGCTGAACAACATAATTTACAAGACGTCACATTTTCATTTGAGGAAGGCAGAAGGAAGCTTTTCAGATAAGGTCAGAAATAGATTATAAGAAAGCAGGAGAGCTGTTGTTCCTGGTAGAAGACTAGAAGCCAAACTGGAAGAAAAAGAAAGAAAGGAAATCTGTGCCAGTGAAGGGAACTCACTAAATATATGGAAGAATAAGGCCATTGGCTTTAATATACCTGCTGAAATGCAGGTAATGAATACAGGCTAAGAGTTGCTGGGGAGTGCTTGAATGCTGACCTGAAAAGTGATTAATCTTCTACCCTGGAAACTTATTTTTCAGTACTGTAGTGCACATTCTTATTAAGCAGTGAAAGTTTTGGACCACCCTTTGTGTCTGACCTTGTAATGTATCACTGCGGTCAAACAAATTCATTCACTAAAGCAGATTCTAGAGTAGCCCTTTGGTCACCTTTGCAAGGGAACGCTTTCTGATTTCCAGCTCTTACGGCAGATGTTTCAAGGCCTCATTAATGCTCTGTGCACCGAAGCCTTTCCAACTGAAATCTGACTCGCTGATCAAACCCTGTGCGTGCTGCAAGTCTAGTTGTTTTAAACAACAAAAGTTGAAATGTTTTAACGCCTTCCTTAGGACCATAGAATTGCAAGGGTCATCTAGTCCAACCCCATGCAATGCAGGAATCACAGCCAAAGCATCCATGACAGATGGCCCCTTGACCTCTGCTGAAAAACCTCCAAGTAAGGAGAGTCCACAAGCCCCATGGTTAGAACGCAGCCTGTGCTATGTGGTATGTTCACAACAAGTGTCAGAATGGTGAGTTTTCTACCTGCATTATATCAACTGCTCAAATGAAACAACAGCAGTCCTTGCTCTGTGCTTGTGACCATTACAGGGCGAGTTTCTTCATTCACATTCGTTCGGGAGGTCCGTACTTAACCTGAAACTGTTCTTAACCTGAAGCACCACTTTAGCTAATTAGGCCTCCTGCTGCCGCTGCGCTGCCGGAGCCCAATTTCTGTTCTTATCCTGAAGCAAAGTTCTTAACCTGAAGCACTACTTCTAGTTTAGCGGAGTGTGTAATCTGAAGCATATGTAACCTGAAGCGTATGTAACCCGAGGTACCACTGTATTTGATCTATGCCTGTTCAAGCTGTAACTGCTGCTATACATTGCACAGAAAGGCTGTTTTAAAAAAAAAGGTGTGCATTTAAACTAACTGTGCACATGCCCTGATGGTACTTAGCTAGCATGAAATCATAGCTTTTTTCAGCCAGAACTTGCTTAAAAAACTCAGTTCCAGCACCTCTCAGGCGAGTGCCATTGCCGTTCTAAAAGAACGAGGGAAGTGTTCATGGTGAGTTCCAGCACCGTTTTTTCTAGAAAAACGGCACTGCATAAAAGAATCAACAAATTAGAAAAGTGGGGATGAACAAAACGGAACACCTACTTGCAATAAAAGGGGAGGACTAAACCACCTCCTCAAAAACAAATTCTAATGCAAGCAGAAATAGTGGATTAACAGCTAAGTAATACTCAACTGAGGACAAGCCCTGAGTGAATATTGGCCTCCTAGCTACTACAATTTCAATGGGAACATTTTTATAAGTGGCAGGCAGAAAATATACTGAAAAATTATCTTCAGTTTCCTGCTTCTCATTTAGATCTCCATCAAGCAACAATATAAAATTGGAAGATCTACCTTGCCACTGTTTCCCACCTTTCTAGCTACATAGCAACAGACTTTTAATGTTCCAATAGAAAAGAATGAGAATAGGTTACAATGCTACAAGGCATGGGAATATTTAGATGACTACAAACAGTGTATTTCTCTAAAATTGTACTAACATACATTGTTATTGGGGGGGACACAGGTGGGTTAAACCACAGAGCCTAGGACTTGCCGATCCGAAGGTCGGCAGTTCGAATCCCTGCGACAGGGTGAGCTCCCGTTGCTCGGTCCCTGCTCCTGCCAACCTAGCAGTTGGAAAGCACGCCAGTGCAAGTAGATAAATAGGTACCGCTCCAGTGGGAAGGTAAATGGCGTTTCCGTGCGCTGCTCTGGTTTGCCAGAGGCGGCTCAGTCATGCTGGCCATGTGACCCGGAAGCTGTACGCCGGCTCCCTCGGCCAATAAAGCGAGATGAGCACCGCAAACCCAGAGTCGGTCATGACTGGACCTAATGGTAAGGGGTCCCTTTACCTTTACTTTACATTGTTATTATTAATTGTTTAAATTTGCATACCATAGACCTTGGAATGGTTCTCAACATAAGAATAAAAAGTAAAAAAGACAAAATGCATAATAAAAACAAGAAGAACAAACCAACAACCCACTCACACAACACATTTAAAAGGGCATCAGATGTCAATCAGCCCAAGGCCCAGTTGTAGAGGAACGTTTTCTTTTGGCACCTAAAGATGTACAATGAAGGTGCCAGCTGAAGCTGCTTAGGGAGAGCATTCCACAAATGGGGAGCCATTACAGAAAAGTCCCATTCTCGTGCTGCCACCATCCAGATCTCTTGTGGAGGAGGCCGATGAAGAAGGGCCTCAGATGATGATCGGATCATATGGAGAGAGGTGGTCCTGGTTAAAAAGGAATGTTTTCCCAAATTTACAGAAGCTGTCCCAGTTTCTGATTTGATCCTGGAATGTCCTGCTGTTCTTTAGGACCTCCCTATTTTAAATGTTCCCTAAGACTGTCATGGAGCATTATAAGCACAGAATGCAGATGCTGATGAGAAAGTCTACTTACATCTCCATCCACTTCTCTCAATCGCTGAATGATCAAAACAAAGGAGATGGCTATGCCTCTAGAGCCCTAGTGACCAAGGAGCCAGCAGAGGGAGGTGTCACAATGAAGGGCGTGTCACAAGAACCTCCTCAACCTAGCAACCACCAGCACTCAACTGACACTACTAAGTTTCTTTATATGGCTTTTAATCCATGTTCAGCCCCAACACATTTTAAAAGGATATAGGATGAAAATCAGATCACCCAAAGGTCTGGTTAAAAAGGAATGCTTTTGCCTGGCGTCTAAAGGTGTATAATGAAGGCGCCAGGCAAACTTCCCTGGGGAGAGCATTCCACAGATGGGGAGTCACTGCAGAGAAGGCCCGTCAAAAGGTGAGAAATGGGACTCACAGTACTCTCCTGATCTACATCCCTAAACTGGTTTGAACATTCACGACTCAAATCTCAAGATGAATTCACTTTCCTAGGCAATCATTATGGGTATCCTGTGAAGAGAGTGCTTGAATACTGTAGCCAGAATAGCATCCTCTGGATATTATAAGACAATTCTCATCATCTCATTGAAAGAGATGGGTTTGCTTAGTGTGGAGAAGGGATGTTTAAAAGAGAAACATCAAATACCACATACTAATATTACTAGAGAAGAAACATCAGCATGCTGAAGGGTTTTGTACCTTGGCTGTCCTTTGAAAGATGGGCCCTGGGAGGCAGGAAGGGGAGGAAGACAATGCAAGATATTACCCTCTCCAGAGGGCATGCTTAATGCTCCCATGGCGAGTTATCAAGCGACTCTTATGTCACTAGCCCAAAAAGAACACCCTTTTACAAGGTGTGATATCTTATTACCGTATTTTTCGCCCTGTAGGACGCACTTTTCCCCCTCCAAAAGTGAAGGGGAAATGTGTGTGCGTCCTATGGGGCGAATGCAGGCTCCTTGGCTTCAGCGATAGCAACGCGAAGCCTAGGAAGCCTGCGCTCCGGAGGCTTCGCGTTGCTTTCGCTGAAGCCAGAAGAGCCTGCTCTTTGAGGCTGGCGATGGGGGAAAGCAGTGCTTCCCCCCATCGCCAGCCCCAGAGGATCGGGGGGCAGCGGGAAGGCGCGCGACTGGCCGAGTCTGACCCTTCTCCCTCCTGTGGGCTTTTGCGGGAGATGGGGGAATTCCCCCACCTCCCGCAAAAGCAGGCAAAAGCCGCACGCTCTTTAAAGGGGCTGTGCGGCTTCTGGTGGCTTTTTTAGGAGGTGGGGGAATTCCGCCACCTCCCGCAAAAGCAGGAAGAAGGTCTTGGAGTAGCGCACAGACTGCGTGCAGCCTGTCCGGTGCTCCCAGAGCTGCGGGGGGGGGGGGGCGGATCATATTTTTTCCTTGATTTCCCCCCCTGAAAACTAGGTGCATCCTATGGGTCGGTGCGCCCTATAGGGCAAAAAGTACAGTAGTTTCCCTTTTCCTAAAGTGTAAGCAGAATCCACAGTCACTTCCCTTCACTGTTACAAAACAGTGGGTGGAGTCATAAAGATGCCCAGAAGGGCTGGCTGAAGCATTTATATTATTCCTGATCTTAATCTTTTAAATATTCCCTAAGACTGTCATGGAGCGTTACCAGCACAGAATGCAGATGCTGATGAGAAAGTCTACTTACATCTCCATCCACTTTCTCTCTTACTTGCTGAACGATCAAACCAAAGGAGATGGCTATGCCTCTAGAGCCCTAGTGACCAAGGAGCCAGCAGAGGGAGGTGTCACAATGAAGGGCGTGTCACAAGGACCTCCGCAACCAGGCAACCACCAGCACTCAACTGACACTGCTCTCAACTGACACTACTAAGTTTCCTTATATGGCTTTTAATCCATGTTCAGCTTTTTACAAGTATGTAAAATGAAATTTATCCCTTTACATTCAAGCTTCCATTGTTCCTGCACCTACTGAGCATTAGCTACCTAATCTACCTCTCTGCCTCTTTCGTCCTATATTGATGAACAGTGGAAAACCAGAAATCACCCCGTGTGTATTTATTAATTTTATTACCCCTCTTCACTAGCAGGTCCCAGGGCAAGTTACAGCCATCTAAATTATTGTTGTTAGTAATTAAATTTGTATACCCCCCTATACCCACAGGTTTCAGGGAAGTTCACAGGAGAAGATCACAATATAAAAATACAAAATACATAACAACAACAAAAATAAAAACAACCCAATAACACGCCCCCCCCAACACATTTTAAAAGGGCAATGGGTGTCAATCATATCGATCAAAGACCTGGTTAAAAAGGAACGTTTTTGCCTGGCACCTAAAGGTGTACAATGAAGGCGCCAGGTGAACTTCCCTGGGGAGAGCATCCCACAGATGGGGAGCCACTGCAGAGAAGGCCCGTTCTCATGTTGCCACCCTCTGGACCTCTCAAGGAGGAGGCACATGAAGAAGGGCTTTGGAAGATGATCTCAGGGTCTAGTTCATATGGGAAGAGGTGGTCCTTGAGGTATTGTGGTCCTGAGCTGTTTAAGGCTTTATAGGTCAAAACCAGCACTTTGAATTGGGCCCAGAAACTAATTGGCAAGCCAGAGCAGTTGGGCCAGGATCAGTGTAATATGCTCAAACTACCTTGCCTTAGTGAGCCACCTGGCTGCCAAATTCTGCACCAGCTGAAGTGTCCAAACTATCTTAAGAGGCAGCCCAACATGTAACACATTGCAGTAATCTAACGTAGTGGTTACCATTTTGTTTTAAAATTTTAGTGCTTGGCTAAAATGTAGGGAACTGTTTCACTAAACAGTGGAGGAGTTGGAGCAGGGGGTGAAACTTTTGGCCATAACCATTTTTAACGAAGATGATCCACAACAGAATTCTGTATGCTCCTTCCCGCTTTCGTGTCAAACTGCTTGCCAAGAGAAAAGGATGGAGGATCGTGCTGAGCCCTGTTCAAGATGAAAACTGATTTCCCCCCTACAATGGGTGGCTTGTATTTTGGCAGGAACTTTTGTGTGCGCGCACACAGCTTCTGCCAAGTTGTGTGCTGAAAAGAAAACCCACAAACATCCAGCACAGCGATGCTCTGTTCATTACATGACACTGCCGAGATATATTTTTCGTGGTTGCTAAAGTCAGATTGCTACAGTGGTGCCTCGCAAGACGAAAAGAATCCGATCTGCGAGTCTCTTCGTCTTGCGGTTTTTTCGTCTTGCGAAGCAAGCCCATTAGCGGCTTAGCGGATTAGCGCTATTAGCAGCTTAGCGGGCTTAGCGGATCAGCTGATAAGCGGCTTAGCGGATCAGCTGTTAAGCGGCTTAGCGGATCAGCTGATAAGCGGCTTAGCGATCAGCTGTTAAGCGGCTTAGCGATCAGCTGTTAAGCGGCTTAGTGGATCAGCTGTTAAGCGGTTTGGCGGCTTAGCAGATCAGCTGATAAGCGGCTTAGTGGCTTGGGAAAAAGGGGGGGGAGGGAAAAAAACCCTGCAGGAACTCGCAAGACATTTTCGTCTTGCGAAGCAAACCCATAGGAAATTCGTTTTGCGAAGCACCTCCAAAACGGAAAACCCTTTCGTCTAGCGGGTTTTCCGTCTTGCGAGGCATTCGTCTTGCGGGGCACCACTGTATTTGATAACACGTTTGTTACTGAGTGTAAAATGAAAAAGGCAGTCTTAAATGATTACTAGGGTTTTAAGATATCACAAATTTTAAGGGATGGCTATCTCTAGATAGACGCGGGTGGCGCTGTGGGTAAAACCTCAGCGCCTAGGACTTGCCGATCGCATGGTCGGCGGTTCGAATCCCCGCGGCGGGGTGCGCTCCCGCTGCTCGGTCCCAGCGCCTGCCAACCTAGCAGTTCGAAAGCACATCAAAAGTGCAAGTAGATAAATAGGTACCGCTCCGGCAGGAAGGTAAACGGCGTTTCCGTGGGCTGCTCTGGTTCGCCAGAAGCGGCTTAGTCATGCTGGCCACATGACCCAGAAGCTGTACGCCGGCTCCCTCGGCCAATAAAGTGAGATGAGCGCCGCAACCCCAGAGTCATCTGCGACTGGACCTAATAGTCAGGGGTCCCTTTACCTTTATCTCTGAAAGGGGAAATCTTCATTCTGTAATAATGCAGGCCAACAGACAGTTGTAAATTGACCTGAAATCTACATGGATGGTGTTTCATAAATTGTTATAACCACAGGTAATAGCCAGGTTTTTGCCTGAGATTAGAAATGCATTCAGGATGAAAAGAACGGAAAATAAATTCATCCCTCTTATTTAAGCGTTGTATTCCCATTGATGAATTGGTTATATATTGTTAGCTACAATCCATCAGAGAGCTCTGAGCCCTTTAAATCCACATTGATTTCAGTGAGATTTAAGAGCGCAAAATTGTGGATTGGATCATGATCTCTGGCATTGTTTTCATTGTTATCTTGCCCTGATGTCAGAACAGTAACATACAACATGGTGAGTGGCAAGATGTATCTCCGATCAAACAAGAAGATAAAACAGAATAGTTTTTCTATTTAAAAAAGCGGCTCATGCATTCAATTTCCTTTATCTTCCTGGCACTGATAGAGTTTGACTCATCAAAGCTTTTCATTTGGGGATATGTTGAATTAAAAAAAAAAACCCTTGACATTCACATTTGCTTCTTGCAAAGCAAACTTCAAGTTTGCTCTCCTTAACATAAGCACAAACCCATTAGCAGGTAGTGTTTAGTTGTGACTTTCTACATCCTGATGCCTTAGTATTGGTGAACAAAGCCAACTCTTTCATGAATAGATCATTTTTCTCTCTATGCCACCACATTTAAAAAAGGAAAATCTGAAGTAGCATTCTCTTGGTGGCAGCTATATTATATGCATCCATTCTTAGATTCAGGGCATGGCTGGCAAGTCCCCAGGAGAATACGCATGTGAGACAACAAGATCAGTTCTGTACTTAACCTTGCATCCCAAATTAAGGATGCTGGAGAATTCAGGTAGAAAAGGAAGAGGAAATTACTTCAGTTCACATGCTTGTCTGTGGTCAGGAATGGAAATCACTGAAATGAGTATGATGCGATCCATCTTTGGTAAGTTTGTGACCTGGTCCAGACTGCTATCTTATCAGCTTAAGGCTATTGGTTAAGAGGTTTATTTAAGGCAGGAATACTGTTCCTGAAAGATTTACACACGTATTTTCCCCCCTATGTCAAAGTTAAGAAGGAGATATTCTGTAGCTCTTCATAGTCAGAATTTTTGAACTGAACATCCAGGAGCTCTTTCTATTGAAATTGTATAGAAAGGAAATCCTAAAGGGGATTTCTGCACTGAAAATGAAATTGGCTTCATGATGCAAATATTTAAAAAGATGTAAAGGCAGCTCATTTTGCGTGTGTTGCTGAGCTCTGGAGCTATGCCAACATGAACACTGTGCCTGCTCACATGCACCAGAACGGTTAGCAGGCACTGAGAAGCATAAAATATCGCCATGCAATCCTATCAACTAGTTCTTGTTCAGGAGCTTATAAATTGACTATAAGGTTTAAAAATCAGCGTGCCTTGGTATAGGATTAGCAAAGTAGGCATGCTTTTAAAATGAGGCCAACACAAAAATGCTTATTGATACGCATTTTTGCTGCTGTAAAAGTGAAAAGAGTTATTTCGCCAAGCATGTATATAATTATTATAATGCACTTGCCACAATCTTACTAAATCATTATTAATGACTGTCCTGGTGCCTTCATTATTCACCTTTAGGTGCCAGACAAAAGCTTTCCTCTTCAACTAGGCCTTTGGCTGACTAACATCCTATATCGTTTTAAATTTGTTTGTGGGGATGGGTGAAGGGGGTTACTGGTTTGTTTTGCTTTTATTATGTATTTTTATCTTGTATATTTATGTTATGAACTGTCCTGAGATGTATGGATGAAGGCTGGTATACAAATTTAATAGATAATAATAAACAACATTAGGAAGCTTCTTAAAAGCCAAGTTGTTCATGGTAGAACTTCTTGGATGACGTGTGTAATGCAGCTTTCAAAAATTCTCTGCTTTTCTGTTCAGAAGCAATCAGTGATAAGCTTTATTCTCTTATCTACTATACTAGGTTTTTGGCCAGTGGAATTTCGGTGAAATAAATGAGAATTTGTCGGTATATGGAGAGAATCACAATACAGCTGCTCACCACCTGATTGATACAAGCAGAAGAGAACATATTGTTGTGAGTTGCCAGGGGCGGGTGGCGGAAGGGGTTAGGCTGTATGATCCCTTTTAATATCTTTTGGAGGATCCGTTTGGAGGATCCCATTGAAAGATTTGAAGAGCTGGTTTAACAATCCAGAAGCAAATCAATAAGGCTTTTCCAGCTAGGTATTTTTTTATCAGTGCAGAGCGGTAATTGTAAGCTTGTAGTGCTAGCCTTTAAAGCAAAAGCGTGGTAATTGCATATTAAAAGCATAATCAATCTGTTTGAATGAAGTTTAAGTGAGGAAAGGAGGATAATCGTGTTTTCTCATTGACCCATAACCAGTAGTACTGTGAAAATAGCATTCATTGATGCACAGAATGCCAGACACAAAGGTAAAATAGGTATACCTCATGCAGTTCGGTGCATGTTGTGTATGATACATTACATCAGTGTTCAGGGTACGGCTGTGTGTCTGTCTTCCTGTCCCAGAGCAAGGCTCCATTGCCGTATCTCCTGCACCATTAAGGCCATATTCTACTACATGCCTTGGAAGTGGAACTATGTTCCTCAAAGGGCCAACTAGGCTGCAATACCAGCTGCCCTATCTGACTTGGAACTCAGTCAGCTGTCACTCCTTAGGACCAATCCAGCCTCATCCTTTTAAACAACTTGTCTTGCTAGGACAAGATCCTGCACTGCCCTCTCTGCTGCTGCTATAACTGTCCCCCTCGATAATTTGAAATTCGGTGAAAGCAATAACAAATCGAACAGTTAAAACCATACAGCACCTTGTCTTCACACATGCTGCTGCCTTTAGCACTCCCTGATGACCACCAATGTTTCCATCTCGGAATACATAGCACTGGTTCGAAATGGATGCTTACATAAAACAACATGTACATTAAGGGGGAAAAGGTAGCTGAAAAACAGTAGCTCAGGGAGGAGCAGCTACAAAGGATTAAAATGGTGGAAATAGCCAAGGAAACTGGGCATCTCTGAGTCGAAGTTTGGGAGAGCCCCTTCCAACTTTAGGGTTCAGGCCAGACAGCCAGTTGACCAACCTACCAATTAAAGCCGGAAGCCCAACGTGATGTCTTCAAGAATTTGCTTGACTACAATTCCCATCAATCCTGGAAAATTGGCCATGCTGAGAGGGAGTTGTAGCCTACAATACCGGAAGGCACCTTGTTGGGAACCCCCAACATGAGCCTTACTCATATGTGTGGTATGACTTAAAGTGAAAGACTAGGATCAGGGAGGGTAAGTTCTCTACTTAGCTGTGAATTTCACTGAAGAGCTTTTGGTTAACTGACCAATTCTTAGGCTAGCATACATCACGGGATTGTTCTGATGATTAAGGGGATTGTCTGTACACAATTGTGAGCTCCTTGGAAGAAGAGAATACAACTGCAAGAAATTTATTTCGATTATTATACCTCCCTGGGCTAATTTGAAGGAGGATAAAAGTTGAAAATATTCAACTCATGAATAATGTTATAAGCTGGGCCTCTTGAATAATGTTATGTATGAATCAAACGATGTTAAATATGTTCCCTGAAGGTGGAGGACTACGTTTTAGCTATGGGATATAATGAATATTACAAATTAACAGTAGATAAGAAAGCAAGTGTTTGGGGAAAAAATGCATAAAGGATAGAGAGCAAATACTAGCCTCCACTGGAATTACAGATGCTTTGAACAAACAACTTGTCACGTTAGAAGATCAAAAATATATCAAGCCACTAGAAAAGCAATTTCACAGCGTAATGAACAACAAATGCATTGAGGGTGAAGATGTTTAATTAAATGGCAAAACTCTCCAGTTCATCCCTACTAATCTTGCCCAAAGCCTGAGTAATCAACCTTTATGTAAAACATGAAGTAGTGCAGGCCAGCTCCCCCTGAACTCAAGAGAGACACTCCATTGACTACATTGTCCTTTGGTTTACATCCCAAGTGGCATTTGGTAGAGGTCTTCAAACTGCTTTTGTCTCACTGTTCCTGCATTATTCACAAACCACAAAGCTATTTACTCATACATATTTTAATTTGCCTAACCAAGTGGAACTGAACTGTGAAGTTAGATTATTCAAAGCCGAGAGTGCGTCATAATGCTTACTGTGTACGGTTGATACCCTAATAGCACCCTGCTATTCGCTTTGTTATACATGTGCTTATTTAGACATATCGAATGAAACACACACACACACACACACACACACACACACACACACACACACCCCACATCATATTCACCACTTCCCGTTAATATCAGTCTTAACTTTCATCCATTGAAATTAATGGGACTTATCTTTGTGTAGATTGAGGCCAACAAGGGAGATTATAGTTCTGGATAGATCCAGTTTACAGTGGTACCTTGGGTTAAGAACTTAATTCGTTCTGGAAGTCCATTCTTAACCCAAAGCATTCTTAACCTGAGGAGCACATTCCCTACATAGGCTTCCTGCGGCCCCTGAAGCGGATCGAGTTCATATCCCGGGGCAAAGTTCACAACCCGGGACACCTACTTCCAGGTTTGTGGAGTTCGTAACCCAAAGCGTTTGTATGCAGGACTGCTTGTAACCCGAGGTACCACTGTACTATCTAATTTGGTATAATAATAATAATTTATTATTTATACCCCGCCCATCTGGCGGGGTTTCCACAGCCACTCTGGGTGGCTTCCAACCAAATATTAAAAACAATACAGCATCAGACATAAAAAACTTCCCTAAACAAGGCCGTCTTCAGTTGTCTTTTAAAAGTAGAATAGTTGTTTATTGCCTTGACATCTGCTGGGAGGGCGTTCCACAGGGCAGGCGCCACTACCGAGAAGGCCCTCTGCCTGGTTCCCTGTAACCTCACTTCTCACAGCGAGGGAACTGCTAGAGGCCCTCGGTGCTGGATCTCAGTGTCCGGACTGGATGATGGGGGTGGAGATGCTCCTTCAGGTATACAGGACCGAGGCCGTTTAGGGCTTTAAAGGTCATCACCGACACTTTGAATTGTGCTCGGAAACGTACTGGGAGCCAATGAAGATCTTTCAGGACCGGTGTTATATGGTCTCGGCGGCCACTCCCAGTCACCAGTCTAGCTGCCGCATTCTAGATTAATTGCAGTTTGCGAGTCACCTTCAAAGGTAGCCCCCACGTAGAGCGCATTGCAGTAGTCCAAGCGGGAGATAACTAGAGCATCCACCACTCTGGCAAGACAGTCTGAGGGAAGGTAGGGCCTCAGCCTGCATACCAGATGGAGCTGGTAAACAGCTGGTATTTATCCAGAGAAGGCTGGTCCATTAGTATGAATGAAACACTGCCCCATTAACCAGTCCCCACAACTACCCCAAGGAATGTCATTGCTTGTTAACTTTCTCTTCCTTGGATTCATTATGAAACAGAGCTCTTGAGGATATATATATTTGTTCTCAGAAAGTGTCTTCACAGTTCACTTTCATTCTCCAACCTCCTCCCACTAGGGCATGCTATTTTAGTGGGGTGAAACTTATTCTTTTGCACATTTCTTCAGTGAGGGGCTGTAAAAGTACGTTTTTTGGGCGTGAGGAATTCAAATCTACTATTATTTTTTGGGGGTGGGACAACATTTAGCTTGGCAGGTCTACATTTGATGAAGAAGCACATAAACTGCTTTTGGAAAACCAAAGAATTTTAATGTTACCTTCTGAAAAATATCAGGTAGTGCTAAACAAATAGAAAAATAATGTAACTGCAAATAGCTGGCAATCGTTTTTATGCACTTTTACAAACATTTTACTTACCAAGCAAAACTAAATTATATTAATTTAACCAAAATATAATTTAACCAAAATATATTTTGTATTCCCAAGTCATATTAAAACTTTTTAGCACCCTTCATTTGGGGAATTTGAAAACTGAAAAATTCAACACACCCTAATCTCTTTAGCAAAAACAGCACAAACAGCCTGAAAATTGGGTAAGTGAGGAGAAAAACAGAAACCTTTCTCCCTGCAAATAAATACACCAATTGCTACACAAACCTCATAACTGCTTCTTGATTTCAAGCTCAAATGACACATTATGTGGGAAATCTGTGACTGGAACACTCAATAAAAGTAATAACCCTGAAATACAGTTCTGTGAGCTTCGATTGATCTGGTGCCAGGGTTCAGTGGGCCCTTGGCTTAGTGCTACCAATTGCATAACCACAGCATTGTAAAGGTGGAAGGAACCACATCCCTGAGATGAAGAGTCTCGTGTTCTACTGTCTCAAGCTATCCCGGCTGTCACCCAAACACTGGGTGATCCCCGCTACCACTCTGGCATTGCTATTGGACTGGTCACCTGCCACCACTTTGGCATGCTGGTGGAACCCCACTCCTGCTGGATAGGCAAACCTGGTTAAAAATGCATTATAAAAACGTGACACCAGAGGGCGATACAGAGCAGCAATCTTTTGGCAATGGGAAATTGCATTGAGAGCTATATAACCTTTTTTTATAGCCTTTTTATAGCATTTTTATAGATCAGTGTAGATCCAGCCCTGTTGTCTTCACTATAGTGGAATGAGAATTGAGTGGCTGCTTGGCTGCACTTGGTGCTGGGAAATCACCGTGTTTTATGTCTCACAATGTAATGTCATGCATCTGACATTAATAATAATAATAATAATAATAATAATAATAATAATAATAATAATAATAATTTATATGCCACCTAGGCTGAACTGTCAGTTTGCATTAGTGCAGAAAGTATTGATCTGATGTGTAGATATTTTTCCTATTCTACTTAATTCAAGAGGCTTCTGGAAGCTTCTCTGTATGAAAGAAGCAAGCAGAAGGCTTCATGATGTTTGGGTTATTCCTTCCGAGAAGCTGAGTACAGCTGGCTTAAACTGGTTCTGTTATCTATTTCTGTCAAGGTCATGCTGACTATAAGACTAAGGCCAGAAGGAGCCTGAGTTTCACTTTTTCTTTCTATCTCCCTTCCTTCTGGTGTGGTGTTCTGTACATAATATGCTATATAGTGGTACCTTGGGTTAAGTCCTTAATTCGTTCCGGAGGTCCGTTCTTAACCTGAAACTGTTCTTAACCTGAAGCACCACTTTAGCTAATGGGGCCTCCTGCTGCTGCTGCCACACCACCACTGCGTGATTTCTGTTCTCATCCTGAAGCAAAGTTCTTAACCTGAGGTACTATTTCTGGGTTAGCGGAGTCTGTAACCTGAAGTGTATGTAACCTGTAGCGCATGTAACCCAAGGTACCACTGTAATGTTAAGGCTTAGAATTTTGTTATTGTAAGTTTAAGTTAAGTCGGCTGCAACTGGATTTCTTATGGACAGTGCCAATCCTGAATGTATTGGATTTGCGGCCATTATGCTCATTTGCCTTCAGCAGCAGTAAAGCTCTGCTGGATGAAATACAATTGCCACTGGTCAATTTTTTGGGGAATCCTGCAACGTGTTTAAGTTTTTACTCTGCTAACTATGCATTGGAATCTACTCTGGATCAATATTGAGAAGAATTTTCATGGCAGGTCATGCACCCATAATGTTTTTTCTTTTTTTCCTGCGCTGATGGGTTCCTGAGGCTGAGCAGAGTGCTGAGGAGGTCTGGCTGTGCGGGATCCATTGTGCACTGAAACGTATCTTACTGCCTCACCTTGAATGTGACAGGAGCCTCACCGCAAAGGATGCAGGCTTGTACCTAAGTAACAAAAGCCATGGATGGATAATTCCTGGCCTTGCAGAGTTGAGTTAATTAACTGTCATGCCACAGGGTGAAAGCCTGGTCACGTGGTCAGCCCATTTATTCAATCTGTTTCTAGCTGGGTACTCTTGCCTTTTGCTGGAAAAAAGATGATCTTTAGAAGTTCTCAGAAATGCAAAGAAATACCTGACCTAATTAACACAATCTAGCGGCAACGTGGTCGCATCCAGGCTGACAGGGAATGAACTCCTTTTCTTGAGAAATGAAAAAGGATATTTAATTACAGTGGGGCATGCTTGTCAGTGGATAATCATTTGTTCCTAATGAGCGGTCATCTGCCGATTTAAGGCTGTTACTTGTATTTTGAGACGGCGTTGGGTTCTGAAATTAATTAGCCACCAGGGATGTGCAGGGATTATCACCGCCACACACACTAGGGTCTTCCCCCAGCCACGGCAAGAAAACTCTCTCATGGCTCGGAGCAAAGGCCAATCACACACGCAGTCTTGGGCCACGTGCAGAGTTCCAGCTGAACCAAGCCTTTCTGCAAGTGTGAGTTGCGGGTCACCGGTGGTGGTCCCCAGCTCACCGTTTGAGATACACCACATTGATTGGGAAATCTCATCTGAGGGTGGGGTTGGGAGATCAATGGTGGCTGGCAGCTGCATGCCTTGCTGGGGTGGGTCAGAACCAGTGGCAGCATAAGGGGGAATTTGTAGGGGGGTGGTATTAGAACATGTGTCAGCCCTGGTAGAATCTGCTGAGGTGTATCAGCTCTGGTAGCTCCCAAGTAGGCCTGGGATGCCTGCATTTAGAAATTGTTCCGCGTTGCTCCTGTAGGCAAATAATAATTAATAATAATAATAATAATAATAATAATAATAATAATAATAATAATTTATTTATACCCCGCCCATCTGGCTGGGCTTCCCCAGCCACTCTGGGCGGCTTCCAAGAAATATCAAATACTGTAAAATCAAATACCTCAAACATTAAAAGCCTCCCTAAACAGGGCTGCCTTCAGATGTCTTCTAAAAGTCGGGTAGTTGTTGTTCTCTTTGACATCTGGTGGGAGGGCGTTCCACAGGGAGGGAGCCATTACCGAGAAGGCCCTCTGCCTGGTTCCCTGTAACTTGGCTTCTCGCAGTGAGGGAACCGCCAGAAGGCCCTCGGTGCTGGACCTCAGTGTCCGGGTAGAACGATGGGGGTGGAGACGCTCCTTCAGGTCTACTGGACTGAGGCCATTTAGGGCTGTAAAGGTCAGCACCGACACTTTGAATTGTGCTCGGAAACGTACTGGGAGCCAATGTAGGTCTTTCAAGACCGGTGTTATATGGTCTCGGCGGCCACTTCCAGTCATATGGATTAGTCCTTGTAAGCAAATTTTAAAAAATCAATCACTGTATAGTTCGTACCCCAAATGCTTTCAGTTTCTGGATTGCATATTTAGAGGCAATGAATGTGCATTCAGAGGACTTCCACAACACTTAAGATTTTGACATCTGCTTCACTCATGGGTTCTGTAGTGGTTCTCCCTGAAAAATCATGTCCTCATGTCCATTTGGAAATGCCCCCAAATAAATTCATTCTTCCCCTCCATATCTTTCTTCATTCCTCTGTATCAGGCACCCCCAAACTCCCGATGTTTTGGGACTACAATTCCTATCATCCCTGACCACTGGTCCTGTCAGCTAGGGATGATGGGAGTTGTAGTCCCAAAACATCTGGAGGGCCGAGTTTGGGGGTGCCTGCTCTGTATTTTACCCAAGAAAACCTTCTTCACCAAAGCCTGCACTCATCCACTGAAGGGCTGCAATAAGTAGAACTGTCCAGCCATTTTTTTTAAAGCTAAGTTATTGCCATTCCTTCACACACTTTTGCTGCACCTGATGACACAAGAGAGAACCACAAGAAACAGTCCACCTTCCTTACATGATTCCTCTTTACAGCTGTTATGTGTCACACCACCAACCTACTAATCTGATGGCGGTTATACAGTGTTGTTCATACTGACCATTTCCAGGAAGCGCACCTTTTCCTTACATAACAGCCAGCACGGCTGACTTACTTTTAGCAGATGCTGGCTCCCTGCTGGAAAATACGCTGCATTTAATGCTGATTCAGGTTGGCAGGTGTGATAATCAGCCTCCAGGATCACAGACTAGACTATTCAGAGACAGAAATTCTCCAGTAGCGGGAAGTCTAGGAAGGAGCCTAGCCTGAGGAAAAGCTGGCTTGCAATTTCTTCTCTAGACGAAATATTTTCTCGCGGAGATATTTTCTACCTCCAGCTTGGGGCTGAAGAATTGTAGCAATATGTCTGAGTCAGACAGTAACTCTCTCTCTCTCTCTCTTTTTTAAAGGTCTCTGATCTCCACACATGCACTTCCTCCCATGTTCCAAGCATTAAGATTTCCTGCTGATGTGAGGGAAACTTGTTACTAAAAGGTAAAGGTAAAGGACGCTGGACGGTTAAGTCCAGTCACAGGTGACAATGGGGTTGTGGCGCTCATCTTGCTTCCAGGCTGAGCGAGCCGGCGTTTGTCCACAGACAGCTTTCCAGGTCATGTGGCCAGCATGACTAAACCACTTCTGGTGCAATGGAACACTGTGACGGAAACAAGAGCACACGGAAACCTTCCCTCCACAGTCGTACCTATTTATCTACTTGCACTGGCGTGCTTTCAAACTGCTAGATTGGCAGGAGCAACGGGAGCTCACTCCGTCACGGGGATACGAACCACCGACCTTCTGATCGGCAAGCCCAAGAGGCTCAGTGGTTTAGACCACAGCGCCACCCACATCCCAAACTGGTTGCTAACCTGTTTTCTAATCTACCTTGCAAAACTGCAAGGCGGTAAGACGTTAAATCTTGCGAGGGAAAGAGCTCTGCGTAGGTGGAGATAGCAAACCTGGTGTAAATATGAAGTGTCCTGTCCAAACAAGAGTGGAATTTCCAGCCCAAATGGGAAAGGTTTTATTGGCAGCACTGCAAAGGGTTTGGAATTCAATCTCTAGGATTCTCCACTTGATTGTCTGGAATGCTTCCAACTGTGGGAGCATAAGAAGCGACTCAAATGAGAGGCCTCAGGGTCTGATTTTGCTCTCAATGCAAGCTAGCCGTTTGGAGTGGTGGGATTCTGCCAGCATGTGGAATGTCAAAGAAGATGGATCGGACATGAAATGTAGGCGGAGCCAGGATTTTAAAGAGGTGAGCCACGCTTTGGTTTCTAGCAGCCTTTGTCCAGTTTCCAGACACATGGCTGCATATGGCACACAATTCGGCAGCCCCAGGATTCTGCGCAGAAATTTGGACCGGATGCGTTCCAGCAGTTGGTTAACTGCACCGATCCATAACGGAATGACACACAGGAGTTTGGGGGCTACTTTGGTGTTAAAGACCTGGAACCAACTGATTTCCTCTGTTTAAGAAGAAACGGGTAAGAGCCAGAGCTAGAGTATATCTGCTCCATTAAATGCAAGCTTACAAATCCAGTCGAAACAAGAATTTGAACATATTGTAATAATAATAATAATAATAATAATAATAATAATAATAATAATAATAAAAGGTAAAGGTACCCCTGCCCGTACGGGCCAGTCTTGACAGACTCTAGGGTTGTGCGCCCATCTCACTCAAGAGGCCGGGGGCCAGCGCTGTCCGCAGACACTTCTGGGTCACGTGGCCAGCGTGACATCGCTGCTCTGGCGAGCCAGAGCCGCACACGGAACGCCGTTTACCTTCCCGCTAGTAAGCGGTCCCTATTTATCTACTTGCACCCGGGGGTGCTTTCAAACTGCTAGGTTGGCAGGCGCTGGGACCGAACAACGGGAGCGCACCCCGCCGCGGGGATTCGAACCGCCGACCTTTCGATCGGCAAGCCCTAGGCGCTGAGGCTTTTACCCACAGCGCCACCCGCGTCCCCTTCCAATAATAATAATAATAATTTTTTATTTGTGCCCCGCCCATCTGGCTGGGTTTCCCCAGCCACTCTGGGCGGCTTCCACAAAGACCAAAAATACAATAAGATGTCACACATCAAAAACTTCCCTAAACAGGGTTGCCTTAAGACGTCTTCTGAATGTCAGGTAGTTGTTTATCTCTTTGACACCTGATGGGAGGGCATTCTACAGGGAGGGCGCCACTACCGAGAAGGCCCTCTGCCTGGTTCCCTGTAGTTTTGCCTCTCACAATGAGGGAACCGCCAGAAGGCCCTCGGCGCTGGACCTCAGCGTCTGGGCAGAACGATGGGGGTGGAAACGCTCCTTCAGGTATACTGGGCTGAGGCCGTTTAGGGCTTTAAAGGTCAACACCAGCACTTTGAATTGTGCTCGGAAATGTACTGGGAGCCAATGTAGGTCTTTCAAGACTGGTGTTATGTGGTCTTGGCGGCCGCCCCCAGTCACCAGTCTAGCTGCCGCATTCTGGATTAGTTGTAGTTTCCGGGTCACCTTCAAAGGTAGCCCCACATAGAGCGCATTGCAGTAGTCCAAGAGGGAGATAACTAGAGCATCCACCACTCTGGCAAGACAGTCCGCGGGCAGGTAGGGTCTCAGCCTGCGTACCAGGTGGAGCTGGTAGAGAGCTGCCCTGGATACAGAATTGACCAGTGCCTCCATGAACAGCTGTGAGTCCAAAATGACTCCCAATATTAATACATTCCTAGCTGCATTGTACTTTTGGCATCACCCATGTAATCCTGCTTTGCAGCATAAATGGCAAAGGCTGGAGACAGTGGAGTGGCAAAGAGCTGCATTAACTCCTTATTCTATCGTTTTGCTAGAGGCTCCAGACCCAGATGTGTGTCTGCTTTGCCCCTGTGCAAATGGCATCTGCTCTGGTCCTTGCATATCAGCTGTGCCTCCAAGGAATGTTAATAATCTGGCTGTCATACAGATGCCTTTTGAAACTGCGATACTCTGCGTCTATCATACTCCAGGCCATTTAGCCTTCCTTCCCCCTTAATGAAAACGCCATTTTAATTGGACGCTGATTATTTATGACTAATGCGATAACAGGTTTGAATATAACCTTCAGATATATTCATGCACCAAAGAACTTCCATGGCAAGCACACGTTTTCAAAATCAGACATTTATCATATAATTATTGAGGGCTTGAAGTGCCTAGCTTGCATCCATGTCAGTGCTTTATGTATATTTTGTTATAATTTCCAGAACGGTAGCGGCAGCCAGAGCAGGAAAGGGCCTTGTGGCATTTTAAAAATGTATTATGACATAAGCTTTCATGGACATGAATGTATTTCATTGGATGCATGCAATGTAATCCAAAGTTGACAGGTAATATCCACATGGACATAAAGGCAAGAAAACCTATAGGACCTGAATGGGAGTTGAATGCAAAAAGGTGCATTCTGTCAATTTTAGCTTCCCGTTTTTTCAATCTTAAGTTTAGTTCCCCATGTTTGCATCCGTTTGCATTTTTTTAAAAAAACAAAACCCTGGTGAAAACTCATCAGTGGATTTCTCCTAATCTACATATCTTCGTATGCAACATTGTCTATTAAGCACATTTGCACAAAGCAATTCTCCTCAGTAAAATGCATTTTTGTATTCTTTTCAGTAATATGTGCATGTTTTTACGCTACTTTAGGACATAGATTTTTGTACACATTACTTGGCATTGCAAAATTCAGAGGAGTGTGAATTGCAAAGGATGGCTTGGTTTTGACTTCCATATTGTGTCTGAAGGCGTGAGTCAGGTAAAGGTAAAGGTAAAGGTACCCCTGCCCGTACGGGCCAGTCTTGACAGACTCTAGGGTTGTGCGCCCATCTCACTTAAGAGGCCGGGGGCCAGCGCTGTCCGGAGACACTTCCGGGTCACGTGGCCAGCGTGACGAAGCTGCTCTGGCGAGCCAGAGCCGCACACGGAAACGCAGTTTACCTTCCCGCCAGTAAGCGGTCCCTATTTATCTACTTGCACCCGGGGGTGCTTTCGAACTGCTAGGTTGGCAGGCGCTGGGACCGAGCAATGGGAGCGCACCCCGCCGCGGGGATTCGAACCGCCGACCTTTCGATCGGCAAGCCCTAGGCGCTGAGGCTTTTACCCACAGCGCCACCCGCGTCCCTTGTGAGTCAGGTAGGATCACCTTTAAATCTCCTTTTCTTTAATAATAATAATAATAATAATAATAATAATAATAATAATAATACAATAATGAAATAAATAGTTAACAATTTGCTGCCCTTTTATGACATATAAAACCAGCTGTTTAAGATGATGGGGCTGCTTGGCTGGGTTGGTGCTTTCTATCAACTGCTGCAGAATTATCCCTCCGGTTGGCAATATTCATTGAGAGATAGCTGTGAAGTACTTGCCCTGGTACTTTACAGAACAACAAAGGCAGGTGAATTACATCATACCTTTTATGGCATCAGTTAGGTGTTCAAAGAAACTGTAGGCTGGAATTCCTCAACAGATCTATTCAGGTAACAATTCTGAGCGTAAAGACCTCTGAAATCACCCTTTTGCAGTAAACAAATCTCCCGTAGCAGATTCTAGAGTACCTTTAACACAATGTCCTTGTCCAGGGTGCTGAACAAAGACAAGTTGCCATGTGAACCATTGCGTTTCGTCAAGAAGGACAGAGGCTGTTTAGCGGGTACAGATTTTTGCAGGATAGTCACAGAAAATGTACTTCAATGGCATTTGTGCATTAAATAAGGAGCTCCACAAATCAGTTACCTATTACAATGGTACCTCGGGTTACATACGCTTCAGGTTACATACGCTTCAGGTTACAGACTCCGCTAGCCCAGAAATAGTGCTTCAGGTTAAGAACTTTGCTCCAGGATGAGAACAGAAATCGGGCTCCGGTGGTGCGGCAGCAGCAGGAGGCCCCATTAGCTAAAGTGGTGCTTCAGGTTAAGAACAGTTTCAGGTTAAGAACAAACCTCCGGAACAAATTAAGTACTTAACCCAAGGTACCACTGTACATAACTTTCCCCCCTCTGTAGTCTCTTCTGAATGAGGTGGTGACTCCTGTATAACTTGCATTTTCTGCTTAAAGAAATAACAAAGCCCTGGGTGGAATTCAGTGTTGAATGATGATGGATGTTCCAACTGCACAAGCATTTCAACTTACCAGATGAAATGATCGCCCCCCTCCTCTCTCCGTGCATTATTCCGGGGGTTCTCTGGATCTTCTCCAGACCCAATTGCAAGGGGCATGTGAGGGGAGGGAAGCTCCACTATGTAAGCAGTAGTCCTTGCTCAGAGCTTCCACTGATGGGGCTTGGCAGGGGAATCCTGCACCCTTGGTTTCATTTTTTCAGTGCACTTTTGCTAAAGAAAACAAGAGTCGCATTCATTCTTCCCATTGAGGTTGGCAGGAGGTTTCCCAATTTTTTTATCTCATCCCTTGACTTGGCTATTTACATTTTCCCCTTCAGATTTATGAAATGATGTTTCTGGAATAGACCAGTGTAGGTCATGTGGGTCTGTTCTGTTCATTCCAATCTCCCAAGGCTTTAGTTAATGCTTTCATTTGTGGCGCTTTCATCTTATTTTCCACCCTAGTATTCATTTTACCCATTACATCAAAGAGAGGGTGTAATGAGGTTCTGACTGATTCATCCAACTGTTGTCTTTTGGCCACTAATGACAGCAACTCTAAAGAAAATCTTGATGAGGTTTGCTATGTGAAAAATAGAAGCTTTGAGCTTAAAAATACATATAATCCTATGTGCTTCATTTTAATTTTGGTTCCTAGGCAACTTTCCTCATTCTGACAGCTGCAGCGAGCTGGATAGTGCCTCGGGCCAAGGATAGAATCCTATTTTAGTTAAAGCCCGAGCAAACATATTTCTGAAATTGGCCCATTTTGTGGAAGATCATCTTTCTGCTTTCTCCATCAGAAACGGAAAAGAAAACAGAATAAGATTTGTCATCCTAATTTTTATTGTAATTCAGGTTTAGTATTTTATCTTCGGTTGGTTTCTGAGGAAACTGGGTAAGGCCCAGATGTTCAGGTATTTGAAACACACAGTCTCTTGCCTCTGATGAGGTGGGCTCTGGTTCACAAATGCTTACGTTAAAAAACGTATTTCATATGCCACAAGAATCTCTGCGGGTTTTGCTGCAATGGACGGAGGCTCAAAGCTGACAGGTATCCAGAAGCCAGCTGAGGGGGTAGGGAGCTCAGGAACATGTCCTCTGCTGGTGGAGAGAAACTCCATCCATGGAATAACACCCATATTTCTGGAGGAGCCTCATTTGCCGAAGGAAAGCTTTGCAGGTGCAGATGGTGGTGTGGTGTGTCTGGAGGATCCAAGGCCCACCTACACTGACAAAATACAAAAAGGGGGAGGGGCCACAACAATCCCGATCCTGAAGCTGGTGTAGTTAATATCCCCCCCAGTGGAATAGTGTGTCCCATTCTGAGCGCCACAGTTTAAGAAGGATGTTGACAAGCTGGAACTTGTGCAGAGAAGAGCGACCAAGATGACCAAGGGTCTGGAAACCAAGTCTTATGAGGAACGGTTGAGGGAGCTGGACGTGTTTAGCCTGGAAAAGAGGAGACTGAGAGGAGATCTGACAGCCATCTTCAAATCTCTCAAGGGCGGTCACATGGATGATGGAGCAAGCTGGTTTTCTCCTGCTCTGGAGAGTCAGACTTGAACCAATGGCTTCAAGTTACAAGAAAGGAGATTCCGACTAAACATCAGCAAGAACCTTCTGACAGTAAGAGCTGTTTGATAGTGGAACAGTCTTCCTTGGGAGGTTTTGGGCTCTCCTTCATCGGTGGTTTTTAAACAGAGGTTGGATGGCCATCAGTCATAGGGCTATGGCTGAGATTCCTGCATTTCTGGGGGTTGGACTAGATGATCCTCAGCTTCCAGCTCTATGGTTCTCTAATTCTGTGGTGTGCATGGAAGGCAAAATAAATCAGAGAATAAAAGGCTGCCCTTTGCCTCTCCCTCTGACCACAATGATTTTGCAGGCTATAGGATGTGGCAGTAGCATTCTCCCGCTGCCATGACAGCTACCATTCCCAGACCCACCAGCTGACCCTCTGATAGCCATACACTCTTGCAAACAGTGTACAGTGGTACCTCAGGTTACATACGCTTCAGGTTACAGACTCTGCTAACCCAGAAATAGTACCTCGGGTTAAGAACTTTCCTTCAGGATGAGAATAGAAATCGTGCTCCGGCGGTGCGGCAGCAGTGGGAGGCCCCATTAGCTAAAGTGGTGTTTCAGGTTAAGAACAGTTTCAGGTTAAGAACGGACCTCCAGAACGAATTAAGTACTTAACCCGAGGTACCGCTGTAGTTTGAGAAAATAAATAAATGTATTTTCTAAGCCAAACCCGGAGATGTGAAATGAAACCATCCCTCTGCAGCCCACCACTTTCATCTCTCTGACATCTGTAAAACAGATGAAAAAGGCTTTAAAGAAAGCACATCGATTCAATTGTAAAAATGGCTCCCCCCCCCCGCCCTGCCTTGTGACTCACATTAATGGCGTTCACAAGTTCTGAGTTTCAGGTAAAAAGAGTCCCTGCTATTGTTCTTCTTCAGAAGTTGACCCGGGCTCATTCAGGCAGTGAGTGCGTTTGCCTGCTCTGAACAGAAAACACATTCTATTATCCATCCATTTCTCTTGGAAGTATGTGTGTTTGGGGGCGGAGGGGGGGGGAGTGAGTGATGATACAGAAGGGCTAGCTCATGCTTTTATGCCCTCAACCATATCCCTGGCAGTTGGCTTGCAAAAATACAGTGGTACCTCGGGTTAAAAATTCGTTCCAGAGGTCCATTCTTAACCTGAAACTGTTCTTAACCTGAGGTACCACTTTAGCTAATGGGGCCTCCCACTGCCACCGTGCCGCCGCTGTGTGATTTCTGTTCTCTTCCTGAAGCAAAATTCTTAACCTGAGGTACTACTTCTGGATTAGCGGAGTCTGTAACCTGAAGCGTCTGTAACCTGAGGTACCACTGTATAGCAAAAGCCCGTGTTCCCAGGCACTGTAGGGTCAGGTTACTTTACAGAATAAAGTATTATTTTTTAAGGAAGTTTTTAGACTAGGGAGAGCAGCTACTTTTCCAGGGATTGGAGGAGAAGCAACGGAGAGTTAATGAGGCTGAGAATTATAAAAGCAAAGCAGAAAAAAGGGGGAGAAAAAGGTGGCTGCTGCAGAGCAAACTGCTTTTGAGCAAATCCTCTTGTGAGCGAAGACAGGATACAAATTGCAGGACAAAATGCATTAGGTGGAAATGCTGTACTGAACACTCCCCCCGCCCCGGCACTTCAAAACAACATAAATTTGCACATGTTAAGCTTATGTGAAAAAAATCATTTATTTGAAAAGGTGCGGTTCCCCCAGCTTAAAAAAAAAAAAAAAAAGATGTCGGCACTGCACAGATATCCTAGAGTTTGTAGCAGTCTCTGGAGAGAACACATTCAAAGAACAGGAGAAACAAATTCCTGGCTTATCAGTGCTAGAAAACATACAAACACACACACACACACACACACACACACACACACACACACACACAGCAAGGGGAGAGAAAAACACACAGCCTGGACCAACTGCATGTTTCTGTTATGGATTCTACAAAAGTCCACATTGCTCAAGGCAGGGTGTGTGGTTTTTTTTGTGTGTTTTTTTGGGGGGAGAGAATAGTGCAAAACCATTAAAAAAAAAAAAAAGACCAAAATGTTATCATGTTACAAAGGTCAGGTGAGACTTATAGAATTCCGAAAGGAGGTTCCCTGTTGCATATCTCACCTTTCCGACACGATGAAAGGGTTGGCTAATGTAAAATGCATGTGTTGAAATGTTACATATAAGACCTGCCTTCCACCCTGGTTGCTGTTGAAAATACATAGTACTCGCTCCCAGTGCTTTGATCTCAAATCTGTTTTTATATGAATGGAAAAGAGTTGTGCTCTCACGGCGGGGGGCGGAGGAGGGGGGGCAATCCTTCTAAGTCACTGCAGCTCCACTCCCCTATCCCATAATGTTCTGGAGGGTCCTCCAATCCTAAGGCGGAGACTTTTAGGTGGGCACGGACAGCGGCGTAGCTAGCCACTTGGGTGCCTGGTGCGGGGGCGTGTCCTGCATCTGGGGGCAGGGCGATCCGCACCCATGGGGTGGGGCAATCTGCTCGTGGGTGGGGCAATCTCCCCATGGGGGCGGGGCAAGCCTCTCCAACACTTGGAACCTCTCCGCTGCCTCCCCCTCAGCTGTACGGCAGCTGAGGGAGAAGCGATGGGCAGGCGCAAGTCCCACGCTGCTGTTTCAGGCAGCGCGGAACCTGCGGGCGCCTAAGCTACCACATCACTCCTAAAAAGTTTCGTGAGCCCATTTTTTAAAATAAAAAAAACCTCATTTTGTCACCCCCCTCAGTGATGACATCCGGGGCGGACTGAAGACCCCGCACCCCCTTCCTCCGCCATTGGACATGGAGGGCTGTGGTGGGGAAGGGGGTCAGAAAAAATGGGGGACCTGCCTTGTGTAAAGGGGAGAACCCATACATCTCATGCACAATTACCTTTGGATACCATCCATAGAAATTTCCTTAGTTGTGTAAGAACACAGAGGTGAAGGGGATCATGTTTGAAAAGAATCATTAAAAAAAAATCTAAACATTGTCAGGGATCTAAGAAAAATTATCAGTGCCATTTTTTGAGTGGATGGTATGTATTCAGCTGAGCTTTGTTGAACTTATTGAATTTACTTTACTTTTCACCCCCCACGGTCATGAACTCTTAAAACCCATTCCAACCTTTGCAGGTGTTTAACCGGGCAGGAGGCAATGAGAGAATGCTTTAGAAACTTGGAAGATTTGTGGGCTACATTGTGTAATGTATCCCTCAGTCACTGTAGTCTAGTACAGTGTTTCCCAACCTTGGGCCTCCAGCTGTTTTTGGACTACAACTCCCATCATCCCTAGCTAGCAAGACCAGTGGTCAGGGATGATGGGAACTGTAGTTCAAAAACAGCTGGAGGCCCAAGGTTGGGAAACATTGGTCTAGTGAGTCATGTGTCATACAGATAATAACAGGAAGCTGTGGATGTGCATTTCAACAAACCAATGTAGCCTTCTCTGTATCATTTCCTTGTTTGTGGAAGGTTCTCCTTGGGATGGTGCAAGTGTCTCCCTCATCTTTAACATTCAGGAATGCTCTGCAGCATTGCTTGAAATATATTGTTCCTGAAAACTTTGAAAGTGTTAGCAGTGGGGATATGCAGCTGTTTTAAAAGTATGTGCTAGTATTTTGCTATTTAATGTTTATTTAATGTTTTTGTGGTAAATATGTTTCTATTTTATGTTTTAACTTAGTGAATGTGTCTAGCTGAAGTCTTATCCAACTGACCTGGGTATAAAAATACAGTGGTACCTCGGAAGTCGAACGGAATTGGTTTTGGAAGTCCGTTTGACTTCCAAAACGAATGGAAACCAGGATGTGGCTTCTGATTGGCTGCAGGAAGCTCCTGCAGCCAATCGGAAGCCACGTCGGACATTTGGGTTCTAAAGAATGTTTGCAAACTGGAACACTCACTTCCAGGTTTGCAGCGTTTGGGAGCCAAAATGTTGGACTCGCAAGGCGTTCGGGATCCACTGTACTAGAATCATAGAACTGTAAAGTTGGAAGCGACCACGAGGGTCATCTGGTCCAGTGTTTCCCAACCCTGGGTCTCCAGCTGTTTTCAGACTCCAATTCCCATCATCCCTGACTGCTGGTCTTGCTAGCTAGGAATGATGGGAGTTGTAGTTCAAAAACAGCTGGAGACCCAAGGCTGGGAAACTGGTCTAATGATAAGGTCAGCCATGATTAGCTTACACGAACACAACCCTCTGCAATGCAGGAATCTTCTGCCCAATGTGAGCTGAGATTATGAGTACCAGTCTCTACCAACTGAACTATCCCAGAAATCCACTGAGATCAGTGGTATATGCAGATATGATTAGGACTAGGCATAGACATGGGTGGCACTGTGGGTTAAACCACAGAGCCTAGGACTTGCTGATCAGAAGGTCGATGGTTCGAATCCCCACGACGGGGTGAGCTCCCGTTGCTCGGTCCCTGCTCCTGCCAACCTAGCAGTTTGAAAGCACATCAAAGTGCAAGTAGATAAATAGGTACCGCTTCGGCGGGAAGGTAAGCGGCGTTTCCGTGCACTGCTCTGGTTCGCCAGAAGCAGCTTAGTCATGCTGGCCACATGACCTGGAAGCTGTACGCTGGCTCCCTTAGCCAATAAAGCGAGATGAGCGCCGCAACCCCAGAGTCGGCCTAATGGTCAGGGATCCCTTTACCTTTACTTATAGACCAATTCAGTTAGTGGTAGGCTACTCAAAATGGTTCGTAGATTGTTGCCACTGTGCACACACATGCATACTATTTTCTCTGTATGATAATCAGAGAGCCGCTGAAATTTTGTGAGCAAAACATTTTGTCACTGAACTGTAATTCACCATATATTTATTTTTGCGGGGATGAAAATTGTAATTAAACCCGGTGGCATTTCAGCTTTCAGAATGGGACTGATAACACCTAGGTTAATCAGATTTGAATGTGAAAAGTCCCATCCGGAGAATTGAAAAGAGGCGATTTGCAAATGATTTGCATCTAAAAGCAACTGTTTCCTAGATACCATTAAAGCAGACACTTCAGGAAATAGGATTTGTTAGACATGTTAAGTGAATTATAGCCTCAAAATAACAAATTGACATTTTACAGTGTAAATCAAGATTTCTCATGTAATTAGCTCACAATTCATCATGCTTGTTCTCTGCGCTATCCCAATGAATTGGGACCCTGATATTTGATTCATAGCTACCAAAGGCAATGAGAATCCCCTCCCTTTAATTCTACCCAGGAATAAGTCATTGTGCAAATATTTGTGGGAGTGAGAATTCTATGTCCAAAGATTTCTGCTCTTTATAAATCAAGGAGAGCCTACAAGGAGGAGAAAAAGACAATTGTGTCACCTTGTAGCAACTTCTCATTATAAACTCAGACAGAAGGCAGTTTCAGTCCTGTGGCCAGACTGAAGTGAACTGGATTTTACCCAGAATGTGGGCAACTGAGTTGAGTGGAACTTCATTATTGGTACTGGAGAATATATTGAATTGAGGACTGAGGGAAAAGCTGTGAGTGAATTTAATGTTTTAAGCGCAAGAAAGAAAAGAGGTCACACCTTGAAATTTACAAATGTGGGCTGTCACCCCTTCTTCCCCGGGATTTTTGCACATTTGGGATGGAGAGCAAGTTTGTTTATTTACTTTGTACTGGGATGTCTACCCTGCATCCCAGTCAAAACCCTGGAGCAGCTTACAATTATGCACACACTAGATCTACTTTGTTATTAATCCACAGGGAATTTCATCCCATCCTATCCAGAAGACTTAGGTAGCTTCCAAAGTTGCCCAGTTATTTAATTTGATGACATGGACAATATTCAAAGCACCTTATAGTTTCCATAATGTAAAGCACAAGATCAAAAATCTCAATTAAAACAAAACACCATTGAGCACTGAAATACCAAAAAATATATATTATTATTTTAAATGTCAACAAAACTAATACAGGATATGGAACCGGTAAACAAGAGTCAACCAACAGTTTGAAAAAATAGATGTGACTCAGCACATCACAAGAAGTTGCGGCTTTACCAAAACTGAGTTTAAGGTTTGTTTGATCATTTACACACACACACACACACACACACACACACACACACACCCCGCCGCGGCCCTCTTTTCTCATCTTTGGAAGGTTATTCAATTTACATATAGATGAGTTTTAAGCCATTAGCAGGACTTTTTGTATCATGCAAACATCATTTAAAATGCTAATCTTTGGGAAAGTGGCAGAGAAGCTCACCCTTTTAGATCTCTCTCTGATGGTAGATACTATGTCATGTAGAAGCAAAATATTTTGTGAGTGCTTGCTTTTAAATGATTTTTAGGAAGGGAAGCCGTAAGATACCTGGAGGAACATATGCACAGAACGCAATGAAACATTTCCACTTGTGTTTATTGTGGGTGAAACTTACAAGAAGTCAAAGCTTGTGAGACATTTTGCAGATGGCAAACATATTCGTACAGCAGCTAGAAAAGACTTTCCTATCCCCAAATATCATTAGTACTACTACTACTACATCATTATTATTTACTTACCCTTCACCAAAAGATCCCAGGTGGGCTACAAAATAGAAAGCAACTATGTCAAAAAACATAATAAACGTAGCATTAAAACAAGAGTGATTAAAACCATAGGCCAGCAGTTGCCAGCCTTTTTGGACAAATGGGCACATTTCAAATTTTGAGAGAGTACTCTGGGCACCAGTCACAATATAGTTGCCATGGCGGCATGGCATAATACAAAATGGCTGTCATGCGGGGCAAGGCATAACATAAAATTGGAGGAAGCACAGTTATAGTGATGCTTTTCTCTTAGTTGTAGATCCACACAAGAAAAGGCTTAACCTATCAAATTTTTGCCTGCCATACAGCTGTTAAAGGCACAAGACATACCCTCCAACATGTCTCTGATGAAAATAGGGACGTCCCATTCCATAATGATAATTTTACTATTTATACCCCACCCATCTTACTGGGTTGCCCCAGCCACTCTGGGCAGCTTCCAACATATATAAAAACATAATAAAACATTAAAAAAAAACCTTCCATATACAGGATTGCCTTCAGACGGCTCAGGGGTTGGATAACACCACACCCTCCAACATTTCTCCAATGAAAATAGGGACATCCTAAGGAAAAGCAGGACATTCTGGGATCAAATCAGAAATGGGGGCAGCTTCTCTAAATCAGGGACATCCCTGGAAAATAGGGACACTTGGAGGGTCTGCAAAAGATCCTTGTTTTCCTCCAGTGCCAACTCTAAATCAAAGCCTTGGCTGCTATCCTGTTACCACATCTGGGAGTAAGCTTCATTAAACACAAAGAGACTTACTTCTGAGTAAATATCTATACCACTGTACTGCAGACTAACTGTGCAATGAATTCTTAACCTAGTTTTTAGCTCCTGCAGAAGACATGGCTAAGCTACCCAATACAACTATTATGGTTTTCTAAGGAGCAATGGAAGTTCCTGAGCAGCTGAATGTTTTAACTAGCTAATTCCAAATTCTGCACTTCCAGCTTTTAAAAGCTTACGTGGGGAGGTTATCATTCAAGAAGGAAATTGAGGGAAAGGTGAGTGCTATGCAAATGCTTTGACAGACAGTTCAGCAAGTCCTGTCTGGAGGCTGCTTTCAGAGGCTTGTGAAGCTCCCAGAAGATGAGACCAGCGAATCGGCTACATGCAAATATATCTGCAGTTAACGGTGTTTTTCACTGGGTGGCCTGTGCTGTAGCAAGAGGCTAGGGGCCACCATATGTCCGGATTTTCCCAGACATTACTGGGATTTCAAAGGCGGAATTGACGTCCGGGGAAGGGATTTCTGAAAGGCGGCGCTTTTTCCGCCCCACAACTTTGGAGTTTGGTCTTTAAAAAGCTCAACAACAAATTAGAGAAGATTGGAAAATGTTTATTGAATACAGTCATATCTTGGTTTTTGAACAGAATGCTTCTGGAAGTCTGTTTGACTTCCAAAACGTTTGGAAACCAAGGCGCGGCTTCTGATTGGCTTCTGATTGTGCCGGTGTGCCGGAAATAATAGCGGAAACCACATCGGACGTTCGGCTTCCAAAAAAAACGTTCAAAAACTGGAACACTCACTTCCGGGTTTCGATTGTTTGGGAACCAAAATGTACAAGTACCAAGGCTTTCGACAACCAAGGTATGACTGTATATAGGGGGAAATTGTGTACACCTGAAAACGTTGGCAGCATTAAGATAAATTCAACAGTGTAAATAAGTTTTGATGGATGTAATAAAGGAATACTGTTTCCAGGTGGAAAAATCAAAATTGGAAACAGAATTGTTAGATCCAAAAATTAACAATTTGTCAAGAATGTATAACTTGCTGTTGAAATGGAACACTCAGGATGAAATGGTGAAATCAGCTATGATTAAATGGGCACAAGATGTTGGACATAACATAATGATGGCTGACTGGGAACAGTTATGGACCACAGGTATGAAATTCACAGCATGTAACGCCCTAAGAGAAAATTTAATGAAAATGATTTATAGGTGGTACATGACACCAGTCAAGCTTGCAAAAATTTACCATTTGCCCGACAATAAATGTTGGAAATGTAATGAGACTGAAGGTACATTCTTTCACCTTTGGTGGACATGCCCAAGAATTAAGACATTCTGGGAGATGATTTATAACGAATTGAAAAAGATATTCAAATATACCTTTCTGAAGAAACCAGAGGCCTTTCTCCTGGGCATGGTTGGCCAAATGGTGCTAAAGAAGGATAGAACTTTTTTTATGTATGCAACAACAGCAGCAAGAATACTTATCACAAAGTATTGGAAGACACAAGATTTACCCACCCGGGAAGAATGGCAGATGAAGTTGATGAACTACATGGAATTTGCGGAAATGATTGGCAGAATCCGAGACCAGGGAGAAGAGTTGGTGGAAGAAGATTGGAAAAAGTTTAAAGACTATTTACAGAAATACTGTAAAATTAATGAATGTTAGAAAAATGTTGGAATGAAGTTATATGGCTTTAGTAGAAATGTTATAAGGAATTAAGTATAAAATTAATAGAGTATTAAAGGAAAAAATAAGGTTAGAATGTGTTAAGATAATTATAGGATAGAAAACAGAGGAAGATGGAAAGGAATTGCTGAAACAATTAACAGAAGTGGAATACAAAAAGGGAGGTGTGAGGAGGTCGCTGAAATAAGTGAATGAAAGATAAGATATTGAAATTGTTTGATGTTGATTTGATGTTGTTTGATGTGTTTTTTTGTTTTGTTTTGTTAGTTTAATGTGTTAGTGTTATGTAGTGTTTTTGTATTGTATTGTTCTTTTTTCCCTTTTTGTAGTGTTTAAATTGTTGGAAAAGTAATAAATATTATTTTTTTTAAAAAAGTAATAAAGGAATACTAAATTGTTTAGTTCTTGTAAAATATGAAGGGATTTATGATATGCAAAACAAACCATGGAAAGAGAAGAAGGGAAGTCATTGATATTTTAAGGATGTTTAAATGAGTATTGTTGTTGTTTAGTCATTTAGTCGACTCTTCGTGAGTCCTAATCTTGATGAACCCATGGACTAGATCACGCCAGGCACTCCTGTCTTCCACTTCCACTGCCTCCCGCAGTTTGGTCAAACTCATGTTGGTAGCTTCGAGTATTATAAATTGTAAAACAGAAAATTATATATATATATATATATATATATATATATATATATATATATATATATATATGCTTTCGTAGATTTTCACGGGTACAGGAATGCAGGTTTTGGTGTCCTCGGGTATCTTCCCGTGTAAAAGTTGGGTTGTCTAGGCGACGTTTCGACGAGGTCTCACTCGTCATCTTCAGGCTGGTGCTTTCGGCTTCTTGTTCCAGTAACAAGAAGCCGAAAGCACCAGCCTGAAGATGACGAGTGAGACCTCGTCGAAACGTCGCCTAGACACCCCAACTTTTACACGGGAAGATACCCGAGGACACCAAAACCTGCATATATATATATATATATATATATATATATATATATATATATATAATATCTCAACAACTTTCAGGGTGCTCTGAAATACGGCGACCCTACAGGAGGAGGACATCAGAAGATAGATATGAACATGAACCCAGATCCATACAAAATGCAGTTAGCAGGTGGTGAGCTCATTGCCAACGCATCGTCGTCGTCTGACAAAATCAGGTTGAAGGAGATTTTCAGCCACTCTTCTGTCAAGGGCTCTTGGAGCTTTATCAGAGAGGATGCATGGCTGCTTGCTATTCCCAAAGGTGCTTAATATTCAGCTGTGGTACTGACGGGAATCAACTGGGCATGCTGACAAAGAACAGGGGCACCTCACCATTCTTCGTTGTTCAGTTCGCTGTCATTCACCGTGGGAATCTATGTACCTACTCACTTTTTATGGACTGTAATTCCTATAGTCCAGTCAGTCTCTAACTGCCAAGAACAAGAATGGTGATGCCACCAGTCACCGTAATGCAGTGGTTTTCTGAAATGGAGAGCAGGGGAAGCGGGGAGACTAGGAATCTGGAACGTGACTGGGAGGCAGCAAGGAGGTGGAGGAGAACTCAGGAAAAGATGGCTGCCAGGGAGAGAGAAAGAGAGATACAGGAAGATAATGGGCTGCAAATTTGTTATGTACTGAGTTGAATAGGATTCAGAATGCAGCAGTCTGATTGGTCCTAGAACAACAGGGTCCAGAATGCAGCAGTCTGATTGGTCCACAGGAGCCTCCCAATCCAGCTCCAGGTGGAAGTGAATCCGCAACCTGATTGGCCTACAGGAGAATCCCGGAATTAGCCAATCACGTGGGGCCCATTGTGTAAATAATGTATATAAAGCAGACATTCTGGGAGAACTTCCACTCCTCCTCACCACTATGAGCTCAATAAAGAGCATGAAATCCACTCTTGACTCTGAGTATATTTCAAAGTTAAAGCTACTGGCTTTCCTGAATGTTTCCTCAGAGGGAAAGAGAGAGATACCAGTATGTTTCTGAGCACAATTCAAAGTGTTGGTGCTGACCTTTAAAGCCCTAAATGGCCTCGGCCCAGTATACCTGAAGGAGCGTCTCCACCCCCATCGTTCAGCCTAGACACTGAGGTCCAGCTCCGAGGGCTTTCTGGAGGGTCTCTCACTGCGAGAAGTGAAGCTACAGGGAACCAGGCAGTGGCGCCCATCCTGTGGAATGCCCTCCCATCAGATGTCAAGGAAATAAACAACTACCTGACTTTTAGAAGTCATCTGAAGCCCTGTTTAAGGAAGTTTTTAATGTTTGATGTTTTATCATGTTTTAACATTCTATTGGGAGCTGCCCAGAGTGGCGGGGAAACCCAGTCATATGGGCAGGGTACAATAACTACTACTACTACTACTACTACTACTACTACTCAGATCGAAATCTGTCTCTTAAATCTGAAGCTCTATTGATCAAAAAGTGGCTCCCCTGAACATTGAGAAAGTCATGACTGAGTTATTTGTAGATCACTCTCCTTCCCGGGCTGAGAGGAAAAAATGGCAAAAACAAGTTATTTATTGGGACAGTGTGATTTTTGCAGCTGCTGTTAAAGTTGCAAAACAATGAAGCATGGGGTGGAGCAATGGAGAACTTTTGAAACAACAATGGGATATTAGCTCCGCCCAAGGCATGAAGGAGAACAGCAACAACCGGGAAAAGATAGACATAATATTTTACAAGGACAGAAAGAAACATCATGGAAAGAATAATGGCCACAAATAGGAAGAACAAGGATATAGTTTGAATGCTTCACCTGTAGCTTTATAAATCATTTAATGTGTCAATACGAATGGAACTCGTTAATATTGCAGTTGTTGTATAAGGTACTGTTATTTTGACTGGAGTAGAATTGAAATTAATAAGATTTTGGAACACAGAAATAAAGCAAGTCATCAAGCAATCAGTTCAAGCACACGGGGGGTGGGGAGGCACCTAAATTACATAATTTGGCATCTGAATGATTGGTACAGTGGAACCTCAGTTTTCGAGGGTCTCAGAAGCCGAACACCAAAACCCCAGAAGTAAATGCTTTTGCGTTTCTCTGTTTTCTCAATTGAGTTTGCCGACTGCCCATTGCGCTGGGGCTATTCCTGTTCCGGGTCTTGATCTGGTGTAGTAGACAGCCAGTTGGTGTGGCAGCCATCTAGGATCAGAAACTTCCGTGCAAATTGATCTACTAATTGGTAGACTGTGTGACTCTTTGCCTGTGAAGTTGCTGTTTGCCATAGAAAGCGCTTCAGCGGCATTGTGGGAAATTTAACTACTGAATCCCAGACCCAGCTGTTTCATACTGATGGTGCCTGTGGGGAGCACATTGAACACAACCAATTGCCTTTTTTGCCCGCAAATGTGCTATTTCCTGAAAACATCGCCCCTGCAGTTAGGCAGGGGACAATTTTAGCTGATTGGGGCCTTACAACTCCCCCACTTTCTTCCAAAACAACTTGTGCCGTTTGGCTCAGGCGACGACCAAAAGATCATCAACATTTTATGCATAGCGTTGAATTAAGACAATGCATTCCACCCAGTCCTTAAATACAAATGTGTACACAGAGAACAAAATGAGGGTAGATACTGAAGACACAAATACTAAGAAATAAAGGAAAGCTATTCTGCTGGTATGACGCCTGGGGGGAAAAAGCTCTGTTGGGTAAACAAATACAATTTAGTCTCTCCAAAGCAGTGCATCTGAGGTTAATGTAGTATGCCCTCTTTTCCAGCGTTGCTTTTATTAATCTTTATGATGGAATATGTTATTAAGCACAGCTAGATTTAGCCCTAACACAACACTGAAGATTACTGTACACTACAGATAAATCAAGCAACTCTTATGTAGGTGAAGCATACTGACTTCCCACCTGCTTATATCCAGGGAAGCAACCTGGACAATGGAAAGCCCCGCCCTTTTTATTTGAATGAGCAAGGCCTCACAAATCCCAGCTGCCTTTTGCAGGTTATGAGTGTGGAAAGTGCACATGTCCTTTGAACACCCCCAGAATCCACTCCTGGTAATCAGGTGATCCCTTGGAACCGAAGTGCTTTTACAAAAGGCAGGCCCTGCTGGTGGGCTTTTGTTATAGATGGTTCCATGGGCAAATTTTTATTTTATTAAATTTATATCCCAGCCTTCCTCCCAGAGGAGTCCAGGGCAGCAAATACATAAACGGTGGAACAATAAGAACATCTTAAAAACAATTCCAGTAGAGATGCAGATTGGGAAAGATCTCTTGTTTATTATAAAAGGTAAAGGGACCCCTGACCATTAGGTCCAGTCGTGACCGACTCTGGGGTTGCGGCGCTCATCTCGCTTTACTGGCCGAGGGAGCCAGCGTACAGCTTCCAGGTCATGTGGCCAGCATGACTAAGCCGCTTATGGCGAACCAGAGTAGCGCATGGAAACGCCGTTTACCTTCCCGCCGGAGTGGTACCTATTTATCTACTTGCACTTTGACATGCTTTTGAACTGCTAGGTTGGCAGGAGCAGGGACCGAGCAACGGGAGCTCACCCCATTGCGGGGATTCGAACCACCGACCTTCTGATCGGCAAGTCCTAGGCTCTGTGGTTTATAGGATTCTGTTTAAAAGGCAGTGCAACAACATTGTGATACATCAGGTGATGTGATAGACCTGGGCTATGAGCCCTAGGGCCGGGTAATATCTGGTTTTCAATATTGTGATACATCACCAGCTAAACCTCACGATATACTGATATATCACGATGTCTGAAATAAGGATGGGACTAGGAAGAGGCATTGGCTGGCTTCTCCATTTCCCCCACATCGTGATTTTTGCATAGCACGCATGCACATCATGATTTGCAATGTATTGCCAGGTCAAAAATTATGACACCTGTCAGGACTGGTCATTCTCCTCATCAGATCACCACACAAACACTTCTTGTTCTTTTATAACTTTTTATTGCAAAGAATATTATAAATGGTTCTTATCTTTAACTATTATTCCTCAGAGTCATTTATTTCAGATACAGTGGTACCTCGGGATGCGAACGGGATCCATTCCGGAACCCCATTCGCACCCCGAATGGAATGCAAGACGCGACGGCGCATCTGCGCGTGCGCAGGCTGCGTTTCGCCGCTTCCGCGCACGCGCGCGACTTCATTTTTGGCATCTGCGCATGCGCGAGCGGCGAAACCCGGAAGTAACGCACGCCGTTACTTCTGGGTTGCCATGGAGTGCAACTTGAACACGCTCAACCGGAAGTGCATTCAACTCGAGGTATGACTGTACCTTCTGAGCTCTGCTTCTCCGTGACCAGCAAATCTCAAAATGGTGAACGCCCCGTTCCTTTCACTTTCCCGCTCTTTTTTCTAACCTCTAGAATTGGCTTGTATCTCCCCTCCTCTGAATCTGAGCTATAACTTAACCCTTGCCTTTCCTGTGAACATCCAGTCCCTCCCTGTTGTTCCTGTTGCTCTCTTCTATTAGCTTCACTGCTCTCCTCCCTCCCCTTGGGGAAAACTTTCTCTCTCTCTTTTTTTAATTTTTTTTTATTCAAAATTATAACAAGACATATTATCCAAAAACGTATCATCCTTGTTTCCCCTCCCCCCTCCCACACAAAACCCACCCACCCCCCGACTTCCCTCAGTTCCAGTCTTTGGTTTCTCTAAGAATGCTGTTTTCTGCATGTTACAAAGTTGTATAGATCCTCAAACTATTTAGCTGATTATTATCAATAAAAAGTTTGTGAATGTTTATTCAAAACCTGCCAAGGAGTCCAGTTCGCTTTCTTGCGTCTTCAGATACTTTGTAAAGGGTTCCCATTCATCCTTAAAGTCACAGTTATCCTTGTCCCATAGTTTATATGTCAGTTTTGCCAGTTCTGCATAGTCCACCAATTTTTCTTGCCATGATTCTTTAGTTGGGGTTTCTTCAGTCTTCCATCCTTGTGCTACCAGAACTCTCGCGGCCGTTGTCGCATACATGAAGATGTTTTTCAAGGGGAAAACTTTCTCCCTCTGGAAAACTGGGAACTTCTAACTCTAACTCTTCCCTGACAACACCGACATCACAATATGCCCAGCCCTAATGAGTCCTGCTTCTTTGTGCAAATGCTGGAATGATACTTTTTAAGAATAAAGGAAGAGCCCTGTTCGGTCAGACAAAGGTCCACTACCATAGTCTACCACCCTTTCGCCCCACAGTATCCAATCAGATGTTTTGGCTGAGCTCTCGAGTAGGTCATGAAGGCACCACCCTGCGCCCTTTCTCTCTGACAAGTGATATGCAGTTTCACTCTGCCTCCTAACATAGAGCTTCCGCTTAGCAACTGCCTCTGAATAACCATTTGCCCTTTATGCAGTTATCTAGTCCACATCTGAAACCATCTAAGACAGTGGCATCGTTGCCTCTTGTGGCAGCCAATGCTACAAATTAATTGTGTGTGTGTGTGTCCTTTTGGGTCGAATCAAGTGAGGTGCTGCCAATCTGTTTCATTGACCTGTTTCCAAATTCTAGGATTATGGAAGAAGAAGGGAAATAGCTCTCTCTATCCACAGCCATGCATCATTTTATCACAAACCAGGTTCGACTCATGTGGACTTCCTCATCTGTGGATACTCCTCTCTCCCTGTCTCCATGCACAAACTTCAAAAAATTAACTTATTTGAGTCATTAAGAGGTTTCCCTGAAGCCTAACTGTGGCACATTTGCAGCTGTTTTCACTGGACCCCCTCCTTCACCATGTTTAGTCTCCAAATATCTCATGTATTGATTCCAGCAGAATGGGTTTTGAAGTCTAAATTTGGAGCATTTGTGCGACTGTAACAGCCCCACTGGAAAAGTCCCCCGGGCCACATTTAAGATTAAAACAAAACAAAACCCCTCTTGATGGCTGCATTGAGTCTATAAGAAGGCTTTTGTTCTTCCATATTTTTCAGGCAGTAGTGTTTGCAGGCATCTACAAGCTTAATTCAATCTCTCATCCTTTCAGCTTTTCAAGGCACAATCTTGGAGCAAAGGCCATGTCAGTGTGCTTGAATTTCAGAGCAAATCCCAGAGGTGCGGGGTGAAATGGCAGAAGTCAATTCTGGCTGCAGCACCACAGGGTTAAAAAGCCATTATCTGAAATGTCACCTTGCCAATTGTACCCACCTGGAAAAATGTTAATCCTCTCTCTAAGTGCTCTGCAGCAATTTTCATAAGTATTCTTCAAAATGGAAAAATCAATTATCGTGCTATAGCAGGTTGCATGCAGAGGCCACGATCCATGCGCACAGTGTATTCTAACTTACCTCTCTTTCAGTTACTCCCTGAAATATACTTGGAGCCGAGAGTGGATTTCATGCTCTTTATTCAGCTCATAGTGGTGAGGAGGAATGAAAGTTCCCCCAAAGTATCTGCTTTATATACATTATTTACACAGTGGGCTGCACGTGATTGGCTAATTCCGGAATTCTTCTGTAGGCCAATCAGGTTGTGGATTCACTTCCATCTGGAGCTGGATTGGGTGGCTCCTGCAGACCAATCATACTGCTGCATTGTTCTAGGACCAATAAGACTGCTGCATTCTGAATCCTATTGTTCTAGGACCAATCAGACCGCTGCATTCTGAATTCTATTGTTCTAGGACCAATCAGACTGCTGCATTTTGGATCCTATTGTTCTAGGACCAATCAGACTGCTGCATTTTGGATCCTATTCAACTCAGTACATAACACCCCCCAAACAACTCTTTTGGTGACGTGAAGTTTTGCATCACCTCCCCCCATCCCCGGCACATAAAATTATTTTTTAAAAATCTTAAATCTTTGTGGCAAAATATGACAATGACTGAAAGTGTCATATGGAAAAAATGCACACGCATGCCTATGTTGTTGCTAACTTGTGTGACTGGTTGAACCACAGCCGTTCTGTAGTCCAAACATGCACTCTGCTATTCTTCCAGATTGTAATTTTTAGCATATGGTTATCTGCTACCTGTCTTCTGAATAAATCAACTCGATCAGATTGAATCAGTATCCCTGGGAATGTGAAAATTCTTTTGGAGAGGGCGGTCTTACTATTAATATAAGGCTTTCTTTCCCTTTCCTTTTTATACTTAAGGAAAAGGTCTTGCTACCATTAAAAAAAAAAGGGGGGGGGGATACGTACACATAAAAGGGCAGAGGGCAGAAATCTACACACACATTAACACATGCAAGGGTAAGGGCAAAGGCTCCCAAAATAGCAGGTGAAAGTCCTGGTGGCTTAGCAAGTATCCCCTGAAAAGGGTCCCCAAAGACAAAGTCACAGGAACTGAAGTGAAAATTACATGCCTCTAGCTACCATCCCAAACATACCAAACAGTCCATTGTATATAGCCAGGCACTATGTTACAGCCGTATCTGTTCCAACTCTACAGACAGAGACTCTCACCTAAGAGATCTACAGCAAACCTTTTTAGAACTAAAATACCCAGCAGATGAAGTTAGACAACAGATCAACAGAGCCAGACTGATACCCAGAGAGAACTTGCTGCAAGACAGACCCAAAAAAGAAAACAACAGAACACCTCTAGTCATCACATACAGCTCCCAAGTTAAAACAGTACAACGCATTATCAGAGATCTACAACCTCTCTTGGACAATGACAGTTCTCTTTCTCAAGCTCTGGGAGGAAGACCTTTCATTGCCTACAGATAGCCACCCAATCTTAAACAACTCCTAACCCACAATAATACTACAACCAGACTTAACACGGACACTGGCACTAGAGCCTGCAATAAACCCAGATGCCAACTTTGCTGCCACATACACCCGGACAACACCATTACTGGCCCCAACAACATCACACATACCATCTCGGGACTATTTAATTGCTCATCGTCTAACATTGTGTATGCCATCAAATGCCAACAGTGTCCTTCAGCTCTCTATATTGGACAAACAGGCCAAACCTTACGCCAAAGAATAAACGGACATAAATCTGACATCAAGAATCACAAGACAGAGAAACCAGTAGGAGAACACTTCAATCTCCCAGGACATTCTATACAAGATCTCAAAGTAGCTGTTTTACTACAAAGGAATTTCAGAAATAGACTGGAAAGAGAGGCTGCTGAATTGCAACTCATTACCAAACTTAAAACCATGGAGAGACCTGGTCTGAACAAAGACATTGGATTCTTATCTCATTATACATGACAAAGCCATTTTTCACCTTCTCACCCCTTGCTTTTTCCTGTAAGACCTATTGCAGTCGTTAAGAGTCGTCAACAGGCTCATCACAGCTATCTGCCAATCACCCATTCCCACCACCCTTCTGAGTAATACCCCTCCCCACCTTCTCACTATATAGAAGGATCTGGCAACTTCTGTTTCAGTGTATCTGAAGAAGTGTGCATGCACACGAAAGCTCATACCAAGAACTAACTTAGTTGGTCTTTAAGGTGCTACTGGAAGGAATTTTTTTTGTTTTGAAGTGAAAATGTGAGTTATCATAATCATAAACAACATTAGAACATGAACAGGATGCCCGTTAAAAAAAAAGGGGGTCTGTAACACATGTTCCTTTTTTAGAAAAGCAATTTGCTTCTTAGAGAGAAGCTGAATTTACCATTTCCACCCCCTAGATCTGGAATTCTGGCTGGTCTGTGGCTTTCCAAAGTTGTAGTACCTGAAGTCTAGGAAGAAATGTAGTGTACCGGGTATAAGCCAAAAGCTCACGGCCTTAGAATATGGGCAAGACAAAGTTGATTTCCAAGGGATGAGAAGAGCAAATTGTAAATGGAATTTGCATGGGCACTTACTGTATAAACCCAAATTTCCCAGGACTCTGCAAGACCATAACAGTAGAGTGAAATATACTTCCCTTTCAGTGCATCTCCAGCACTTTGAATTATTATAAACATTAATTAACGATTGAAAGGTTAATATGGGACACACAAGGTAACTTTGTTCTTTTAATCTTAGGTAGAAATCTTGTATCAAACCTTGGAGAATAGCTTCTATACCATGGACTTTGAAGAAGCACGGACTCGGGACGAAAGGGAGAAACAAGCTAAGAGCAAGGTATGTTTGGCAAACCCTCACCGTGATCAACTCTCACTGGGAAACCTATGTCCCCACCATAGCTGTCAACTTTTCCCTTTTCTTGCGAGGAATCCTATTCAGAATAAGGGAATTTCCCTTAAAAAAGGGGGAAAGTTGACAGCTATGGTCCCCACTGTGGAAGGACATGTGGATCCAGAATTGGCCTCCACAGTCACTTACGGACACATCAATAAGACCGTGTTCATGGAAGACAATCTTACCTGGCTTCGAGTGATCGCAGAAGAGGAAGAAGAAGATGATGATGAAGAAGAGAAGAAGAAGAAGAAGAAGAAGAAGAAGAAGAAGAAGAAGAAGAAGCAGCAGCAGCAGCAGCAGTGGCGGTGGCTCTGCAGCAGTCATGGATAGGTCATTTCAGAACTCATCCATCTCACTTGCTTAGAAGAGTCGTTGAGCTGTCACCCAAAAGTTTGTGCAAGTAAAAGGACTGTCTGGTAATTGGCAAGTTCAGGAGAGCAGAAACTTTTCCATCCATCTGACAACTGTAGTTTTGATTTTGAGATTTCTGGCCATTTGTCACCTCATAGTTTGTTGCGGAGCATGGAATTTATTTAACAAAAAACAGTTGAATAAGGGTCCCATTTTATCTTATCTGTGAATAAGTCCTATTGAACTTCATGTATAGGACTGCACTATTAAACAATTCCATGTTGGGCTCTAAGAAACAAACAGAATACTTTTTTTTATTAAAAAACAAAACAAAACAGCATACATTAAGTTTCTACCAATAAGAAAATGCTTGCCAGCATTTCAAATCCAAGGTTATACTGGGTAACTGCATGCCTGTACTAACCTGATCAATTTTTGTTAATTTGTTTTAGGATCCAAATGTCAAAATGCTTAAATGTATCTTTGAGCTATCTAAAAGGTCTCGGGGACCCTGCCAGAGAGGAATGGCAAACTAAGCTGATGGACTACGCCAAGATGGAAAAGGCTGACTGGAAAGCTCAGGAACCAAGAGGACAAAAACTTTATCATTTACTTAGGAGACCATTGTAAGCAGATGAAAACATTAGCAGGATTTTAATTTAGCATGTTCTCATTCAAAGAGAGAACGTGTTGAGGTGGGGGCCAGCCAAGCCACCCCTCTGTTGCTGGGCGGGTTGGGATAGATGGTCTCTGGCAGGGATTGGTCACTTGAGTTGCTGGGGGTAATTTTGATGTTGCTAATTTGGGGGAGGGAACGGAGGTTTCTTAAGCAGTGCACACAGCATTGAGCTTTCTATTTCGTTGCGTGCACCGGCTCACCTGCCCACCCTCCCTAATTTTAGGTCTCATGCGTTGACCTTGCTATGCCTGTCATGGGGTTGTCTGCTGTTGGGGCAGGGGCCTGGTAGGAATTTTGTCCATTTGGCTGATTGGCTGGTGCCATTTGGTTTTCGCCTGCTGCATAGCAAATCGTCACAACTTGAAAGGTTGCGGTTAGGCATTGGTTAAAAATTGGTTGGAGGAGGGGTAAGGATTGGCTGTGCCTGCCCCTCCAGTTCTGCTGCTGCAAGGGAATTCCGTTAAAGGAATTCAGGGACTTGCCATGCTTTTGTCCAAATCCCTGAAATTGGGTTTGGGCCGCGCAAGCCCCTGGGAGAATGCGGGGAGAGGTGAGGGTCTGTGGCGCAGCTCCAGTTTCTCCCCAATATTGTTTCCCCTTACTGGCTTTTGCTGGAATCCAGAAGTCAGTTCTGTCCCCAAGCGGGGGGACAGATAGTCCTAACCAATGCCTAATCAACTACTCACATCCATGTATGTTAATAAAGTTGTGGCCAAAATTATGCCAAAAACCTTAAACAAAATTCTGTGTGGTGTGTGTGTTATTTTTTTTTTGGGGGGGGGAGTCTTGGGGACCTCGACACGCAACCCTTGTAATGTAACAAATATTATGGATAATATGGATGGATATAAAATGTAAAGTATGGAATAACATGCAGTTGAAAATGTTGACAATAGGGCTCATGGAGGGGGGGGAGAGTCTAGAGATTCAGAGAATTCTCTATACACGGATATGTATTTGGTATTTTTATAAATTTATATCTTAAAATCAAATAAAAAATTTCCCAAAATAAATAAATAAAAGGTATCGGGGAGCATTTGGCCCAGACTTCTCCAACCTAGCATCCTTCAGTTGTTTTGAGCTACACCTCTCTCTGTCCCTGACCATTGGCCATGCTGACAGGAGCTGTAATTCCATCACATCTGGAGGGCACCAGGTTGGAGATGCCTGGCTTCACCTGAGTTCCCAAGCCAGCTAACTCTAATTCTCTTCTACCTCGGTGAGTTGAATAACCAGTGTAGCATCCAAAGTGTGTTTTGAGCTGCCACAATTCACCTGTAGATTACAGAGGATGAGGCAAGAACAGGCATCATGCCATCTCTGCAAAACATCACCCTTATATTTATTACCCTCTACCCTTGAATCAATTGTCTCATTAGCCCTGATTGCACACGCTAATGACTTCAAAGCAAGGTCAACGAGGAAAGGAAACACGTCCCCTTGATGTGGAAAGCCTCTGACACAAATCCAGTGACTTTTGGATTTGGGGAGACACACACAATATTACCATGAATCCGCTTGATGAACCTTTCAGGCAAGTTTAATTGTGCAAGGGCATAAAATATAGAAAGCCAATGTTTATTGTCAGATGCCTTCAAGCATCCAGATGCAAATGGCTGAACAGCTACTGGAACAGCCTTTCCCCCAATGACGTTCATGACCTGTCAATGAGGAAGTTGATGTGATCTGTCAATACCTTATAAAACCAACTTTGCCCAGGGTAGACGATATCATCTGTATGAGAGGAAAAATTCTTCCTCCACATAACTTTAGGCACTATGCAAATATTATGCACATCACAGATGACCCCTACTTTATTTTTCATCTTCTGCATATCTATTTTTCATCTTCTGTATATTATCTATTTTTCATCTTCTGCATACAGTGGTACCTCAGGTTAAGTACTTAATTCATTCTGGAGGTCCGTTCTTAACCTGAAACTGTTCTTAACCTGAAGCACCACTTTAGCTAATGGAGCCTCCTGCTGCCGCCGCGCCACCGGAGCACAATTTCTGTTCTCATCCTGAAGCAAAGTTCTTAACCCAAGGTAATATTTCTGGGTCAGCAGAGTCTGTAACCTGAAGCGTATGTAACCTGAGGCGTATGTAACCCAAGGTACCACTGTATTATCTATCTTGCCCCAGGGGAATATGTAGTACCATATGTAGTACCATTCAGGAAAAGTTAAGCTTTTCCTGATGTAGCATTTTAAAATGTTACATCAAAGGTTGTCAGTGTCACTTTTGAAAAAGACTAAAGAGACACTTGGGTATGTCTCTTTTTCTTTAACTTGGTTGCCTGGAAATTGGGTTTCCTGTTCAACTTTTTAATAGTATGACTGGTTAGTTCTAACACAGTGTGTGATGTAGTGAAGGAGCTCGCGTTCATTTAGACATTTTCCTTTTCTCACAATGTCCTGATGTGAACTGGTTTCATTTCAGTACCCAGCTCACAAAATGCCTATCAAATCGGACCACTCTTGCATTTTGCAAAATGACATCATTGACTTGGATTCTCCAGGCTGTACTGCGAGACCTCCTTATAGAATGGATTGTACTATTTGCAGTTCTGCTGCTGCTAACCGCCAGGTTAACACTGCGATTTGCTTGACCTTTATTCTCTTACTCTCCCATCCTTTTACACACACTCCCAGCTCGGAAAGAAACATTTTAATGAACAATTATTCACATTCCTGCAGCTTTCTCAGGCTGGGAGGTGGGCTCCGGAGTTCATTACACCAACTTTGGTGACCAATCGTAGAATCAAAGAATCTTAGAGTTGGAAGGGACCCAAAGGCCATCTTGCCCAACCCCCTGTCATGCAGGAATCTCAGCTAAGGCATCCATGACAGATGGCCATCCAACCTCTGCTTAACAGAGAGCCAGTGTGGTGTAGTGGTTAAGAGCAGTAGACTCGTAATCTGGTGAACCGGGTTCGTGTCTCCGCTCCTCCACATGCAGCTACTGGGTGACCTTGGGCTAGTCACACTTCTCTGAAGTCTCTCAGCCTCACTCACCCCACAGAGTGTTTGTTGTGGGGGAGGAAAGGAAAGGAGAACATTAGTCACTTTGAGACTCCTTCGGGTAGTGATAAAGCGGGATATCAAATCCAAACTCTTCTTCTTAACAACCTCCAAGGAGAGGAGGGGCTCGCTTGATTTCCAGTCTGTGTGTGTGTGCCCTGCTCGCTCTGCCAAACATTTGAATGCGCAAACGCACCACAGAAAGCTACATTTTTGCAGAGAAGGATGAAGAGCTGTCTTACCTGACTGTAATTGTGCATGCGTACGAGGGGGAGATTGTACATATAGGTCTATGTGCATCGTCTGTGAAGGAGGGAGCAATGTGCAATCTCCGTGATAGAGAGAGATCGAAAGAAGGGGATGTGTGGTTTCTGGGTGTTGATGTGCGTGACAGAGAAAGGAGAGGGGTGTACAGTGGTACCTCGGGTTAATAACTTAATTCAATCTGGAGCTCCGTTCTTAACCTGAAACTGTTCTTAACCTGAAGCACCACTTTAGCTAATGGGGCGGGCCTCCCGCTGCCACAGCGCCGCCGGAGCACGATTTCTGTTCTCACCCTGAAGCAAAGTTCTTAACCCGAGGTAATATTTCTGGGTTAGCGGAGTCTGTAACCTGAAGCGTCTGTAACCCGAGGTACCACTGTATTTCTGTGCATGTATGTGTGTGAGAGAGAAATGCCCATAGGTAGAGGGAGAGAAGTTATGTGTGGCTCTCTATATGGGGATGGTGTGTGCAAGGTTGCCATATGTCCTCTTTTTCCAGGACATGCCCTCTTTTTCATGGGAATGTAAAATGAGAGTGGCCATAGCGATCCATAGTTAAAGGTAAAGGGACCCCTGACCATTAGGTCCAGTCGTGGCCGACTCTGGGGTTGCGGTCCTCATCTCGCTTTATTGGCTGAACTGCTAGGTTGGCAGGAGCAGGGACTGAGCAACGGGAGCTCACCCTGTTCCGAGGATTCAAACCACCGACCTTCCGACCGGCAAGTCCTCGGCTCTGTGGTTTAACCCACAGCGCCACCTGCGATCCATAGTTAGAAGTCAACAAATGTGTCCCCCATTTTACTCTTCAAAATATGGCAACCTTACGCTGTGGTCTGTATGGTGAGTGTGGGAGAGAGAAATCCGAGGGCCCCTTTGTATATATTTTTCTGGAACACGGGAATGACCCTTGCTATTATACAACAACAGTATCATTGTATGGGGGGGGGGGGTCAATAGTGTGTTCTCCATCATTAGGACAAGCTGACTTTCCACGGTTAGCATGAATCTGCTAGGAGGGAGGGGAGAAGCAGCAACGAGTCTATGCTTTCTAATTTTGTGTTGACATCATGACTCCCCATTGTAGCCATTTTGTTCTAGTGTCCATGGCGCTTCTTTCAAGTTATGAGTCCTGGCACCTCCTTCCTGCCTATTTGAGGACTGAGCCCACGTATTATGAAATGACCTACAGACTTCAGTTCCCCAGGCTATACTTTGGATAAATGTTTCCCCCTGCGCTCTCGGTTGCCCGTTCCAAATTGTACATTCAAGGAAGAGTCCTTTATGTTTACAGCATCTCCCTTGGGACTGATTTCTTTCTGTCTGCCCTCCGTTCTTCCAGCTCCTCTGCTATTTTAGGAAACGCTTGCCGACTCTTGTTGAATCTTCCTGAGAATGCCTCTCTCTGCATCCCTGAATGTGCTTTGTCCGATGAGATAGTGTTCACCAAATTGCTTGGGGGTTCCATCAAAACAGGGCAGGGGGGGGGGATGCACTTGAATCCAACACAATAAGAGGAAACTCCCATCACAGAGTCCTCAGATAATGAACAGAGTGGGCTGCTGCCTATCCAACTTTTACTTCTCCCTTGCGAAGGAAGAAACGCTGCACATTTTTCACCTCAGAAAAAGTTTTAAAGAAAATGGGGGCATTTTGAAAGGTGTCTGTAACATAGAGCCCTATGAGAGGCTACTCTGTGCAGAAAACAGAGGTGGTGATTGCATTTGGGGTGAACGCACTGGGACAATTTGGTTTCTCTCAAGTTTTTTTTTGCTCGAAAGCAAATAAAGTGAAGTTTCCCTCATCGTACTGTCTGCCCTGCTCTGTGACTCTTTTCAGAGCACTGGGTTTGCTGCATTGCAGCATTCTGTTTACTGTCTCAGTTCTGAGGAAATAAGCTAAAGGACGGCCTGGAAAGGAAAGGAGAAAAGTCAGTCATTGCAGCATACATATTAATGGGTTGGGGATAAATAATTAGACAGATGTAACACGACGGGAAAGCTTGCTTACCTAACACCTATAAATCTTTGTTGAAGGAGGGTCACCGCCATGGGAATCTTCTCCCAGAAGCACCAGCTAATCAAACATATTGGAAAGGAAGATGTCGTCATCCTACTGATTTCATTTGGTTGCATTCCAAGGGTGATGTTATGGACAGCAGTGAGATTATGCTATGGAACAACCTCCACATGGAGAGCCACACAGGATTGGGGGCTAAACCAACTCTGTCGACCCCATGGCTGAAGTCAGCAGTGTCCCTTTGCCCAACAGAAATCCAAAACAGCCTTCTTCTCTCCACAATCCCTTTCCTTTCTGTGGTTTGGTTGGAGTGCTTTTGTTTCCTTCCTTTAAACCCCTTTCCATTTCTGGTTACCTTGTTTTTTTATGTGTAAACAGACATGGCAGGATGGCATGGGCATATATTAAGACATGAGTGACAAACACACTGGGGGGATGGAGTGTCCTGTGCACAGCCAGCCCCCTCTATTATTATTATTATTATTATTATTATTATTATTATTATTACAGTGGTGCCCCGCAAGACGAATGCCTCGCAAGACGGAAAACCCACTAGATGAAAGGATTTTCCGTCGCGGAGGCGCTTCACAAGACAAAGTTCCCTATGGGCTTGCTTCGCAAGACGAAAACGTCTTGCGAGTCTCGCCATTTCCCCCCACTCCCCCCCCCTTTAAAGCGGCTAAGCTGTTAATAGCCTTTTACCAGCTTAGCCGCTAAGCCCGCTAAGCCGCTAATAGCGCTAAATCGCTAATAGCGCTAATCCGCTTAGCCACTAATGGGGTTGCTTCGCAAGACGAAAAAACCGCTAGAAGAAAAGAATCGCGGAACGGATTCTTTTCGTCTTGCGAGGCACCACATTATTATTATTATTATTATTATTATTATTATTATTATTATTACACCCAAAGATCTAGACAGGAAGAAGCTTCTGTGCCTCTTTTGCATTTACTTCCAGGGCAAGGAATCCTGGTAGTATAGAGCAAAGGTTTTGAGTATGGGGTGGGGGGTGGGGGGAAATGCTGTTTATTGTGTGATACCTTATCTTTGTGAAGACAGATGAAAATAACCTCAAGGTTAATGGATTTATGGGACTGCACAGAAACAGATGTGTATTATATCCACAGTATCAGAGATGCACAATTTACTTCCTTATACAGTGGTACCTCAGGTTACATACGCTTCAGGTTACAGACTCCGCTAACCCAGAAATATTACCTCAGGTTAAGAACTTTGCTTCAGGATGAGAACAGAAATCGTGCTCCGGCGGCGCAGCAACAGGAGGAGGCCCCATTAGCTAAAGTGGTCTTCAGGTTAAGAACAGTTTCAGGTTAAGAACGGACCTCTGGAACGAATTAAGTTCTTAACCTGAGATACCACTGTATACCCTTTGCTACAGGTGGGATTATTATTACTGTGATTTTTAAAAATGAACTTGTTTCTAGTTTTCAGTAGAATAAAAAGAAGCCCCTTAGAAATATAGTGGCAACGAGTGGATGGGAGACCTGTTCTTTGGGATTGTGTCATATTTGAAGGGGTCGGGTCTCCTGCATCTCCCAAACAGTGAGATTCAAACTTTCCAGATATGGGTAGAATTGCTATCAGTCCTGGATATGTAAAAAGGCACAAGAATATTGGGAAATGATTTATAATGAGTTTAAAAAAAAGTTTTAAACTACTTTCCCAAAAAGACCAGAGTCCTTTCTACTGGGAATAACCCAGACAGAAATCCCTAGGTGTCAGGAAAGCTGATTGATGTACGCAACAACAGCGGCCCGTGTTTTTCTATCCCCCAAATGGAAAGTGAGCGAGGTCTCTCATAAAAAGGACTGGCAGCTTAAGATATTAGAATATGTAGAACTTGCAGTTTAACAGACAGAATAAGAGACCAAGAAGAACATATATTTAAAGAGGATTGGAAAATATTCATTGAATATATGGATAACCACTGAACTCAGCTGAAAACGTCGGCAGCATTAAGATAAATTCAATAGTGTAATAATTGATTGTTGTAAAAGTGGAAATCTGATCTGAGTGGTGAAGGTAAAATATGCAGGAATAGAGGACGTACAAAATGAACCACGGAAGGAGAAGAAGGGAAGTCACTGGATATTTTAAAGTTTGTAAAATGATTATTTTGAAATGTCAAAAATGAAAAATCTAATAATTTATTTATTTTTTTAAGAACTGCTATTAGACCACCCATGCTTCAGACATGTATGCTGCAGTGCAGACGAAAAAGCTACTGGTGATATGCTGTAACGCCCAGGCTGCCCTAACTTGGGTAAAGAACTGCAGAACGTTTCTCTTGTGGACTTTGGTTGAGAGTGTGAAGGCAGGAATGAGTTTGGAAGTGAACCATAAAAAGATTGATAAGGTTTCAGAGTTTCATTTTTTTTTTTTGGGGGGGGGGGAAACAAATATGGGAAAGCAAAACAAATAAGCTTTGTGCCACAAATAAAGCTCACAGTTCTTAGAAAAGATTGCTACTTCGGTGTGACTAATCAGTTGGCACTGTTCTTTTTTTCTGTTATGAATTCAAGTCCATCTATGTTTTCTATTACCCTAGAGACTCTTTAACCATCCAGACAGTACAGACAAGGCAATATATTTTCAAGTGTCTGAAGCAGACTGTTTTGGGATCAAATATCTGATGTTGGGCTGCAGCAACTTGCTGGGTGTAACCCACTTCCTTCACTCGGGAAGATCCTATTGGGCTGCAGGATGCCCACCAGAACCATTTTGCTGAAGACTTTCTGGATTGTTGCTGTTCCTCCTGTTGCTGGGCAAATATCCGGAGGGAAAGACCCATGCAGTTCAAGGGTTCAGGCCAATATCTGAAAGCGTGAAGCTGCCACATTGGAATTTGCAAGAGTAAATTACACATTAGCCTGTGTAATCTTGTTCCTTGCAATAGTCTTTCTGGCAACTGTAGTTTGTTAAGGGTGCTGGGAACTGTAGCTCTGTGAGGGGTAAACTACATTTCCCAGGATTCCATAGGGGAAGGCATATGCTTTATTTATGGGGTGCACACAGCCTCTATTGTTGTTTAGTCGTTTAGTTGTGTCCGACTTTCGTGACCCCATGGACCAGAGCACGCCAGGCACTCCTGTCTTCCACTGCCTCCCGCAGTTTGGTCAAACTCATGCTGGTAGCTTTGAGAACACTGTCCAACCATCTCGTCCTCTGTCGTCCCCTTCTCCTTGTGCCCTCCATCTTTCCCAGCATCAGGGTCTTTTCCAGGGAGTCTTCTCTTCTCATGAGGTGGCCAAAGTATTGGAGCCTCAGCTTCAGGATCTGTCCTTCCAGTGAGCAGCCTCTATATCTGCATTATAACAAAAGAACAGATGTGTTTATTTCTCTTTCTGTGTTTATGTAAAAATAAAGAGTAAATTAAAAAAACAAAAACCTATGCAGGCAGCGCTGAGTAGGGTTACCAATGAGCTTTTAAGCACTGGAGTTATGTGCTGGCAATAGTCTGTCCCCACCAACAGTCTAGCCTCTGTTTTTCTGCACTCCTTCCAAAGAAATTAACATTCTGGTAATTCTGTGACCAGATTTTAAAGTATGACCGCAGCAGACTTACTGAGAGAGAAGAGAAATCCTGCTGATAGGTAGGAAGTTGGATTCTAGAGAAGATGGGAGAGGAAGAACTACTGTTGCGTTCTAGTGGAGCTCTATATAAGCAGGTTGGCTGAACCCTTCAGCTCAGTTCTGTTCTGGTCTCTGAATAAACAAGAGCTGTTTGAAGAATCGCTGTGTCGTCTGATATGTTCACCCACAACTTAACAATAGGAAGAGGTTAGAACAGTGGTTCCCAACCTTTTTTTGGCCATGCCCCACCTAAGCATCTCTAAAATACTGATGCTCCCCTCCCCCCGTGACATAAAATTCTTACGATTCAAAAAGTGATGTGCTGTTCACTAAAGGCCATTAACTTGGTCTAAACAAGTTCCCAAAGAACATGGCACCCATGAAAGAAAAAAATAAAAGAACAAAAGGATGGTTGAAGTAATGAGGAAGAAATCACTAAGAAATTGTAAAAAAATTAATTGTAATATGAAGTGATATGAAAAAATAGCAAATAAAGTTTCAAAAAATATAATAGAGTACTGAAATGCATAAATATAAAATAATTTTAAGGAAAGCTTTTTCTCTAATACTTTAAATACTATACAGTACAATAAAATAAAGGTAACAAATTCAAAATACAATTTGAGCTCGCCTCAAGATAAGTAGACTAAAGTTAGTGTGATCCTTGTGCTTCATGCCTGCTGCAGAGACATTTCTTATTAAACACCAGTTTTGTCAGCTTCAGTCTCAAGTCACCTCGTTTAGTGATATCCAGTCAATTTCTTTTCAAGTAGGGTTCATGGAACAAGACAATGCCCAATTAAATCTAGAAAGCCAGATGTTATTGGGAAGTGTTAGAATATTGTCTTGTTCCATGAACCCTACTTGAACACTATGTCTGTCAATGGAAGGCACTGCTAACAGTGTCAAACAATGGTCGCTCTACAACCACCAGGAGGAGAGCATTTAGTGTGGCAGTGCCAATTTATGGAATTCCTTCCCTGTCCACCTTAAGCAAGTTCCCTTTGTATGATTCAGATGTTAAACAAGTTACCATTTAGCCAAGGGGAAATGTGGCCAATTTTGCTTTGTCATTCCCCCTGCCCAATCCTCAGCTTCGCTCTTCACATTTCTGAATCAGCTTGCAATTTTCTTTTAAGCCCCACAGAAAAGCGACCAGCATTTTATCATGCGAATTTATGCACCATTTTGCAGGACAATCCCAACATAATGCATTTATATATGTTGTTTTCACCAATATATGCATTCATATGCACATTTTAGTATATGCAATTTTTTTTTTTGTAAACGTTGCATAGCATTGCAAAATTTGGAGAAACAGGGATTTTGGAGGATAACTGTGTTTTGGTTTATGTAAAGGTAAAGGTAAAGGTAAAGGGACCCCTGACCATTAGGTCCAGTCACGGATGACTCTGGGGTTGTGGTGCTCATCTTGCTTTATTGACCGAGGGAGCCGGCGTACAGCTTCCGGGTCATGTGGCCACCATGACTAAGCCGCTTCTGGCGAACCAGAGCAGTGCACGGAAATGCCGTTTACCTTCCCGCTGGAGTGGTTCCTATTTATCTACTTGCACTTTGATGTGCTTTCGAACTGCTAGGTTGGCAGGAGCTGGGACCAAATAACGGGAGCTCACCCCGTCGTGCGGATTTGAACCGCTGACCTTCTGATTGGTTTATGTACTATTCTTAAAAAATGTGAATTAGTGTAAGTACACTTTTAAATGTGATCTGAATTAGGGTTGCCATATGTCTGGAATTTCCCAGACTTAGCCAGTATTCAGACCTCATAAGCAGCGTATGAAAGCCCATGTTGGTAGTGTAGATTTTGGCGAACGTCATACAAAATTGCTCAAAAACTCACTCTTTTTTTTAGTTTTTGGAAGAAAAGCTCAACAACTTTTTGTGTCCAGATTTTCACTTTTTGAAATATGGCAACCTTGTCTGAATTAAGGGCTCAGTTACAGGATGCCCTCAGCACCCACATTTCTAAAGAGCATCATGGTAACCAAGCTTTGAGTCAACCGTATTGCAATCCAGGCTTCTTCTATGTCTACACAGTAACCTCAGATAACCTGCTCAAAATAAAATAAAAAGATAGAAACCTGTGTGCCGAACGCTGAAGAAAGAGACTAAATGAAGCTGGAGGGTTGGGGGGCAGGGAGCTCTGCCACTGTAGTCTTTTAGTGAATAAATTTTGCATGTTAGCAAATGAATTATTCTGCGGGAATGAATAAATGAATGATCTAAGGCACAATAGAAAAACCCAGAGGCAATTAAAGATGTGTGCGTGGGCATGTGACACCAACAGACCTATGCTGCTAAATCAGGTTGTGCGTGTAGCAGAGTCATGCATAACTCCTTCAGTGCATTACCCTTGAATGATGCAAGGCTGGTGATTTTTAAAGGAAACTACCAAAATTGTATGCTTAGGGTTACACTGGTAGTTTGAGTGTGGGGAATGCAAAATTCAAATCGCTACTAAGGTATGACCCTCACCGATAAGCCTTGGGTAAGTTTATATCTCTTAATGTTAAGCACCTTACAAGGTTGTTGTGGCCTCCTTGCAGGATAGGAGCATCGTAAAAATGATAAACCCCTAGCTCAGGCTTCCTCAACATCGGCCCTCCAGATGTTTTTGGCCTACAACTCCCATGATCCCTAGCTAGCAGGACCAGTGGTCAGGGAGCTAACTCGCGATACCAGGGAATCCTCGGACGCGTCATCCCCCTGGCCAGCCAATCAGCTGGCCCGGGGGCGTGGCCTTGCCGTATGTAGGTCTGGTGTGGCCGAGGGTCTCCCTCTTTCTCGTGCTGCAGCTGACCAGGTTTTCCCTCCCCTCCCACCTGTTAGGCTAGGCTCTCTGACGTTGCTATGGACTTCAGTTGGTCGCCATCAAGGGGCCTGTTAGGAATTTCCCCAATTGGCAGATTGGCACCAGCCACTTGGTTTTCACCTTGGTAAAGGATTCCGGGAGGCGTGGCCTTGTCCTAAGCCTATGGAGGTGTGGGCCCACGGCACGCCCCGAGCGGTGACCATGGGGGAGCTCCTAGTTGATGTGCTTCAGCGGGACTCCCCCTACTGGTGGTTAACCCTTACCGGTCTTCAAGCAAGCAGGCTGAAGCCGGTTAGTTGTTAGGACCAATGCCTAAGCCAATACCGCTCAATTCCTGTAATCAAAAGTTGTGGCCTAATTTGACCCATTAACTTGAATTATTGTGTCTCGTGTCTTTATGTCTGAGGGGGGAGGCGGGAACTCGCCACGCAATTTTAGTCTCAAAACATCTGGAGGGCTGAAATTGAGGAAGCCTGCCCTAGCTCATATTTGTTACTATTTCTATCCTCTTGGTCAAATTTCTCATTTATCCCATGGAAATAATTTAATAGGTTATTGTATTTTAGTGCTCTGTTGGAAGCCGCCCAGAGTGGCTGGGGTATAAATAATAAATTATTATTATTATTATTATTTGATGTACCTTATTTGATTTAATGATAATCCCTTCCTTTTGTCGTTTTAAGACCAGGGTTAAGGTGCTCCCATATAGGCTCACACTCTACAAAGCTGGGAAACTGGAAGCTAAGGCTGATTCCTTAACAAGACGTGTCTCATGATCAGCAGTGACGTTGTGCAATGTCAACAAATTGTGCTAGCTTACAAGAGATCAAAATGATGGACAGTTTGTGGAAGAATGGAGGTCTCTTTTGGATTATTTTTTTTGGGGGGGGGATCACAACCAAATGAAATCACAGGCAGCAGTGCTATTTTTCTAGAAAAAGAGGTGCCAGAAATCACCATGAAATCACCCTTGTTCTCTTATAGTGTCAATGGTGCCCACCTGAGAGGTGCCAGAACTGAGTTCCGGCTGAAAAAAGGCCCTGACAGGCAGGATTTGAAATTTGAGAAACAGGAAGCAAATGATAACATATGAAACAGAGAAATATGTATTAGATGAAATGTGTGATATTATGCAGTACAGTGGTGCCTCGCAAGACGAAATTAATCCGTTCCGCGAGTCTCTTCGTCTTGCGGTTTTTTCGTCTTGCGAAGCACGGCTATTAGCGGCTTAGAGGCTATTAACGGCTTAGCGGCTTAGCGGCTATTAACGGCTTAGCGGCTATTAACGGCTTAGCGGCTTTAAGAAAAAGGAAACAAACTCGCAAGAACTCGCAAGCCCATAGGGAAATTCGTCTTGCAGAACAACTCAAAAAACGGAAAACCCTTTCGTCTAGCGAGTTTTTCATCTTGCGAGGCATTCGTCTTGCAGGGCACCACTGTATGTGGAAGGGATGGGTATAAAAACAGTGTGGAAGGAAATGTGGGAAGTCAAATTCTAAGAGAAATGTATAACAAATTTGAAATTAATTGGTTAAAGTTGTGAAAATTTAATAAATATCTTAAGGGGGGAAACCCACAATTGTGCCAGTTTACAATTTACCCTCTGTGCACCCACATGACGGGAATCTATCCCCTTTCCCTCACTTCTGCGCCCTTTTAACGTGGATCCCTTTCTGTTGTTTTGAAGTATAAAGTAAAAATAATAAAAATGCTTTGCAAGAACATCTCAGGTACAACCAGAGCAAAGCTGCAGATGGGTGAGAGAACACATATGGTAAAAGCTTTGTCAAACCCAGCAAAACACACACGCACACACTTTTTTCCTCAGAAAAGCAATACAGTACAGGAGACAAATTGCTGCAGATGATTCCAAGGCCGAAAAACAAGAAAGAGCCTTTTCCCTGGTGGAATGGCGGCGGTGGACATAGGCACAGAAATGCTGACTCTGGAAATTGGTTCAGAAAACAAATTTGCAGACCTGAAAGGAGCTGTTAGTGACTTATCAGGATGATACCAAAAGTCAAGAAGAGGGAGTGGAAATGCTTTTGAGTTGCAATGAGGGGGAATTGGGGAGGGCGGACAGAGTTCAGTTTCCTCCGTTGTACACAATATGCTGAAGGATGAAACACCTTGGGTTGCCATATTTCATATTTGCCAAAATGCCAAAAAACCCTGCTGTTGACTAGAATGAATAGTGTAGCAGTACTATGAATTAAAGAAAATACTACTGGGTAGGTTTGCCATATTTCAAAAAGTAAAAAACAGGACACCCCAAAAGTTAGTGAGCTTTTTTTAGACAAACCCCAAATTTGTTGAGCTTTGTATGCTTAGACTTGTCTAAGATCCAGAACAAAGTGCCGGCTTTGAGAAATTCACCCCGGATGTCAATTCCGCCTTTGAAATTCCAGTGATTTCTCAATGTAGGGCAGCCCTAGAAATTCCCCAAATAGCAAAGTCTTTCCTCAATCACTGTGGCTTCAGGAGGGAGAATAAAGGTTGTCATCACAGAGAAAGCCGTCTCAGGAAAATCTCAGCTCCTTCTCTCCCCCGCCCCTCCAGCCATATTCATTTTAATGGAGAAGTGAAGGCTTTTTGCTGGATCAGCATTGTGCAATAGACCTTTCATTGAATCGGAAATTTTATTTCAGCAGCGGTGTGTGGCAGTTGCACCAGAGAGGCAGAGAGGTAGATTAGCTAGCTAATGCTCAGTAGGTGCAGGAACAACAGAAGCTTGAATACAAAGGGATAAATTTCATTTTACATACTTGTAAAAAGCTGATCGTGGATTAAAAGCCATATAAGGAAACTTAGTAGTGTCAGTTGAGAGCAGTGTCAGTTGAGTGCTGGTGGTTGCTAGGTCGCGGAGGTCCTTGTGACACGCCCTTCATTGTGACACCTCCCTCTGCTGGCTCCTTGGTCACTAGGGCTCTAGAGGCATAGCCATCTCCTTTGTTTTGATCATTCAGCGATTGAGAGAAGTGGATGGAGATGTAAGTAGACTTTCTCATCAGCATCTGCATTCTGTCCTGGTATTGGTCCATGACAGTCTTAGGAAACTTTTAAAAGATTAAGATCAGGAATAATTTAAATGCTTCATCGGTGAAATGGTAGAGGGGATGAAGTGATGTGCCCCCCCCGAGCCTAGGAGATAAATAAAATCAACCCTTGATAAAAGGTGGGGTATAAATAAATAAATAAATAAATAAATAAATAAATAATCATTACAGTGGAGTCCCAAGCAAAGGGAAGATTCTAAGTGCATTTACCTAAGCTCACTTAAATAACCCCTCCCTGCTAAATATGGGCATATTTGCTATCAAGCTAGCACATGGCAGCCTATTTAGGGAAGTTTTTAAATGTTCAATGTTTTATTGTGCTTTTAATTCTGTTGGGAGATGCCCAGAGTGGCTGTGGAAACCCAGCCCGAGGGGCAGGATATAAATAATCTATTATTATTATTATTATTATTATTATTATTATTTACTATACAATGTTTAGAAGACATCTTACAACAGACCTGTATAAGGCAGGGTTTGTTTTTAAAAAATTAATGTTTCATTATGTTTTTTAAATATGTGGATAGCTGCCCACAATGGCTGGGGCGACCCAGTCAGATGGGCGGGGTATTATTATTATTCTTAACAATAATTTATTTATACCCCACCCACTCTGGGCGGCTCCCAACAGAATATTAAAAACACGATAAAACATCAAACATTAAAAACTTCCCTAAGCAGGGCTGCCTTCAGATGTCTTCTAAAAGTCAGATAGTTGTTTATTTCCTTGACATCTGATGGGAGGGCGTTCCACAGGGCGGGCGCCACTACCAAGAAGGCCCTATGCCTGGCTATTAAAATATAATAGAATATAATATGCAGTGGTACCTCAGGTTAAGTACTTAATTCGTTCCAGAGGTCCGTTCTTAACCTGAAACTGTACTTAACCTGAAGCACCACTTTAGCTAATGGGACTTCCTGCTGCCACCGTGCCAATGGAGCACGATTTCTGTTCTCATCCTGAAGCAAAGTTTTTGACCTGAAGCACTATTTCTGGGTTAGCAGTGTCTGTAACCTGAAGCGTATGTAACCTGAAGTGTATGTAACCCGAGGTACCACTGTAATAATATAATATAATATAATATAATATAATATAATATAATATAATATAATATAATATAATATAATAATAATGGAAAAGGACCTCCCAACTTTCATCGGATAAATGTTGGAGGGTATGCTCCCAGAATTCTTGGAGGGGAAGCCATGACTGGTATCATCGTGCTTTGAATGTGGGGTGTGAATGTGGCCTTTGTCTCTCTCTTTCATTGCAAACAGCCTCCCCTCACTCTCTTTCAAAGCCTCTTGCTGCAGCTGCCTGCTCCCGCTGCTTTTATCTTTCCTCCTTCATCTTTGGCCTTTCCTTCCCCTGTCAGTCTCGATTAACGGCTTGCCTGCTGGGGCTCTTGCAGCATTCGACGGCAGCCTCATTCGTATCATTTCTCTCCCCGCCTCCCCGCTCCTGGCTTTTATGTTTCCCCAGCTCACAAACGGTAGCCGGGGATTTTTTTCTGGCTGTTAGGAGAAAAACTGATGTCATCTTCTTGACCCTGTGGAACGTGAGGTACCGTGGAGCTGGAGAGCAAAAAATTGGTTTGGCAAAACAGGCCGGTGAGCAGTGCTAGCGGCAAGGAAGGATCGGAAAATTCATTCTTGCTCTGTGAATGGAGCCCACGTTGCGTATATCGGAAATGGAGACAAAAGCTTTGGTCAGCAACTGGATCTCAACAGAGTAGGAAATAATCCCTGAATATGGGATGGGAAATAAATTTGGTTAGCTTCAAATTTCAGTGATAACCTACTGAGACCTCCGAGTATAGGGCAGTATATAAATTCCAATAATAGTAATGGTAAAGGTAAAGGGACCCCTGACCATTAGGTCCAGTCATGGCCAACTCTGGAGTTGCCAACTCTGGGGTTGCGGTACTCATCTCACTTTATTGGCCAAGGGAGCCAGCGTACAGCTTCCGGGTCATGTGGCCAGCATGACTAAGTCGCTTCTGGTGAACCAGAGCAGCACACAGTAACACCATTTACCTTCCCGCCGGAGCGGTACCTATTTATCTACTTGCACTTTGACATGCTTTTGAACTGCTAGGTTGGCAGGAGCAGGGACCGGGCAACGGGAGATTCGAACCGCCGACCTTCTGATTGGCAAGTCCTAGGCTCTGTGGTTTAACCCACAGCGCCACCCGCGTCCCTAGATTGTGGGATATAAATAATATATTATTATCATCAACAACAACATCATCTCATTGGCCAGGAGAGTGGCAGCTTAGCAGCTCTGTATCAGGAAGAGATATATCCATCTTTCTATCTGTGGCTGGACCAACTACGGAGAGCTCTCGCTTGTACTTAGTGGAGAAGCCTCTATTTTTCAGTCAGCTGCTCAAGGCTGCATTTCCACTTATCTGATAGACGCTTGCGTCACCAGAGAATGAGACACGACAGCTCTTCGGCTCACCCCAATAACGTAGCAAAATAAGATGCTTGCAGTGTGGTGGCAGCTGCTGACAGTGTGCCACTAAATAAAACTCCACAGATCTTTGGTTGTTTTAAAGCGAAGTGCCTCAGAGTGCATCTCACTCTGAGATGCAAGCTCCTCTGCTACTTCAGGGGGAAAGGGAGCAAGCACCACCATCCCTTCCTATTTAACAGCGATCACTGCCGATCTAACAGCGACCACACACTTCAGGGTGACAAAGCTCTTGCACCTTTAATAGCGGTGCAGGGAAGGGAATTTCAGCCAGTGAAAAAATCCCCTGAAATCCCCTCTTCTGCACAACTATTAAAGGTGTATAATTGGTTTTCACCCAGCCTCCCTACACACAGCAGGCAAGGCAGATTATACCCTTGTGAATGTAATCCTGGCCATATAGTTTGCTAACGGGTTACTAGGCTACCAGCTCTTTTGCTATATATTTGGAAAAGCTGCTTGTTTGCGATGCCTTTGAATACATTTAAAGATACCGCAAGCATATTTTGCAGGATGGCTCCTGTGATTAAGGAGTGTGTTTCTGCCCATGCTTGTTGCGGTAATATAATTTTTTTATTTAATTTATTTTTTAACATTTTCACAATAATCTTCCTATCAAATAGTAACAATGTGACTATTTGATATGAAGATTATTGTGAAACTGACTTCCCACTCCCACTTTTTCATTGTTTTTACTCGAACCTTTTCTACTGCGTTGTATCTTTATCTGCTACACAGAGTTTCTCTATTGCAATTATTTTAACATTTTTCGTCTGCTGTTTTTATCTTGAATCCTGCACATGATTTCATTTGACTATTGTATTTTTAAAAATAGTCCACAAAAGGCCTCCATTCTTCTATGACAGGTTCATCCTTTTGATCTCTTAATTTTGCTGTCGGCTTTGCTCTTTCTATGTAGTCCATTCTTTGAGTAGTCAAAAGCCACTCTTCCTTCATTGGAACTTGCTCTTCTTTCATTATTATTATTATTATTATTATTATTATTATTAATTGAATTTATATAATGCCCTATACCCACAGGTCTCAGGGCGGTTCAGAAAATTTCTGTGCTTATATTAATCTAGCCGCTGTTGTCATGTGCGCCCCCTTTCTATTACTATTATTACTATTATTACTATTATTACTATTATTACTATTATTACTATTATTACTATTATTACTATTTTTATTATTACTATTATTATAGGGATGAGGGTGGCACTGTGGGTTAAACCACAGAGCCGAGGCCTTGCCGATCAGAAGGTTGGTGGTTCGAATCCCCGTGACGGGGTGAGCTCCCGTTGCTCTGTCCCTGCTCCTGCCAACCTAGCAGTTCGAAAGCATGTCAAAGTGCAAGTAGATAAATAGGTACTGCTCCGCGGGAAGGTAAATGGCATTACCGTGTGCTGCTCTGGTTCACCAGAAGTGGCTTAGTCATGCTGGCCACATGACCCGGAAGCTGTACGCCGGCTCCCTCGGCCAATAAAGTGAGATGAGTGCCACAACCCCGACTGGACCTAATGGTCAGGGGTCCCTTTACCTTTACCCCGCAATCTGGGTGGCTCCCAACAGAATATTAAAAACACGAAACATTTAAAAATTCCCTAAATAGTGATATATTCTAAAAGTCAGATAGTTGTTTATTTCCTTGACATCTGATGGGAAGGCGTTCCATAGGGCGGGCGCCACTACCGATAAGGCCCTCTGCCTACAATGTTTACCCCCAACCAAGGGCAAAGAAAGATGCCAAAAAACTGTTGAATAAGATAGACTGCCCTCATGGTATTACTCAACACCTTAAATTCTCCATTGTCCTTTGAAATAAAATTCCCTTTTCTAGTTCTGGGTTCTATAACCTGGGAATCTGCCAAGCTGGAACTTGCCTATACAGCTGCAAATAAAACGTTTTAAGTGTGTTTTAAGTGCAATATGCAATGTGACACTAGATGGCGGTGGCGAGCCTTATGGAAAATTCAACGTATTTTTTTAAACGACAATCATAAACTAGAAAGACTATTAAATATCTGTCCTTTTCTAACACATAAGCCAAACGGTAGGCCCAGCACTGCGTGTGTTTGCTCATCACCAAACCTAAACCGCCACAACAAAAAATGCTCTTCTTCAGAATCTCTGGAAAAGATTCCCTGAGTTCTGAATGTACTTGACTCAGGGCCTGGCACTGAAGATATGGCGACATGTCTAAATCCTAGGGCAGCTCAGCTGCGTGGAATTCTGTCAGATTATGCAGCTCAGAGGAGAATCTCACTTGCCTCATGTGGTGCCATTAATTTGATTTCTTATCAGCGTGGGAAAACCGATGACTATCTTTGTGTTTTGATTTCCCTCCCGTTTCAATCTAATAAATTTGGATTTAATAAACCACTTAAATGTTGCTTGTGAGGCTGAGCTTTAAAAGCACATTTTTAATATTTAATATCCGGCTTCCCTCTCAGGTCATTGTTATTCAGCCCAAACAGCTATGCAGTTTTATTTATCCTGTGGTCTGGCTAGACTTACAGTGTTTATGGTGTTTTTTCCCCTCCTGCTAGGTCATGCTGAACAGATAGTGAGGGAGATGGATAATTCATGTTAATGAACCGTCTCTTTTCATTGACAGTGTTGTTCAACATTATTCTGGTGTCCCTCCCAGGGTGCCCAAGGGTCTAACTTTTCAGAGGTACATCATGTACCTGAAGGACACACTGGGGACAATCTCTATTTTGCCTTATTAATTCCGGCGTAGAATTAGAATGGGAAGAAGATTCAAGTTTGCGTGGTGCCAGTCTGAAGGTGTGGGAAAGACACACAGGAAGTCAAAGCACTGTTGGATACTATGGATCATTCCCCCTCAAGCAAAACCAACTTCAACCTAACCATACTTCAGAGGTTTTGCCCACTGAGGCTGCTGTTTTGCTTCATTCTCCTTTTTCAGCCTAGTCCACGGGAAATCTCTGTCTTCTGTAGCATATGTGTTATAACAGATTTCCATAAAGTTTCCATTGTTTTCTGCTGCGGTAGAAAGAAAAGGGGCTGGGGATATGGGCCCAAAAGAAGTGGGAGAAAAAATGGGGATCCGTAAAGGAAGAGGAAGAGAGCAGACTCTTTAATCCAGCCATCCTGATGTTGTTGGACTAAAATTCCCATCAGCCTCAGCCAAGATGGCCAATGGTCAGGAATGAGCACAGAGCCAGTGTGGTGCCAGAGCCAGTGTGGTGTAGTGGTTAAGAGCGGTAGACTCGTAATCTGGTGAACCGGGTTTGCGTCTCCGCTCCTCCACATGCAGCTGCTGGGTGACCTTGGGGCTAGTCACACTTCTCTGAAGTCTCTCAGCCCCACTCACCTCACAGAGTGTTTGTTGTGGGGGAGGAAAGGAAAGGAGAATGTTAGCCGCTTTGAGACTCCTTCGGGTAGTGATAAAGCGGGATATCAAATCCAAACTCTTCTTCTTCTTGTAGTATTACAATATTGTTGTTATATATTTATTTGTACCCCGTCTTTTCCCCTGATGGGAAGCTGCCCAGAGTGGCGGGAACAACCCAGGTAAATCATCATCGTCGTTGCCATTATCACAGGGAAAAAATAACCACTAAAAACAATTAAACATAGATAGAATTAAAACAACATACTGTTACATGCCATTCCCAGGACGAATCTACCTACTGGTTGGTTATAGCATTAAAAGTGCGTTATAAAATGTGACACCAGAGGGCACTGAAGAGCAATGGGGAATCGCATTGAGAGCTATGTAAGTTTTTTTTTTTAAAAAAAATAGCCTTTAATGGTGTTTTTACAGATCAGTGTAGATCCAGCCCCAATCTCCACAGCAGAGTGAGATTCCAGGGAGTTCTAAGCGCTTACCCAAGGTCCGTGTTTCCTTTTGGAGAATGAGGCACAGCAGAGACGGTGGTGTCTTTATGATATATGGTTTCTTTTCACATATATATACAACCTGCCATGGAGGGGTTCAGAACATTCCAAGGGGGTCCTATTTCTCCCTAGGCACACCAGCATCCTTGCTCTGCTGCCTTGCAGCTTGCCTCACATCCTACGTCACATCCCAGCTTCCCTCTAACTGCCCTTCTAAATCTAGAGCCACGCCTGAAACATTGGCATTGCCTTTTTAAACCAAACTCCCAGTTGAGGGAGGGAGGGAGGAAACCCACCCATTTGCAAATGAGATTTGCCCTTTCATTCTCTGTCTTGCTAATTGTTCGTTGCCCCTAGGCTTACACCTCATGCATGAGGCTAGTCTAGTCTTAATTGTTTTTTGATACTGTTCAAATGCATATTGGCCTTGATTATATTCTAACAATGGGATGTGGGTGGCGCTGTGGTCTAAACCACTGAGCCTCTTGGGCTTGCTGATCAGAAGGCTGGCGGTTTGAATCCCCATGACGGAGTGAGCTCCCATTGCTCTGTCCCAGCTCCTGCCAACCTAGCAGTTCAAAAGCATGCCAGTGCAAGTACAGTGGTACCTTGAGTTAAGTACTTAATTCGTTCCGGAGGTCCGTTCTTAACCTGAAACTATTCTTAACCTGAAGCACCACTTTAGCTAATGGGGCCTCCCACTGCCGCCATGCCGCCGGAGCACGATTTCTGTTCTCATCCTGAAGCAAAGTTCTTAACCTGAAGCACTATTTCTGGGTCTGTAAGCGGAGTCTGTAACCTGAAGTCTGTAACCTGAGTCGGAGTCTGTAACCTGAAGTCTGTAACCTGTAAGCGGAGTCTGTAACCTGAGCGGAGTCTGTAACCTGAGTCTGTAACCTGTAAGCGGAGTCTGTAACCTGAAGTCTGTAACCTGAGTCAGAGTCTGTAACCTGAGTCTGTAACCTGTAAGCGGAGTCTGTAACCTGAAGCATATGTAACCCGAGGTACCACTGTAGATAAATAGGTACCGCTGTGGCAGGAAGGTAAACGGCATTTCTGTGCACTCTGGTTTACGTCACAGTGAACCATTGTGCCAGAAGCAGTTTAGTCATGTTGGTCACATGACCCGGAAAGCTGTCCTTTACCTTGTTTTTTTTTACCTATGTTCTAACACTTGGGGGTCTGATCACAGCTCAAATACACACATGGGCATGGCTATCACTTCCCACCAGAGACTAGCCTATCTTAATAAGCTTTCAATGCCCCAAGCCTTAATTAAATTCTGACACTAACTTGATTTGGAATTTAGGGTGTCTTGCACCCACAAATTCATAACAACACATATATAGTCCCTCGATTCTATACATATATAGTCGTTCAACACCTGCAGCCTGATTCTTTATCTACATTGTTCAGAATACTGCACATATATGCTGTTGTTATTTCCCCCCCTACAAATATTGGCTAGTTTATTCAAGTTCTCATTTACAATGTTGGAGTGGGAAAATCCACCCCTGTCTTTCATAAACTCTGTTTGTAGATGGTAAACAGATTTCAAGGAGCATTTGGGTGGTACACAATTTCAGTTAACAGATGGAATCCATCATAAACACTAAATCGTACACAGCGATGTTTTGGGCATAATAGAATATGTCTACCTCTAGCAAATGAGTCTTACAGGATGGGGAGAAAACAGTCAAAGAAGAAAATGGCATAAATACGTAGGCACTGAACTCAAAAGGAGGTATCTGTCTGACTTGAAAGTCAACAGGTGTGTGTTTACTTTGGATAAATCCAGTTAATTACAGGTGCAGATTCTCCTCTTTGATTGTTCTGTAGGTTTACTCGGTCCGGCAGTTAACAAGGTTTAACTGGGATTATATATTCTAAAAAGAATTCTGGGATTGGGTTATGTGCAGATTGCCATGTCTTTTGATTTCTCTGTGCTCCTTTATGTCTACATTGCATATGTACCCTTTGGTATGGATAAAACACCGCAAAAAAGCAATCTCAGTGCAGTCATATATACACAATTGCACCAAAATTCTTTCAGGTACTATCCATTGAACCCAGAAGTTGCCTCTCAACAAATATGGAAGGGCTCCTTCCGTCTGCGGAGGTCTTCTGATCCAGTGGATGAATTCTGCTCTTGGGGTGAGGAAGGAGGCCATTTTCAATCTCTTCCCTCTCTACGTCTCCTGAAAATCTGCTTTGCAGACTTGGGGAACACTCTGGGATAATGTGGGAGCCCTGGGAGCTGCAGGGGGAAAGGGACATTAGCAAAAATCGCCTCTCCATGTTTCTGCTGATGGGAATGTCCTGTGTAGGACCTTTGCTTAAGTGGATCCGATGTCCGTATATGCATTGGCACTACAAAAAGGGGGAGGGAAGACACAAATGAGTTGAAGAAGCTTAACATGGTGGCAAGATGGACAAACAAAAAGGTAAAGTAAAGGGGACCCCTGACCGTTAGGTCCAGTTGCAGACAACTCTGGGGTGGCAGCACTCATCTCGCTTTACTGGCCGAGGGAGCCGGCGTTTGTCCGCAGACAGCTTCCGGGTCATGTGGCCAGCATGACTAAGCCGCTTCTGGCAAACCAGAGCAGCGCATGGAAACGCTGTTTACCTTCCCGCCGGAGTGGTACTGTCAGGGGCTCAGGAGCAGAGGCACAGGGGAGAGAGGAAATGGAGAGCGAGGGGGAGGAATCTGAGGGCAGCGGAGGGCAGAGTGACAGTGACCCGAGAGATTCCATGAGCCTCTCCAGTGAATCAGAAGATTCCCAGAAGGGGGCGCCGATGGCCAGGGCAAGGGGGGTCCCAGGGGGGACACACCAGAAGCAGGGGGCCAGCAGAGACTCCCAAAGCAGCAGCTGGAAATCAGGGCCAGCTTCCCCACCAGAGCGTAGTGGGGGGGAAGAGCCCCATAGGTCAGAGTCAGCGTCTCCTCCGGCAAGCAGGGAGGAGGAGTCAGGCCCAGCTAGCATCCCCGAAGAGGGAAGCAGCGACAGGAGCAGTATAACGGTCAGAAGGAAGGTGGCAGGCTGGGCGCGCGCGCCAAGTTCAAATGTACAGGCGCGCGGGACAGCAGAAAGCCCGGATTGGGAGCCAGGTCCTAAAGCACGCCGGAGGCAGGGGGAAGACTCAGGGGACTCAGCGTCAGAAGAGTCTAGGAAGGGCAAGACCCCAGCGGACAGGCGGACCCAGAGGAGGAAAGAGCAGAGGAGGAGGTGGAGCAAGGCTAGGGTCTTAAACTGGTGTCTGGGGGGAGGAGACTCAGACGGAGCTTCGGCGGTCTAGGGTTTAAGACGTAGAGCTGCGCGCCGTGGCTGTAAATGGGAAATTGAACTTCAATAAAGACTATTTTATATAACAACGGACTGGCGTTGGTCCTCTGTGAGCTGGGACCTGAGGCAGCTCTGACAGGTACCTATTTATCTACTTTCACTTTGACGTGCTTTCGAACTGCTAGGTTGGCAGGAACTGGGACCGAATAATGGGAGCTCACCCCGTCATGGGGATTTGAACCACCAACCTTCTGATCGGCAAGCCCCAGGCTCAGTGATTTAGACCACAGAACCACCTGCGACCATTACATACATACATACATATCTGTGCCAAACATTTGAATTTTCACAAAACCATACAGGAAGCAAGAAGGACGTCACCAAAACACATAAGGATATACAAAACAGCAAAACCCCAAAGGGAAGCTCATGTCTTGCTGCCGGAATTATATTAGTGAAAACAAACCTTATCTTGGTACTTTGTATTCCAGTGACTTATATACTGCATTTCCCAATAAATTTATTAGGTACACATCCTTCCTTACACCTTTAATAAGAAGCTAGTTTAGGAGATATATAAAAGCTGTCTCCCAGACACTGTTGCAGACTTAATAAAGGCTTGAAAGATTTCCTGTTCACAGAGATTACCTGTCTGACTTTTAGTAACAAGAATGTAGTGAGTTCTAAATCTTCTTCATTAACAATTCCTTTCAAATAAGGAGGGCACTTTTGAGTGCCAAGGGGATATAATAACCAGATATGTCTTGAATTTTATTGGGCATTTCTTACTAGAATAGTTTTCTGTGGGGCAAGACCAGAATAAATAGAAAATAACTTTCACAGCCTGCTGCTCTCCAGATGTTTGGATTACATCTTTCCTTAGCCCAGCCTCTTCCATACAGTCCAAAACATCTGGAAAGTACCATGTTGGGAAGCCTGAAAATTTCAGTTCCTCCATTCTTGCTCCATATAGCGGGTCCAATGGTCAAGAAGGCGGCTTCTGCACATGCTGTAGAGGGAAATTTTTTACACATCACATGGGAAGACAGGCGAACGAATGCCAGTGTGCTGGAAGAAGCAAAGATCACCAGTGTCAAAGCAATAATTCTTCAACATCAACTTGGTTGGACTGGTCATGTTGTGCAGATACCTGATTATCATATTCCAAAGCAACTACTCTATTCCGAACTTAAAAATGGAAAGCATAATACTGGTGGTCAGCAAAAGAGGTTAAAATACTCAAGGCAAATCTAAAAAAAAATGTATTATAAACTTAAACCTCCACTGCTTTGTGGGATATCTTCGGGAGATGGAAAGGCTAAGAAGTAAACTCTACACAAATCCAGAGTGGAGTCCCTAAGACAATTGGGCGGTGCCTTGTATGACCTCACTCCCAGAGGCATACTCCATTGTCTTTCGAGACAGACACATGGCAGCATTTCTGCATATGTATGCAAAAAGGTTCCAACTCTTCATTTCCATCTCCAATAGAAACCAATGATAATTCTGTACATCTCCCCCATTGGAGCATCTCATTTATATAGAAATTTATGCATTGAATGTATTTATATTTATATAGGTTAATGTTTAGTATGTTTCCGAGCACAATTCAAAGTGTTGGTGCTGACCTTTAAAGCCCTAAGCAGCCTTGGCCCAGTTTACTTGAAGGTGTGTGGCCACTCCCATCATTCACTGAGGTCCAGCTCTGAGGGCCTTTTTCTGGAATGAAAGTCATTCCCCCGCTTCCCAAAGATATGTGTGGCAATGCAAGGTCTCCCCAGTTGAAACAGATCAACCATGCTTCATTTTGAGTCAGGCTCCAATTTAAGCCCATCCAAAGTCATTTCCAACATTTTCCCCCCAATTCATTATAAATCATTTCCCAGAATGCTTTTGATATCTTACACAGCCACCACATGTGAAAAAGGTGCTTTCCTTCTCTTTACATTTCCAGCAGGAACTACTGTTCTTGGACTCCAAATACCACCAGACCCAGCCTGAATGGCCAACTGTGATGATAGGAGTTGGGAGTCCAAGAACATCTGATGGGCACCATATTAACTACCCTTGGATAAATTTATGCATTTGGGTGTCCTCTTCCTTACCCCAGGACTCAGGTGACCTGAGCCAACATACAAGGAATATTTACCTTGTACCATGTATCATAATATGCATGTATGAATTGTTTTTACTTAACTTGCAGGCACAACTGATGCAGAAAAACCTTGCTAAATCTTCCTCTCTCCTTGCAGGAAACCAGGATCTCTAGAAGTGGGCTAATTTCTTTGGCACTTCAGGGCACCAGGAAGTTCAGCTTCAGTGGTGGAAGACTGGAATGTATTTGGTTGTATTGTTAAAAAAGCTTCTTTCTAGCTAAATAATCTACTGATTTTTTTAGGGCGACTGCTATGATTGATGTTTTGCTGCAGAAATGAAAATGTTTGCAGTGTTTAGCTCTCATGTATATTTCATTAGCACACGGCTCAACACCTTGATCAATTTTAACTGTCTCGCCAAAGGAGAAGGCACTGTTACATAACTGCAGTCGCCTATAAAATGTCTTTGATAGCCTCTCCCGAGAGGATCATCAGCACTGCAGCGTTTGAGATAATATTCCCAGCATCTTTTAGCCACTGAAATTCATGTTTATGAATGAGCCCGAAAGCTGGGAGAAATGAACGGGGAAGCCGCAAAGATCTCGACTCAAACGATGTGGCACACTCTGGAATGTGACAAACTGATAACAAAAATATGGTTCCCAGCCAGCTTTTGGTTATTTTCCCTTTAGAAAAGCAATATGTACAAAATTGAAAAAACATAGACATTCAGAAGCCATGCATAAGTTAGATATGTATTTCATTTCAATATACGGAGAAGTTTCTTAGGTGTATTCTCTTTTCTGCTTTGCAAGAAGCATCCCCACTCAATGTGTTTAGGACTACAGTTTCCATCAGCTGCAAGCAGCACATCCAAAACATCTGGAGGGCAGCAGATGTACGGGAAAAGTAAAGCTATATCCAGCCAAAAGTTCCTTTTATTGCACCGGAGTTTATCCAAGAACTCGCCAAGCTTTTGCAGAAAGGGAAGCATGATAACTGCTATCACAGCTTTCTATGGCAGTCAACTCTGTTGTATGTCTTTGTACCACACTTGCAAACGTTCCTTACAGGGGTGTCAACTTGAATAAAACATTGGAAAAATGCCCAGGAAGGCCACCACCTTCCCAAGACACCGGGGCGTCTCTTCGGTGGTCACTCTCTGGCTGTAAATCTTCCTCAGTCCAGAGAGACCGGTGATAAGCGACCCCTCCCTCCTGAAAGGAGCACGCTCGTCTTCTGGCATCTCACTGCAGAAGAAAAAGACAATCAGTAGCTATAAACAACTTTATTTACGGTCTATATATAAAGAGAACCCACCAGCATGTCTGCTCTCTCTCAGCAGCAGTACAGAACAACTTCTCACACAGAAGTGAAAGTAACTTCTTCAGCAGTACCCAACCGTACTGAGACTTCCTGTCTCAATCTCTCAGACACTCACATGATATAAACAACCAGAGTGCTACTTGCTGAGCAGCTGGTGAGATAGAAATCCTAACAGGTAAGCTCCCCCCCCAACATAATCGATCACATGATGCAACGCACACACACCATTTGAATGACAATGCCAATCAACCTGGGGGGCCTGGCTCCCTCAAATATTTTTTTTTTGGGGGGGGGCGAAGGGACCTTGGCCCCTAGGAGCTGGCTCCTATGATTTCTTATGACCTCCCAACACTTATGGTTCCGTGAATCAAACTCAGCATTCTGATACTATTTGAGAAAGATGTAATCCGCATAGAAATTGATATTGAGCTGTTTCACATATGGGTGAACATCTGTCAGAGCTGCCCTAGGTCCCAGCTCACAAAGGACCAACGCCAGTTCGTTGTTATATTAAACAGTCTTTATTGAAGCTCTGTTTCGCTTTCACAGCCGCGGCGCGCAGCTCTACGTCTCAAACTCTAGACCGCCGAAGCTCCGTCTGAATCTCCTCCCCCCAGACACCAGTTTAAGACTCTAGCCTTGCTCCACCTCTTCCTCTGCTCTCTTCTCCTCTGGGCCCGCCTCTCCGCTGGGGTCTCGCCTCTCCTAGACTCTTCTGACGCTGAGTCTCCTGAGTCCTCCCCCTCCCTCCGGCGGGCTTTAGGACCTGGTTCCCAATCCGGGTTTCCTGCTGTGCCGCGTGCCTGTACATTCGAACTTGGCGCGCACGCCCAGCCGGCCACCTTCCTCCTGACCGTTACACTGCTCCTGTCACTGCTTCCCCCTTCGGGGAGGCTAGCTGCACCTGACTCTCCCTCCATTCCCTCACTCTGCGATGGAGGCGTGGCCACCTCTGACTCATCCTCTCTCCCTGCTGGAGGAGAAGCTAGCCCTGATACATGTGACTCTTCCCCCTCACTACGCTCTGGTGGAGGAGCTGGTCCTGCTCTCCCGCTGCTGCTTTGGGAGTCCCCGCTGGCCCCTTGCTTCTGGTGTGTCCCCCCTGGGACCCCCCTTGCCCTGGCCATCGGCGCCCCCCTCTGGGAATCTTCTGATTCGCTGGAGAGACTCATGGAATCTCTCGGGCCACTTTCATACTCCCCTACGCTGCCCTCAGATTCTTCCCCTTCGCTCTCCATTTCCTCTCTCCCCTGTGCCTCTGCTCCTGAGCCCCTGACAACATCATTTGATCTTCTCAGTGAAAATCTACTCACTATTGATCCAGAGTAGATTCCAATGTATAGTTAGCAGAGTAACAACTTAAACACATTGCAGGATTCCCCAAAAATAGACCGGAGGCAATTATATTTCATCCAGCAGAGCTTTACTGTTACTGAAGGCAAATGAGCATAATAGTCACAAATCCAATACAGTTGTACCTCGCGTTAAGTACTTAATTCGTTCTGGAGGTCCGTTCTTAACCTGAAACTGTTTTTAACCTGAGACACCACTTTAGCTAATGGGGCCTCCCGCTGCCACTGCGCCGCCGCTGCATGATTTCTGTTCTTATCCTGAAGCGAAGTTCTTAACCCGAGGTACTATTTCTGGGTTAGCGGATTCTGTAACCTGAAGTGTCTGTAACCCGAGGTACCACTGTACATTCAGGATTGGCACTGTCCATAAGAAATCCAGTTCCAGCAGACTTAACTTAAACTTACAATAGCTTATAATAAGTCTAAACCTTAACACTAAGTATACTATGTACAGAACACCACACCAGAAGGAAGAGAGATAGAAAGAGAAAGTGTGAAACTCAAGGTCCTTCTGGCCTCTTATTATAGTCAGCATGACCTTGACGAAGAGATAACCGAACCAGTTGAAACCAGCTGTACTCAGCTTCTCTGAAGGAATAACCCAAACATCAGGAACCTTCTGTTTGTTTGTTTCACACAGAGAAGCTTCCAGAACCCTCTTGAATTAATTAGAATAGGAAAAATATCTACACATCAGATCAATACTTTCTGCAAACTGACAGATCTCCCGTCAACTTGATTATCCAGACTTTGGGAGCTGTTTTACAATAACACAATTATCACTTGATTACCTGAGGAGCATTCATGCTGGCATGATTGCTCATCATAGGATGACTCAAACTTCAAAATGCCCACTGATGGGCACCCTAAGGAAACAGTGGCTCCATAGCTGCTGGCCATGGTGCTTAGGGGCAGTGCAGAAGCTGAAGCGGGAAGCTGCAATCCACCCACTCACACACAATACCCCCCAATGTAGTGTTGTTCTGAGGGCATTGTTGGGAGGGGGAATCCATTGGGAAAGTACTGTGCAAACTTCCCTGATTGTCCCTCAGGGGTGTTGTATGTCATTAAAGGGACGCAGGTGGCTCTGTGGTCTAAACCACTGAGCCTCTTGGGCTTGCCGATCAGAAGGTTGGCAGTTTGAATCCATGCAACAGAGTGAGCTCCTGTTGCTCCGACCCAGCTCCTGCCAACCTAGCAGTTCGAAAGCATGCCAGTGCAAGTAGATAAATAGGTACCGCTGTGGTGGGAAGGTAAACGGCATTTCCAAGTGCTCTGGCACTCATCACAGTGTCCTGTTGTGCCAGAAATTGTTTAGTCATGCTGGTCACATGACCCAGAAAGCTGTCTGTGGACAAATGCCGGCTCCCTCAGCCTGAAAAGCGAATTGAGCGCTGTACCCCATAGGCGGCTTTGACTGGACTTAACCGTCCAGGGGTCCAGGGACGTCACATTGTGGCGGCAGTGTGGTGGTTCTTCCAAGGCCTCTCCGGGTCTCGGAGATTGCGTCCGAGACCTCGCAAGACCTCCGAATGCGACTTCTGGTTTTCCCCGGAAGTTGCATTTGGGGGCCTAGCAGGGCCTCCGATGTTGTCTGGGAGGCCGTGTCAGGGCTCCGACGTGACTTTCAGTAACCAGAAGTCATGTTGGAGCCCCATGTTGTGGGTTCCTTCGCACCCATGGCCCCCTAGACATGGTGTCGATGCTATCCACATAGTTCCACCCAGTGCTATTTTTCTAGAAAAACAGATGCCAGAACTCACCATCGTCTCTTAGAATGGCAACGGCACCCGCCTAAGAGGTGCCGGAACTTAGTTCCTGTGAGTTCGTCCTGATGGGGGGGGGGGAGGCATTGGTTCCACCCAGAATCAAAACCGAGGGAGGCATACCTTGGAGTGGAATCAACACTGGGCATTACCTTTAATCAAAACTGCTACATACCCACTAACTCCAATATTAGATATTCGGGGGGGGGGGGGGGAGGAATTGTACTTGCACTGTGCAGTCTTGTCTGTCACAAGCATCAATCAATATATTACTTTGCAGCACCGGAGTACAAAGTAAAAAGGTTGAGGCATATTTCAACACAGTTGTCTTTTCTTATCTTCTGGTGAGAGACTTTTCTTGTTGAGAGGACTTCTCAAGAGCTGTCAGATTAGTAACTCCGGCCACAGGTTAAGCCTTTCTAAAAAGCAATTTCAGTTATAACTTTCAGCTATAACTCCCCCCCCCCCCCAGGGTGCCTTCAGAAGAAGATGGGCAGCGTGGTGTGTGGAACCGATGATGATGATGATGATGATGATAATAATGATGATGATGATTTCAATTTATATACATTACCTCCCTTTATAAAAAGATCCCAGGATGGTGTACAACATTAAAAACACATTTCAGAACATCAGTGATGATAAGAACATAATACAGTGGTACCTCGGGTTACATACGCTTCAGGTTACATACGCTTCAGGTTACAGACTCTGCTAACCCAGAAATAGTACCTCGGGTTAAGAACTTTGCTTCAGGATGAGAACAGAAATCGTGCTCCGGCGGCGCGGTGGCAGCGGGAGGCCCGATTAGCTAAAGTGGTGCTTCAGGTTAAGAACAGTTTCAGGTTAAGAACGGACCTCCAGAACGAATTAAGTCCTTAACCTGTGGTACCACTGTAAAAAGCATACCAACTAATGGTTGCAAGAGATGTGATTGACCTCAGTACTTTTGTCTGATCTTCCCTGAAACTTATGTTTATACAGTGTTCTATACTTACTGAATTTTGGGAGAATGTGCTGGAATGTATAACTATGACTGTTCAGAAAAAAACCTAACATTTTCAGGAGAGAATATTCTTCTGAACTACATACCTACTATATGGAAGTTAACAACTAGACAACAAAAATGGATTGTATGTTCTCTAATGGTTGCTGAGAGGCTGATATTGATGAACTGGAAGAATAAAGACATGATCTCCTTTAATCAGTGGATTGATAATATGATAACACCTGCAACCTACGAACGGACTGCTTACAGACATAGACTCTGCTTGGATAAATGTGACAATATTTGGAACAAATTTATACAAAATGTAGTAGGCTATGAATATTTACATTAGTATTAGGATAATAATTTCAAATTTATAAAAGAATGCATGGGTTAGTGTATTTTTGTATTTATTCATATAATTTCCCCTCCTTATCACAGTTGTGTGTTTTGTTCTTCTTTCTTTCTTTCTTTCTTTCTTTCTTTCTTTCTTTCTTTCTTTTTCTTCCCTTTTTCTTTTTTTCATCTCACTTTATTGCTTTATACAGCGGTACCTCGGTTTTCGAACATCTCCATTGACAAATATTTCTGTTTTTGAATGCTGTAAACCCGGAAGTAGCTGCTTCAGTTTTCGAACATGCCTGGGAAGTCGAACATGCCATGCTGCTTCCGTGTTGAGTTTTCCATATTGAGTTTTCAGTTTTCGAATGTTTCGGAACCTGAACGGTCTTCTGGAACGGATTACGTTTGAAAACTGAGGTACCACTGTAATTGACCCCCCCAATAAAATATCAGTTTTAAAAATAAAACTTTTACCTAATCTACATTCTTGATCCAGGTTGGGTCCTTGCACCTGATACTTGCCTTGAAAGAAAAGTTCCCATTGGTGCCAATGGGAGCTATCCTTCCAGTGCAAATAGCAAGTATCAGGACTGCAGTAGAGGTAAAGGGTTAAAGCTCCCTCCCAATACTTTTGCCAAGTTCTTGATCTGGATCAAAGGGTTCTGTGTCTTCTGCCCAAGAACCATTAACATCATGACTAACTGTCCGAACGGTGTCATGTCTAGCTTGGCAAGCTGCGCTTGAATATATATAAGCCTGTTATAACCATTTAAGCAAATTCTGTGTAACAATGGCACCCTCCAAAAAAGTACTACGACAAAATACTCCACTTTATCTTAAAAGACTGCACTTAATTCACATCCCAATCAGGTTGCATGTCCTGTCCCCCTGTAAGCACATTTATAAATCTCAATTACGATGTTAAAGGTGTACTGTGTCCACCTTAAAGAAAAATAAATTATAATAATCAGTTTGCTGTACTCAGTGTGGCCATTTTATGCACTCCCCGATCAATAAATAAACCTTTAAGGCAGCTGTCAGGTTCAAAGCAGTCTGTAGATTAGAAATAAGTCAAAACATGAAACCTGCAGGCAAAAGCAATGCCACAGTGATTTTCATCCCCCCCCCCTTTGGTTAAAATTAGTTCATTTGTTGTTCCCTTCTGGTACAATTCCTCATTCTAAGGAAGGCAGGCCTGTCACCTTTGTTTCCAACTAGCTCTTACGTAACCCACCAAGTGAGCACATTTCATCTTAATTCGGAGCCGTAGATCTGCTCTCTTTGCTTAAGGGAGCAATAATACCCCACATATCGAAAGACCAGAGCTGTTACATAACTAAAATGAATAGACTTTACGAGGCAGCTTAAGGTCAAAAGTGTCCGTTCGCTATATGATGAACCGAGTTTTCTCTACTTTTGTGCTGAATAAATTCCATATATTTTTGCACTTTGATCCACTGGGACCCCAAGTCTTGTTCAGACAAATTCAGAGCAACTGCCTGTTCCATTCACCATGAAAGAGAATCTTAAGCAGTCATTTGAAGATTCTTGCATCCATGCAAAGAATTGTTCTTATAATGGCCATAATGTCACCCGCCCCCCGCCCCCAGTCATAATATAGTATAAAGGAAACAAAATACTCAATTGCAACCAATATTCTTTAGGAAACCACATCATTTTGTAAAGCTGAAATATAATAACAGAATAGATTTCTTTTTTTTACTTCTTAATTAAGGGCTAGAGAAAGTAGAGTGCCGCCCAAAATGGACCAGGATATTGAAAGTAATTCCAATCCAAGCCGTGATGTGTTGGCTGTGTTTATTGGCTGTTCAATGATGCTGCATGCTTGGATAGGTAAAGGTAAAGGTAGAGGGACCCCTGACCATTAGGTCCAGTTGTGACCGACTCTGGGGTTGGGGCGCTCATCTTGCTTTACTGGCCAAGGGAGCCGGCATACAGCTTCCGTGTCATGTGGCCAGCATGACTAAGCCGCTTCTGGCAAACCAGAGCAGCACACAGAAATGCCGTTTACCTTTCCGCTAGAGCGGTACCTATTTATCTACTTGCACTTTGACGTGCTTTCAAACTGCTAGGTTGGCAGGAGCAGGGACCAAGCAACGGGAGCTCACCTCGTCACGGGGATTCGAACCGCCGACCTTCTGATCGGCAAGTCTTAGGCTCTGTGGTTTAACCCACAGCGCCACCCGCGTCCCTTCATGCTTGGATAGAGGCTTCAGCTAATAATTCATATTTACTGCTGAATAGATTGCTTAATGTGGGTACAATATTGCTAATCAAGGCAACAAACTGCAATTGTTGAAATGTTGGTGGTGTATTATTTTTTATTTGTTGTGCATTTGTATTTAAATTATCCATTCTCTTACCTGCTTCGAGTGCAACAGAGTTCTACAAAATGTGGTATATAAATAAACTGATAATAAAAATGACTGTCTCTGGAAGTACATGTTTAGATAAATGTGAACACAGAATGTCAGGAGAAAGCTTTCCTCTCTGTGTGCCTTATTCTGTCCACTGCAGTATGGGGTTGGGGAAATCTCAGCCCTTCACATCTTCCTGGGCACAGAGACCTGGAGCTCAAAATAGTCTGAAGCTTAAAAAGGAGCTAGTTTGGGTCTAATCTGAGCTGAGTGAAAGTTAGATTGCTTTAGGTGAGCTCGTTTCAAACTGAACCCTGTGAAGCTTGTCCCTCTCTAACACTGGCTAAATTTGTATTTCATACACTATCGCCTTGGATTTAGGGAAGCTTTTGCTACTGGATGAATCATTGTATTTTAATATTCTGCTGGAAGCCACCCAGAGTGGCTGGGGAAACCCAGCCAGATGGGCGGGGTATTATTATTAATAATAATAATAATAATAATAATAATAATCACGTTCCCATTCTCTATTCAGACATGACACCTCAATTTGGTTCCCCACTCCTTGAATCCTAATTACATACGCAATAAGAGGCAGGGTTGAGACCTTCATCTACAACTGCCCCTTACTGAAACTTTCTCTCCTGGGAAAAGAGATGGAGTTAAAAAAAAAAAGCCTCTAACATTTCTCAGATGAAAATAGGGACGTCATATTTCATAACGACAACAACAACAACTTTATTTTTTTATACCTCGCCCATCTGATTAGGTTGCCCAGCCACACTGGGCAGCTTTCCACCTATATAAACACATAATAAAACATTAAACATTTAAAAACTTCCCTATACAGGGCTGCCTTCGGATGTCTTCTAAAGGCTGTATACCTACTTTTCTCCTTGGCTTGGGGGTCAATTAACTCCATACCCTCCAACATTTTTCCAATGGAAATAGGGACATCCTAAGGAATAGCATGACATTCCAGGATCAAATCAGAAACCGGGATGGCTTCTCTAAATCCAGGACTGTCCCTGGGAAATAGGGAGACTTGGAGGATCTGAGAAAAGGAAGTGTGTGATGAAATGGATGTAATTGACGAGTGGAGCACTAGATCATAAAATGCAAAGGGAGGTGAACTTCCCTGTCCTTTCCCAAATGTAACTGTCCTAACATCCTTAGACCAGGGCTTTTTTCAGCCGGAACTCACTGGAATTCAGTTCTGGCATCTCTCAGGTGGGCGCCATTGCCATTATAAGAGGACAAGGCTCACGGTGAGTTCTTGCACCTCTTTTTCTGGAAAAATAGCACTGCTATAGACCTGTTCCCTTTATTTATGCCACTGGCCCTTCTACTCAAGTGCTGACAGGAGCAATGATGAGCCCCAGGTGAAACAGCCACTAACTGAATCAATTATAAGTCACATGCAAGGAGAGCTGAGTCCTTGGTGCAACTCTCTCGTTTGACCCTAGTGGCCTTTGTCCTAGAGATGCAAAAATGCATCCAAAATATCTTTAAGCTAAGAAACAAACAAACAAACCCACAATAACCCTGCTACTTTTTATAGAAAGACATGTTGTTGTTTAGTTGTTTAGTCGTGTCCGACTCTTCATGACCCCATGGACCAGAGCACGCCAGGCACTCCTGTCTTCCACTGACTCCCACAGTTTGGTCAAACTCATGCTGGTAGCTTCAAGAACACTGTCCAACCAACTCGTCCTCCGTTGTCCCATTCTCCTTGTGCCCTCAATCTTTCCCAACATCAGGGTCTTTTCCAGGGCGTCTTCTCTTCTCATGAGGTAGCCAAAGTATTGGAGTCTCAGCTTCAAGATCTGTCCTTCCAGTGGGCACTCAGGGCTGATTTCCTTAAGAATGGATAGATTTGATCTTCTTGCAGTCCATGGGACTCTCAAGAGTCTCCTCCAGCACCATAATTCAAAAGCATCAATTCTTCAGCGATCAGCCTTCTTTATGGTCCAGCTCTCACTTCCATACATCACTACTGGGAAAACCATAGCTTTAACTATACGACCAGTATAGAAAGACATACTCTGTTGGAATTGTCTCAATCTGTTTATAAGAGCCCAGTAAGATAAGATATTCCTCCTTAATGCCACTTAATTCAAAGGCTTCCCTTTGACATCAAAGTATCCGTTTCATATCAAATGCATTTCACTTTGATTCCAAATGCGTTGATATCTTACTCTGTTTTTTGTTCAGTGTGCAGATTTCCCAGAGCGTGCAACTTGACGGTCTCTCCAAACAGCATGGTCATTTTTAGTAAGTGCAATTTAGGACATATTCTACATAACCGCTAGGAACTAGGAAGCCATGCTAACGAGGCTTAAAGGTCTATTGTAAAGTGTCAGCAGTGCGGTTAATACTTGCAGTAATACTGCAGTACAGAAACTCAGCCAAGGACTGACTTGAGTGATGGGTGCAACAATGAATAAAGAACAGAGGGAGGCTTATCAGCATGATATGTAAAATGTTAGCCCTCTAAAGGAGCTGCAGTTACGATGCAACCCTTTCCTTTCATTTTCAGCTATGTACATGCAGAGGAACTGAAATGCACAGCATACCTTCCTCACCGCACTTTCCCCTCCAAATAATTTTATTCTACGTAATTATTTGAAACTTGAAGACACCCATGCACACTCTCTCATGTACACATACATTCACCAATAGCAGGAGAGCACATAAATAGGGCTGCCATATGTCCAGGATTTCAAAGGCAGAAGTGACGTCCTGGATCTTAGGCAAGTCAATCAAAAATTCACGTGCTTTTGGCGTAAACAAAGCTCAATAACTTTGGGGTTTGTCTAAGAAAAAGCTCAGCAATTTTGGTGGTTTCCTTAAAAAAGCTTGAAATATGAAATACCAATAATTTTGGTACTTCTTTGTGCTCTGTTTTCTGTATATATATATATATAAAAGCTGAACAAGTTTGGGGTCTTCCTAAAAAAAAAGGTTCAACAACTTTCAGGGTGTCCTGATTTTCACTTTTTGAAATATGGCGACACAAGGAAGGTGGACAGATATCCCAGTGTATCAGTAGAAACAGTTTTAATGTGTTGCGTGCTGAGGTCCCCAGAGCTACCCCAATAACTCACACATCACACAGAAATTTTGTTTAAGGTTTTTGGCATAATTTTGGCCACAACTTTATAAAAATACAAAAATGTGAGTGGTTGCTTAGGCATTGGTTGCGACTATCTTCCCCACCCCCCCATGGGGGACAGATTGACATTCCTCATGCCTGCGAAAGTCAGAAAAGGGGAATACACTTGGGGGTAGCGACGGAGCAGGGAACCTGCCCTCAGCCCTCCCCAAATGCAACCAGGAGCTCTTGCAATGGCCCGAGCCCCCTTGACAGGGTGGACAAGCAATAGTTAGCCCCTGATTCCTTTAATGGAATCCCTTGCAGCAGCAGCATTAGAGGGGCAGGCACAGCCACTCCATGCCCCCCAACCAACCAAACCATAAACCAATGCCTAACCGCAACCTTACAAGTTGTGACGATTTGCTACGCAGTAGGCAAAAACCAAATGGCCCCAGCCAATCAGCCAGATGGACAAAATTCCTACCGGGCCCCTGCCCCAAGAGCAGACGACCCCATGACAGGCATAGCAAGGTCAAGCGAACAACCCTAATTCTAGGGAGGGGGGGGGGACGGGCAATCCGATGCACGGGCGAAAAGAGGAAGCTCTATGCCTCGTGCAGGGAGTTTTAGTATTTCTGCCTGTCAATCAACAAATGACAACATTAACTTCTTCCCAACAACAAGGGAAGCCCAATCACATCAGTGGCCAACGATCAAATAGCCCACCCCACAACTTTGGAGTGTCCTGTCGGCCCCCACTGCAACACGTGCTCTCCATGAAGGAGAACACGCTTTCCAAGTACGGAAAGGATGCATGGTATTAAGGTGTCTGCCTTTCCTGGCTACAGAAATTTGCAGCGCTGGTAGGCAACCTTTTTTGTGCTGTCACTATCCTGTCACAGGGAGATCCTGACACGCAACGTGAGCTCCACATCAAGCACACTTTGATGAGGCAGCATTGTCTTGCCATCTGGTTGACGTGTGCGACCTTACACTCCAACTGTCTCCGGGTAACAGAGACAGGGCTTGTTTTCTAACACCTGTCACTGGTACAACAATGTCCTTCTTGCGTCTTTCAGGGAGATGTTGTTGACAACTTTGCTGGGTTTTGAGCCGTGCTTTTTATCAGGGGTTCCTCAAGGGTACGCAGTAACGGCGCCCCTTTTTCTGTTGTTAAAAAGTGTGGCGCTGACTGTAACAACTTCATGGTGAGTACCAACACCTATTTTTCTAGAAAAAAGCACTGGTTTTTAGAAGTTTAACATGTGGATGGAGGTTGGAGATGATAGACAGACAGACAGACAGACAGACAGATAGTTATAGGTAGGTAGATAGATAGATGTGAGAGAGAGAGAGAGAGAGAGAGAGAGAGAGAGAGAAAGACTGAGAGATTACTGCCCTTCATCTGCAGATCACAGGGCAGTTTACAACTTAAAAATACAAGATCAAACCACAAAATACATGATAATAATAATAATAATAATAATAATAATAATAATAATAATAATTTTATTTATACCCGGCCCTCCCCAGACAGAGCCGGGCTCAGGGCAGCTAACACCAGTAAAATTACAGTAAAAACATAAGAGGAAAAAAACCCCAATTTAAAATACAGGTTAAAATGCAATTTAAAATGCAGCCTCATTTTAAAAGTAGCCCATAGATCAAAACCATAAGGGGAGGGAAACATAAAGGTCAGACTGAGTCCAAACCAAAGGCCAGGTGGAACAACTCTTATATCCTTTTAAATGTGTTTGTGGGATGAGGGGGTTATCGGTTGGGGGGGGGGGGAATTTGCTCTTGTGTATAATAAAAACAAGAGCAAATTCCCCCCCCCAACCGATAACCCCCTTATCCCACAAACACATTTAAAAGGATATAAGATGTTAATCAGCCAAAGGCCTGGTTGAAGAGGAATGTTTTCGACTGGTACTTAAAAGATATATAATGAAGGTGACTTTGGGTTAAGATTCTTGGTTAGTAAACATTGTCATTTCATTAATTCAGTGGGACTTACATGTGAGTAGACATGTATGAGATGGCACACCACGAACTCTAATGTTGAAAGCAGAGCAATCTACGAATCCAACCCTTTCGAGAATAACTCCTGATGAGAGGAATTAGCTCTGCTGCTGAATATATTCCGTTTGCTTCTCCCAATGTTGCCTAATATTCTACACACCCTTCCTCATAATAATAATAATAATAATAATAATAATAATAATAATAATAATTTATTTATATCCCCCACTCCCCAGCCGAAGCCGGGCTCAGAGCGGCTAACAACAGTAAAATAATACAGCATTCTAAAATCAATTCATTATAAAATCAGTTCAAATCAAATGGATGGCAATCATTGGGCTAGAGTTTTGTGAAGAATTACCAAAGGAGGGGGTCAGGCTAAAACACAGCCTAAGAACATAGGATTAGTTTCTAATTTGTTTTTTTAGCTTCTCACTCAGAGTGGGTCTATTTGCAGCCTGTCAAAGTCAAAAATAATGTTCATGTAAAAGACAGAAATCTCGAGAACTGCAGTTTTCATTCAAAATAGCTTATCTAAACACTGGTGATAGGGGACAAATTTGAAAATGTTTGTGGGTCGGGGCTTGTTGAAACCTCAGGAGCATGCAGAGGTCCTTGTTTTGACTTCACTCTCCCTGCTTTCATGATTCATCCTTCTTTTAAACGTCTTGTCATAGAACTTTTCTTTCAGAATGACTCTAGTATACGCAACAGTGCCCCATGCTGTGAACTAGGCCTCCTTATAAGTAGCACACTGGGGTGTCTGTTTGGTAATAAGACTGGCATATAAAACGAAGTTTCGGTATGGCTTATTAGACATGAACGTTGGGTGACTCATTCCTTATGTAATCAACTTTATAAAAATTCATGGCGAAGTACTTGTTTAGTTGCTCGATACATTTTTCATAAACTTTCCCAAGGAGATGAAGGACTGATGGGGAGAACAATAAAGTACTTGAAAATCCTAGGATGGAATCGGAGTTCTAGTGAAGGCCCATCTCTCCAGAAAAGGGTGCGGAAAGGGGTAAACGCAAGCTACCTAGGAAAAGGATTCTGAAACTTGAAGAAGATGGCTTTCACCACTTGAAAATGGAATCTCTCTCTCTCTCTCTCTCTCTCTCTCTCTCTCTCTCATTTGCATGCCCTACAACCACTAGACAATGCCACCCAATCTGACTCCTACTGACTTTTGGCCCAGAACGCCACCTAAAAATTAAGCTGCAGGTTTTCTAATATAAATATTATTACAGTGGTACCTCGGGTTAAGTACTTAATTCGTTCCGGAGGTCCGTTCTTAACCTGAAACTGTTCTTAATCTGATATTGCGCCACCGGAGCCCGATTTCTGTTCTTATCCTGAAGCAAAGTGCTTAACCTGAAGCACTATTTCTGGGTTAGCGGAGTGTGTAACCTGAAGCGTATGTAACCTGATGTACCACTGTACAATGTTTTTCATTTTTGCTCTGCCTCTCCTAAGGGACCTAGGCCAGGTGTTCAAATAAAGGATTGAACTGAGACATAATTGTTTAACTACTGGATCTGATATTCTCAAAGATGGGGAAAACATCCATTTTTTGCTTGGTTGTCTCAATAGCCCTGGATGCATCATAAAAGCTACATTCACACGTGGAGTTTATCGTTTTCGTTTTACTGCTTATGAAGCTAATGCTTCTGACCCATTTCCTAACATTCATTTCACACCGCAGTACATTTGCAATTGGTTCCCCTCATGTCACCCAGTGCTGGGCCATCAATATATTTTCCTGCTGATTCCATTGTCTACATCAGGGATGGCGAACCTGTGGTCTTCCAGTTGTTGTTGGATTCCCAGCATTCCTGACAAATGGCTATTCTTGCTTGGGGCTAATGGGAGTTGGGGTCCAGCAACATATGGAGGGCTACAGTTTCCCCATTTCTGACCTTTAAGGTAGCTTTCAGAGTGATCCCCATGAATGGACAATGGATGGATGTAAGAGCATCATGCCATAATACGTGTGCTCCTTGAATATTCCATAACCGGCATCTAACTGGACTCCAGGATCTTCTAATTTACAAGATTTCTGAAGTATCTTGTAGTGTTGCAGAAGGTAAAGGTAAAGGACAGCTGGAGGGTTAAGTCCAGAAAAAGGTGACTAGGGGGTTGCGGTGCTCATCTCACTTTCAGGCCGAGGGAGCCAGTGTTTGTCCACAGATAGCTTTCTGGGTCATGTGGCCAGCATGACTAAACCACTTCTGGCACAACAGGACACTGTGACGGAAACCAGAGAGCACGGAAATGCCGTCTACCTTCCTGCCACAGTGCTACCTATTTATTTACTTGCACTGCCGATCAGCAAGCCCAAGAGGCTCAGTGATTTAGACCACAGCACTACCCGCATGTGCAGAGTTAGCACAACAAAGGATGTCCGACTTCCCTTTTCAGCCCATTTTGGACCAAAAATGTTTGAAACCAGGCTGTCTTTGCTTACCTTGTAGGTACTGAGTTGGCAACGTGGGAGCTATTGCTGAATGGCATAATAGAAGTTTTATATTCTGCAATATATGTATTCAGTTCCAGTCAGGAAGAATGAAGAGCTATGGATGGAGCCATCTGCGCAACGATGAAATTGTAGCCTTCTGTAGCATTATCCCATCAAGGTTTCCATCTTTCCAAGCCTTGTGGGCAGCATGCAAGAATCTAACTTTATGGGTTAAAAATTAATGGTACCCTCTTTCCAAGCCAAACAACATTTCATAAATCCATATGCCAGCAAATGACACTGCAATTCGTCAAAAGAAGGGTGAATGGAAGATAACAGCCATCTTATGTTCCATCTCAGTGTTTCATTAAAAAAGTGTGAGCCTTCTGATGAGAGTTTCTCATAGACGCACATTTGTACTTAATATTGATGTGTCAGCTTTGTGTAAAACTCTGGCTATTTCAGTAAACATTAAGCTGTGCATAATAAAAATCACCATGGAGAATGCACAATTGCTTCGCAAATACACTTTTACTTCTTGTCGCTGTAATAGAGACAAGCATTTCTCTCAGTTTTTCCTTTTTGTGTGTGGGGAGTTCATCTGGAACTCACTGGAACTGAGTTCCGGCACCTCTCAGGTGGGCGCCATTGCCATTATAAGAGAACAAGGGAGATGCTCATGGTGGGTTCCGGCACCTCTTTTTCTAGAAAAATAGCACTGCTATAAGCCAAAGGGAAGTATTCTTGTGTATTAAACTTCACTGTGCATTTCAGAATGAATTTCTCTCAAAATACATATTTTTCTGTTGTCTTTGTCCATGGGGTTTTCTTGGCAGGGATACTGGAGTGGCTTGCTGGTTCCTGCTCCAGGTGGATCACGTTTGGTCAAAACTCTCCACTATGACCTGTCCATCTTGGGTGGCCCTGCACGGCATAGCTCATAGCTTCTCTGAGTTATTCAAGCCTCTTCGCCATGACAAGGCAATGATCCATGAAGGGACAGCATCTTAAAAAGCAGAGACATCACCTTGTCGACAAAGGTCCGTATAGTTAAAGCTATGGTTTTCCCAGTAGTGATGTATGGAAGTGAGAGCTGGACCATAAAGAAGGCTGATCGCCGAAGAATTGATGCTTTTGAATTATGGTGTTGGAGGAGACTCTTGAGAGTCCCGTGGACTGCAAGAAGATCAAACCTATCCATTCTGAAGGAAATCAGCCCTGAGTGCTCACTGGAAGGACAGATCGTGAAGCTGAGGCTCCAATAATATGGCCACCTCATGAGAAGAGAAGACTCCCTGGAAAAGACCCTGATGTTGGGAAAGATGGAGGGAGGCAGTGGAAGACAGGCGTGCCTGGCGTGCTCTGGTCCATGGGGTTATGAAGAGTCGGACACGACTAAATGACTAAACAACAACAGCAGCAGCAGCAGCAGCAGCAGCAGCAACACATCTTTTTCTGCAATTTCCCCTAATATATGCATTTTTCCAAGCTCCCCCCCCCCCCCAGTATACAATGGTACCTCAAGTTGCGAACGAGATCCATTCCAGAGGTCTAGCTGGATCCCGAGGTTTTCACAACCGGAGGATAACTGTTATATGCATGCGTGCAGAAGTAGACTCTTTCTGTGCGTGCACGCGTGGCGAAACACTTCTGGGTTTGCCGCTTTCGCAACCCTGAAGTTTACGTTTCCTGAGGGTAACGTAACCCGAGGTGCTACTGTAATGATGTTTTTAAAATATTATTTTGATGAGTATATGCATCTTTCATCTATGGTTTTAATCTATGGTTTCCAGTCGGACAAGACATAGTTTAAATAGTATTCCTCTGTTCATACCAGCGGAGTCCCACACAAGATTACACAGCTGCATAAAGTGTCATAAACGGCTAAAGTTCTTAGCTAAATATCTTAATCTTTTAAATTTTTATGGTGTTTTATTCCTCTGGATAAGTATTTTAAGTATGCTTAATCGGTATATTGGTGGTTAAACCCTAGATTGATCATTTTTATTGTTTGTGTAGAGAATTATGTAGAAATTCTGGTTTAAATATGCTGGCTTTTGCCATAATAAACATTGATTGATTGATCTTTGCTTGTTTTTAGCTTTGTTTAAAGATTTTATTGTTTGATTACTAGTTTATTATTGTTTTATTGTGAAATGATTTAAAATTGCACACACTGCCCTAAAACCTGAATAGTGTGAAGGGTGCTATAGAAATATAAAGGTAAAGGTAAAAGTAAAGGACCCCTGAATGGTTAAGTCCAGAAAAAGATGACTATGGGGTTGTGGCGCTCATCTTGCTTTCAGGCCAAGGGAGCCAGTGTTTGTCCACAGACAGCTTTCTGGGTCATGTGGCCAGCATGACTAAACCACTTCTGGCACAACAGGACACTGTGATGGAAACCAGAGTTCACGGAAATGCCATTTACCTTCCCGCCAGAGCGGTACCTATTTCTCTACTTGCACTGGTGTGCTTTTGAATTGCTAGGTTGGCAGGAGCTGGGACAGAGCAACAGGAGCTCACCCCGTCATGGGGATTCGAACCACTGACCTTCTGATTGGCAAGCCCAAGAGGCTCAGTGGTTTAGACTACAGTGCCACCCGCTCGCTTGTTCATACAGATTCTTCTGTTGTGACCTGAAATGGGTGAGGAATCTCTCTCTGTGTGGAAACAAAATAAAAGAATTCCTTCCAGTAGCACCTTAGAAACCAAGTTTGTTATTGGTATGAGCTTTTGTGTGCATGCACACTTCTTCAGATACACTTCTTCAGATTCTCAGTGTGTGTTTGTGTGTTTGTTGAAAGCCACATGCCCTTGAAGAGTAATCTGTTGGGGGTGGCATGGCAGCAGTGGGAGACCAGAGACAAAAGTGGGTGGGGGTCACCCGCTCTCTCTTTTACAGTGGACGCTTGGGCTGCGAACATGATCCGTGTGGGATGCATGTTCAGAACCCGCAGCACCCGCAACCCGCAGCACCCGCAACCCGCAGCATCTGCAACCCGCAGTGGTGCGTCTGCGCACACGCAGGTTGCAATTCGGCACTTCTGCGCATGCGCGACCGCCGAAACCCAGAAGTAACCTGTTCTGGTACTTCCGGGTTTTGGCAGTCCGCAACCCGAAAAAGCACAACCTGAAGCACCTTTAACCCAATGTATGACTGTACTTTCTTTCAGTGGGAATATCCAATTGCTGACAACAAATTGCCAGTATAAGAAAGAAAGAAAGAAAGAAAGAAAGAAAGAAAGAAAGAAAGAAAGAAAGAAAGAAAGACAGGCAAGAAGGAAGGAAGGAAGGAAGGAAGGAAGGAAGGAAGGAAGGAAGGAAGGAAGGAAGGAAGGAAGGAAGTTCAGATTAGGGGATCATCTTGCTACCAATCACTTTTCCAAGAACAAACTGAAAAGTGCATACTGAAAATTCATGCAGCGTAAAAGGAAATCAGATTTCCCCTCCTTCCAAATCCTTTCCCTGTGATTTTAATTTGCCGCACTGATGGAACTCTAGAGAGAATTTATTGACTTCCACACATCTTTATCCTGATGGATATGAAGCAAGCGCCTTTCATCTTGCCTTATGCAATGGGGGACTTGCTCCAGAATATTTGTCGGTTAAGTTTGTCAGGGTCCCTGTGGAATATGATCAAATTACATTTGTGAAGCGGGAGCCGATGACAAACAATGCACCGTCTTGGGGGAGGGAAGAGAAAATAGCACGCCGACTGTGCTACCCTCCCAAAGGTGCGGAGGGACAAATAAACACAATGCTCACCGTTCAAAAAGCCATCTGAAAATATTCTTTTGTAAAAAGGTTCATTTGTCACTGCTAGTGCCAAATGCAGACACTCGTTTTCCTTTGCATTCTAGCAAACTGGAAGAAGAAGCAAAACGAGCAGAAAAAGAACCACTGAAAAGTGCCCGTTTCTCTCAATGGGACACAATATGGAACATTTCATTGCCACAAACATCTTCCACTGAACGCTTACAGCCCGTAAAACAACATTTAAACAGAAAGGGAGGATCTGAAAAATGGCTGATATTGGGCCCATCTCCAGTGGTTTTGTTTTGATGAAGCAAGAACTTGCTGGTGAGAAGGCAATTATTTGCTCCATAAAACCAAGATTACAGACCCTCCAAGTGTCCCCATTTTCCAGGAACAGTCCCAGATTTACAGAAGTCCTCCCAGTTTTTTATCTGATCCCAGAATGTCCTGCTTTTCCTTAGGGCATCCTTATTCTCATTAGAGAAATGTTGAAGGGTATGGAGTTATTCGACCCCCAAACCAAGGAGATAAGTAACTATACAACCTTTAGAAGACATCTGAAGGCAGCCCTGTATAGGGAAATTTTGTAATGTTTCATGTCTTATTGTGTTTTATATATGTTGGAAAGTCCCCCAGAGTGGCTGGGGCAACCCAGTCAGATGGGTGGGGTATAAATAATGAAATCATCATCATCATCATCATCATCATCATGGAGTAGGATGTCCCAGACCCTCCAAGTGTCCCTATTTTCCAGGGACAGTCCCAGATTTACAAAAGCCAACCCCCAGTTTCTGATTTGATCCTGGAATGTCTCGCTTTTCTATAAGATAAAGGTAAAGGTAAAGGGACCGCTGACAATTAAGCCCAGTCGCGAATGACTCAAGGGTTGCAGCACTCATCTCGCTTTAAAGGCCAAGGGAGCAGGTGTTTGTCCACTTCCACAGACAGTTTTTCCAGGTCATGTGGCCAGCATGACTAAGCTGCTTCTGGCGAAACCAGAGCAGTGCATGGAAACGCTGTTTACCTTCCCGCCGGAGCAGTACCTATTTATCTTCTTGCACTGTATGCTTTCGCACTGTAGGTTGGCAGGAGCTGGGGCTGAACAACAGGAGCTCACCCCGTCGTGGGGATTCGAACTGCCAACCTTTCGATCGGCAAGCCCAAGCAGCACAGTGGTTTAACCCACAGTGCCACCAGCGTCCCTGTCCCGCTTTTCCGTAGATTGTCCCTATTTTCATCAGAGAAATGTTGCAGATATGGCAGGACATCCCTATTTACATGGGAGAGATGTTGGAGAGTATGGAATAGGACGTTGCGTCCCTGTTTTCACTGGAGAAATGTTGGAGGGTATGAGATTGCCTGCTTCTTGCTATCATGGTCAATATCATTAGCGACAAAGTCCTTAGTCTCTCCAGGCCTTGCGATCAGCGTCAAAGTCCTTCCAAATTGCATAAGGGAGCCATTTTCCAGTCATGCTCCTGTTTACAATATATGCAACCCCCCAAAAAAACTGCTGCATCCTGTTTATCTTCATTAGCAGTTAGACTCAGTCTGGTGTCCATCTTGAAAAACAGCTTGAGCACTGAAATATGTTCAGTCTTAAATATTCAAGGAAACGAATTTATCTTTTTGGCCACTGGGCAGCAACAACATAGTCATATCTTACACATTTAATAAATGTGCGGAGCAGAGCACATTGATAGCTGTGGCACATAATACTAAGGATTAATCTCTCTCTCTCTTTCTGGCTTTTTTTGGCAAAATCACCCCCCAAAATGCCATTTTTGAGCTATTTTTGTGGAAAATCGGCACTGCCAACATGGGCTGCCATATGACTGGATTTCCCCAGACAGTTTCTTGATTTCTGCCCAGTCACTGCTGCCAACCGCAGTATTCCAGATATGTCCTGGAAATCCCAGACGTATGGCAACCCTATGTTCTGTTAGAGCATGACACCCGAAGGGGCATCATGTGCCATCACATTAAAAAAGCTTTTTAAAAGTTCTCTTAGATTGACAACTTTCATTTTGAAGGCGAAACAGCCATGCAGAGCTCTCATCTAATCCAGTTCATCTCGGCTTGGGATTGCTGCTGTTTTTCAATAGCTCTGGTTTTCCACAGTTTAAATAGCTCACTTTAATGTAAATTGTAAATGGATTTGATTATGGTTTTATCTTTTGTGCTCTCGTGTTGAGTATTCTATGGAAAGTAAACAGTAAATGGTTTATATGCATAAATAAATATAATTACGGCCTGTAACGTTTGGTACAGGCCATAACACCATAATTATATGAATTTATACACCCATTACATGTATTTACACACCACTAGTAAGATTTCCTTAGAACACAGAATATTTTCCTGGGAATAAATCAAAATTTCTATCCACATGGAGAAGTGAAGTTTGCAGAACAAGTAAGCGTTTTCTACATGTTAGTACCATTTCAGAGCGTGAAAGTGCCACCGATTTGAACTTCACTTATTATCTGTTTGAGAGATCTTGAGCACAGCTGGAAGCTATGTTGAGCTTTTTGCACATCAAAAAGCGGGGAAGTGACTGATCGTGCTACCATTTCCTCTACCCTTCCTACACTATTCAAAATAAGCATTGCAAAGATATATACTGAGTTGTGTGGAATAATCTGCCCCCATACTTTAGGGATATATCTCAATGGAAACTCAGACCGATGTGGTGATTCAATAAGGTGATTCATCCTTAACAGAATCTATATAATTGCACAATACAGTAGTACCTCTGGTTAAGAATTTAATTCGTTCTGGAGGTCCTTTCTTAACCTGAAATTGTTCTTAACCTGAGGTACCACTTTAGCTAATGGGGCCTCCTGCTGCCGCTGTGCTGCTGCCGACGCATGATTTATGTTCTCATCCTGAAGCAAAGTTCTTAAGCCGAGAAGAAGAAGAAGAGTTTGGATTTGATATTCCGCTTTATCACTACCCTAAGGAGTCTCAAAGCGGCTCACAATCTCCTTTCCCTTCCTCCCCCACAATAAACACTCTGTGAGGTGAGTGAGGCTGAGAGACTTCAGAGAAGTGTGACTAACCCAAGGTCACCCAGCAGCTGCATGTGGAGGAGTGGGGACGCGAACCTGGTTCACCAGATTACGAGTCTACCGCTCTTAACCACTACACCACACTGGCTCACACCGAGGTACTATTTCTGGGTTAGTGGATTCTGTAACTTGAAGCGTCTGTAACCTGAAGCATCTGTAACCCGAGGTACCACTGTATATTATCACGATATTAGGACAAAAACTCTGAAGGCAAACTTTGCTGAGATTTTTTTCACACCAGGTGGCCTCAGAAGCACAAAGGACCTTTCAGATCTATCTGTCTATCTAAGTATCTATCTATCTACATGTGTGACAATATATTATTTACAACAGTTAATGTAAGTTAGCAGTTAAGAAAAATCCCTTTAGACTTCAGATTCATGCCCTAATGAGCCAATTAGAAATGCAGAAAAAGTCCCTCTGGCTCATTAAGTGGAGGAGATGCACTAGGGTTCCTTGCCACTCACTTTTTCTTTCCGGAATTCGTGCGACAGATGAAGAAGAATAGAGTCCATGGAAGGAATGACCATCAGGTGACCTCTGTTGCTTTTATCTGCAAAGTGTTATCATCCTTGGGAATGCTGACTGGGAGCTGAGATTTAATGGATAACAAAAGCGACTTTGGGCATGCAAGCAGATGAGTGGTGGGGGGAAGTCACACTACACAAGCGGACCTCATTCCTGCCGGATATCACCGTTGGCGAGAGCATGGTGCTGATAACATCAAGGCTGCATGTTTGATCTCGATATGGGACCGCTGCATATTCCTGCATCGGAGTGGGTTGGACTACGGTCATTAGGGTCTCTTCCAATTTTATGATTCTATGATTCTGCTATTTTGTGGGTCGGTGCATCCGTTTGTTAACCAGAAGGTTGGTGGTTCAAGCACACCTCCTGCAGGAGTATACTTGAAGGAGCGTCTCCACTCCCATAATTCAGCCCAGACACTGAGGTCCTCCTTCGAAGGCCTTCTGGCAGTTCCCTCCCTGCGAGAAGTGAGGTTACAGGGAACCAGGCATAGGGCCTTCTTAGTAGTGGCCCTATGGAATGCCCTCCCATCAGATCTCAAGGAAATAAAGAACTATCTGACTTTTAGAAGACATCTGAAGGCAGCCCTGTTTAGGGAAGTTTTTAATGTTCGATGTTTGATTGTGTTTTTAATATTCTGTTGGGAGCCTCCCAGAGTGGCTAGGGAAACCCAGTCAGATGGGCAGGGTATAAATAAATTATTATTATTATTATTATTATTATTATTATTATTATTATTATTATTACAGATGATCCTCAGGTTCCCCTCCAATTCTACAGTTCTATGATTCTATGTTTCCCCACATGGATACCCCACTTAGTGTCACGTTGAATTCCTCCCAGTTCCTCTCATACTTCTGTGTATGTCTGGGTTTGTGAGAAGAATGTGCAATGTTGTGTTTGTGTGTCCCATCCAGTGCAATGCCTTGCCCAACACCTCACGAGCTGAAATGGACACCACCTGCCACTGGCAAAGTATCATTCCTTTAAAAAGTGAATTTAAACTTGACTCCTACATCTGTTTACACCTGCTTGCTTGCTTGCTTCCTCCATCTCCTGAAGGTGCTACTACCCTGTGGTTTCTGCCAGACAGCTCCAGTCATCCATTTTCAAATGGGGACTTTACAGTTACAGTTGAACACATTCATGTGGACACAACACAACACACATCTGCCTTCATTTGCATTTTGAATGGAAATAGAACAACAAACCCGAACAACAGAACTGTGAAATTCCCGTTGGCTATGCTCGCAAAAATGCCTAATAGTCTCATTATCGGAGCGGGGATTTTAGCCAATTATATCTTTTCTTGGATGAGGAACCAGAACAGATTGGATCCATCTGGGATTTGTACTGTGATCTCATCTGACAGAATCCCAGAAGCGGAACTTCATAGGACAAAATAATGCAGAAACTGCATGACTGACAGCCCAGTCTTAGGACGTGCTGTGCGAACCCTTAAGGAGTCGAGGTAGAGCATAGCGACAACAAGCCCAGCATAAAAACACAATATGAGAGGTCACACTAGAGTTTTTGCCATGTGCTGCGCTGAAGACATGGGCAGAATTGCCAGCGAAAGGCTTGCAGTTTTGGTCTAACTCCAGAACTGCAGTAACACATTCCAAGAATATCTGGGTGAGTTCCACTGGAGATAACAATTGTGTGTCAGTGTGATACTTTGGCCCTGCTGTGTTGGCAGCCTGACAATGACAAAGCACTGTCATTGGTTCACTGGGTAGTTCCAGCAGAAGGTTGAAAGGTAAATTATTTAATTTCAAACTACACAGTAGTTTGTGCGGATAGAGGGAAATGCTCTGGGTGAAAGGCCCTCATTTCAAATTAATTAACTAGTCTCATTGATTAGGGTAGAACTTCATTTCCACGCACTCGATGAAAGAAAGGAGTCAACCTTTAAGTGGAAAAGAAAACTGTAAGAGAATAATTTCAGATCACGAACGGATTAAGCAGGGCCCACAGGGAGTCTAATGTGTGGCATAAAGTAATACATTAATTGTAGAAATATAGATCGCTGGGCTCTAATGAAGGCTAAAGGATGGACACCAGTATGAATATTCGGATCAGATCCTGGGCAATCGAGTTCCACTCTTAGTGGCTTAGCCTCAATTTTCTTAATCCCTGAAATGACTTAATCGCAACATTATTCTGGGTTATTTTTGGCTGAGGGAGCAATGGCGTTTCTCACAAAAAGCATCATGCTTGGCCACCAGTGGGGATTGCAGTGTGTTTGTGGTAGCCGTGTATAACTTCTACCCCAAATCCCGTGGGGTGCTGATCATCTAGGTAACTTTAATGTTAAGGAATTGGCTCCTGGCCTGCCAAGAATAGAGCTGCGTTGCTGCCGCTGCCACTTTAAAAGCAGAGACATCACCTTGCCGACAAAGGTTCGTATAGTTAAAGCTATGGTTTTCCCAGTAGTGATGTAAGGAAATGAGAGCTGGACCATAAAGAAGGCTGATCACCGAAGAATTGATGCTTTTGAATTATGGTGCTGGAGGAGACTCTTGAGAGTCCCATGGACTGCAAGAAGATCAAACCTCTCCATTCTTAAGGAAATCAGCCCAGAGTGCTCACTGGAAGGACAGATCCTGAAGTTGAGGCTCCAATACTTTGGTCACCCCATAAGAAGAGAAGACTCCCTGGAAAAGACCCTGATGTTGGGAAAGATTGAGGGCACAAGGAGAAGGGGACGACAGAGCATGAGATGGTTGGATAGTGTTCTCGAAGCTACCAGCATGAGTTTGACCAAACTGCAGGAGGCAGTGGAAGACAGGCGTGCCTGGCATGCTCTGGTCCATGGGGTCACGAAGAGTCGGACACGACTAAACGAATAAACAACAACATTCTTTGAAGGAAAATTACCTGAAAATGATTTACATATGGTATTTAACTCTGAGTAGGCTTGCTAAGGATGTATACAACTGAACCAGATAAGTGCTGGAGATGCAGAGGTAAAGAGAACGTCCTTTCATATGCGGTGGATTTGTAAAAGCGTAAAAGAGTACTGGGAAATGATCCATAATGAATTGAAAAAAGTGTTTTAAAGTACTTTCCCCAAAAAACCAGAGTACTTTCTGTTGAGTGACTGAAATTCCCAGGTGTCCAAAAAGGTTATTTATGTATGCCACTACTGAGGCCCGTGTTTTGTTAGCCATTAAGCCATTAGTCATTAAGGATGTAAAATGAGTATTCTAAATTGCAAAACAGAAAATTTAATAAACATTATAAACAAACAAACAAAGTAATTAAAAGAAGAAGACACCAAGCAACCCACCACGCCAGCAAGGTGATTTTCTGTGCACGTTCTCCCCCTTCCAAAAGAAACAATTGGTGACATCACCCCCAAATTCACTGGTCATGAACAGGATTACAATATTTCAGCCTTAAATTTCAACATCTGATTACTGAGAAGTCTGACTAGGAGATTTGTTTCAGTTGCATTCGGCTCGCTTCTTCAGCGTCACAATTCTTTCCGAGTCGCTCTTTGGATGAGATTTATGCCTACCTTGATATAGCTGTACTGCACTGCAGCAACATAACAAAAACTGTCTTGGGTCCTATCCAATGTTCTTTATGTAACCAGCAGAGAGCCATTGCTGTGGAGTTAAGATTGACTTTTGCAAGACAGCTGTGCAAATCAGACCAGCCTCTCTCTTCCTTCACACCCAAGGTCTTCTGTGAAGCCCTTGGCTTCATCCCATTTTGTTTTGTTTTAAACATCCCTGCATTTCTGCATATTCAGTCCATTGTTTTTCCTTTTCCTCTGTTTTCTCTTTCCCCTTTCCTCTGTTTCCCCCTTTCTGCTCTCTCTCTTTTTTTGCCCCCCCCCTTGAACTATGGATTATAAACTCACTGAGAGTTTGGCATTCCCTGCAACAAATGGTGTGGCCCAGCTTTTAGAAGACACCTGACTTTTAGAAGACATTTGAAGGCAGCCCTGCTTAGGGAAGTTTTTAATGTTTGATGTTATATCATGTTTTTAATGGTGGGAGCCGCCCAGAGTGGCCGGTGAAACCCAGCCAGATGGGTGGGGTCTAAATAATAAATTATTATTAAATTATTTTAAATTATTAGTGTTAGAATTGGGGAGTGGGATCCCTGGTTAGGACCTTGCGTAGAAATAAATGAGCTTTCCAATCCAAGAATGAGCTTCGAGAGCAGTCTTAAAATGACATTGCGCCGGCAAGAATGTTACTTGCCCCCAAATGGAAAGAAGCAGAAGTCCAAGCAAAGGAAGAATGGTTACAAAAACTTATGGAATACAGTATGCAGAAATAATAAATAAAAATAATAAATAAAAGAATGGAATTGGTTTTTTTGAATATTCACAGAGAAATTACAAACAGATAAGAATATTGGCAGGATTATTGTAACAACCTGCAGTTTTATATATTTAAAGAAGAGGAATAAATGAGCAAATAAGTTAATTTGGATATGCAGAAGATACTAAAAACAAATTTAAGGAACCACAGAAAGAGGGGGCAAGGAAGTCAAGTTTTAAAATGTCAAAATGATTGTAAAATCAGTGAAATGTATCTAACTGAAAAGTATAAATAAAAACTGAAAAAAGAAAATAAATAACTACTCTGAGAAGTAGGGGTAGGGGAGCTAGCCAACCAGTAAAAATGGTTGTCAAATTAGTGAAATGTATAAAATTAGTGAAATGTATAACATTGAAAAGTATAAATAAATAAATAATTCAAAAATTGTGGGTGGGTGGGTGGGTGGGGGAGCTACGTTGTGAAGAACAAAATACCAACGTGCCGTGTTTGTGGTATGGAAAACAGTGGGAGGCAGCATCGTGTAGCCACGGAAAGGCTTAGACTATGGGTAGGCAACCTAAGGCCCGGGGGCCATATCCAGCCCAATCACCTTCTAAATCTGGCCCATGGACGGTCCAGAAATCAGGGTGTTTTTACATGAGTAGAATGGGTCCTTTTATTTAAAATGCATCTCTGGGTTATTTGTGGGGCCTGCCAGTTGTTCTTACACGAGTAGACTGTGTGCTTTTATTTAAAATGAATCTCTGGGTTATTGTGGGGCATAGGAATTTGTTCATTTCCCCCACAAAAAATATAGTCTGGCCCACCTTTGTTTTTTTTGCAATCTCAGGATAAAGGTGACACAAGGAGAGAGGAAAAACAGAGCAGAATGAAACACTTTCGTTTAAACACACACTGCTACTTTCCTAGAAAAAGAGGTGCTAGAACTTATCATGACCTTCTCCCTTGTTTTCTTATAATGTCAATTGTGCTCACCTGAGTTCTGGTGAGCTCCAGCTGTCCCTTTGATATCTTCTGAGTTTGCAGCACCAAATCGCGCCTGTCTCCAAGTTTGATTTAATCCAAAAGCTTGAAGTGAAAATGTCAACTCCAATTCCCCTAGCATCTGCATTATGCTTCATTATTTCACTTTGGCAATGTGCGATAATGAGTTTCAGCCAAGGAATGGTATCATGGAAATAACGTAAATTCAATTATCTGTTGTAAATCATCAGATCAAAGCTGACTAAACTCAGATGAGGGACGTGTGATGGATCCAGAATATTTTTTTTTATAAAGTTCCTTTGAGTTTGTGAAGCTCGTGTCTTACTTTTTGTGCTTCAGCAAAGTTTTTTTTGCCTGGGTTCTCTTGACTGCAACAACATATCACTTAGGGGAAAGATTTTTCATAAGGCAGGATTCTCTTAAATAAATTCTGACCTTCTGGGTCAATGTTTTATTTACTTTAATTTTGGCTCGGCTTTTGATCAATATCAGGAATTAAATTGCGATCCCCCTCAAGGATTTAGGTTTCCAGAGTTATTGATTTGCTTAGAAATCTCAGTCAATGACCTTTGAAATTATTCTCACACAGATATACACACATACCACTGCTTTAATGCAAAATTGTAAAACCATTCAGCCAAGGATGAAATACTTTTCTGAATATCAACAAAACAGCCCTTTTAAATTGGACTTTCAGGTACAGTTTGAACATGGGAAAATTAACATGGACAATATAATAAGCAATTTGTATGGAGAGACTCTGACTTAAAGATGTTGCAGGACTTCAATTCTCATCAACCCCAGCCAGTATGGCATGGCAATGATTGGGGATGATAGGAGTTTTAGTCCAAAAACATTGGGCCCGTGTGGTGCAGTGGTTAGAGTGCTGGGTTGAGATTTAGGAGACGAAGGATCAAATCCCCAACTTGGCTATGAAGCTCACTGGGTGACCTTCGGCCAGTCACTGCCTCTCAGTCTAACCAACCTCACAGGGTTATTCTGGGGATGAATTGAGGAGGTGGAGAACCATGCATGCCATCTTTTTTTAATGAAATTTTAAAATTCATTTTATAACACAAACAACATAAACAGAAAAACAATGCAAACAAATTCTTGTCTTATCCTTATTTTTTCTAAACATTGTTAGGTGAGCTTCCCCAAGTCCCCCCTATCTGATTTTCATTTTAGGTCATATTTAGAAGTTTACATATATCATAATTTTTAATCTTTTTTTAAAAGAAGATTTCACACTTACTTTTACCATAAAAATCTCCACATTTTATCCCTTACAAACACAGTGGTACCTCGGGTTACATACACTTCAGGTTACATATGCTTCAGGTTACAGACTCTGCTAACCCAGAAATAGTACCTCAGGTTAAGAACTTTGTTTCAGGATCAGAACAGAAATTGTGCTCCGGCAGCCGTGCGGCGGCAGCTGGAGGCCCCATTAGCTAAAGTGGTGCTTCAGGTTAAGAACAGTTGCAGGTTAAGAACGGACCTCCGGAACGAATTAAGAACTTAACCCGAGGTACCACTGTAATACTATTTTAAAATACGCTATCTTCTACTTCTAACCCTACAGCCTATATCCACTTCCAAAGCTATTCTAAGATTTAAATATTAACATCCCCCACCCCCAAATATTCTTTAAATTCTCTTTCCCCCTTCACCTGCTTTTGGGGGGTTAATAGTTTCAGTCTTTGGAAGTTTAAAAGTCTCTAAATCCTTTCTCTTGGCTTTGGAAACGTCTCTGCTTTCCCATTCTATCAGTGGGTAGGGACTGGCTTCTGTTTTGAAATTCCCTTCCCCATCTTGAAATTGTTCCAAATTTTAATCCAAATGTAAAAAGTACTCATGGTACAGTCCTTAAATGATTTTAACATTGGAAGAATTGACTGCTAATGCCTCGCAGTCTCGCAGCTTTGTACAGTGGTGCCCCGCAAGACGAATGCCTCGCAAGACGGAAAACCCGCTAGACGAAAGGGTTTTCCGTTTTGGAGGTGCTTCGCAAAACGAATTTCCTATGGGCTTGCTTCGCAAGACGAAAATGTCTTGCGAGTTCCTGCAGGGTTCCCCCCCCCTTTTCCCCAAGCCGCTAAGCCGCTAAGCCGCTTATCAGCTGATCCGCTAAGCCGCTAAGCTGCTTAACAGCTGTGCCACCTGCATACCTGGTGGGCTATAAATGCAATGCATAACTAAACATCTGATGAGCCACAGGTTTTCCACCTTTGCGCCTCATTCTCTGCCCAAGATTTGGCCCTCTGCTTTCTAGGTTGTTCATCCTAGGAGGCAGAGTCTGCAAGTTCCTAGTGGATAATGGCCAGATTGTCACTTTCTTTGAATTGGAATTGTCCAGCACATCATGTGTACAAGTTTTCCTAGGAAACTTTGACCTCTTTAAATGGCCTCTGGGTGTTTTCATACACTCCTTCCCTAATTCTACCTGCACTCTGCTTCACCGATCCAGAATATTTTTATTCCTGACCACCCCTGAACTGAATGTTCCTCAGCTTCTGTTGGCTTTCCCCTCCAAAGTCAAGTTTAATGTTGCATATTATGTGCCAGCAGTCTGGTTTCATTGCAGTTCAGATAGAACCTGAATGTTTCATACAAGATCACCTTGTCCAAAAATGTTCCTCGGAGTTTAGCAAACTGAGCCCTTCCTCCAACACCACCATTGAGGCCTGAAAAGCATCCCTTGGCAGTGTTGAGAGTCTGCCTCCAAGCACTAAACAGGCTTAGCTAGAAACCTAAATTAGACTGCTTCGCTGTTCTCATGTGATTATGTTTTTTAAACCCTTCAGATAATTTTTTTTTTTTTTTTTGCTTTCATATCCAGGACTTCAATATGTCTTGTCTTTCTGCCAGTAAATGACTGCATCGTACTATCAATCCACCCTATGATATTTCTTCATAGTGGTGATCATTAATTTGCACATTAAAGCCAGTGTGTTTTTAGCAGATAAGGGCAGTTGGGAAGATACTGTGCTCCATGGAGGAAGACAGTAATAGAGACATGGTGATTTACACGAGGGATTTACACAAGGTGAAAATAGCTCACCAGCCATGTATTGTGTGTAGAAATTTCAGAATCAACTAGACATGGGGAGAACTAGACATGGGGAGAACTAGACATGGGGAGTACTCAGAGTAAAAGCAAAAAAAAATGCAACATGCATATGAGACAATAGCAATGTGCAGAAAGTACATCTAAGATTGTTTTCAAGATGACCTGTTTGTTCATTATTCTTCCTGATTTGTTCACATGATGTTTGCAGGGAGTTATACAGCGTTATAGGGACTCAGGTGGCGCTGTGGGTTAAACCACAGAGCCTAGGACACGCTGATCAGAAGGTCGGTGGTTCGAATCCCCATGACGGGGTGAGCTCCCGTTGCTCTGTCCCAGCTTCTGCCAACCTAGCAGTTCAAAAGCACGTCAAAGTGCAAGTAGATAAATAGGTACCGCTCCAGCAGGAAGGTAAACGGCATTTCCGTGCGCTGCTCTGGTTCGCCAGAAGCGGCTTAGTCATGCTGGCCACATGACCCGGAAGCTCCCTCGGCCAATAAAGCGAGATGAGTGCCGCAACCCCAGAGTCAGTCACGACTGGACCTAATGGTCAGGGGTCCCTTTACCTTTACCTTTACCTTTATACAGCGTTAGGGTTGCCATATTTTGAAGAGCAAGAAAGAGGACACATTTGCCGACTTCTACTGTTAACTATGGATCCCTATGATGAGTCTCGTTTTACATGAAAAAGAGGACGTGTCCTGGAAAAAGAGGACATATGGAAAACCTACACAATGTCCACTGTGTATCGAGCCTGTGTCAAGCGATTGTTACCCAACATTTTCCCATCACTTTCAAATACCTCCGCTGAATCTCACTCACTTTCATGAATGGAAGTAGCTTTTCCACCTGTGGATCAGTACATCTGGATCTAACTCTCTGTCGTCTGGAATTGCTGAGCTAACTGGAGATTACTGTGAGTACTTCTTTTAAAAAATAAATACAAGGGGGCTATAAATCTCAATGGTCTCTTGCATAATGTCCCCCTCCCTGCCTCGCTAGGTGACATTTGTCTACTTTCTGTATCCAGTGCATTTAAATGTCAAAGAAATTTCATTTTCAAATTGAAAGGCAAATCTTAATTTTACAATCGTTGTATTGTTCAGCCAAGGTCTGGTTTTTGATATTTACGAGATCCATTGTGCTCTCTTTTTCAAAAATCAAAGATACACTGTTACCTTCTGAAAGCCCATGAAAAAATGAAACAGGCAAAGACCAATGAAGGTGTGTGTAAACAGAAGCAGTTTTATATGTGTTCCCTTAATTCCAAAAAAAAAAAAATAGAATAAAATTAAGATGTCTTTTGTAGCAAAATAAATATTAACTAGGTTTCACTTGCAAACAAAGTTACCTCTGGTTTCTTGTGATGCTGGGAGCTTCATAGTAGATGCTGTGCACTATGCAAAGCCTTCTCCAGTCACTTCAATGGAATTCCATTCCATGTACAGCACTTTTCCTTACATGGAACTCTCATTTCCATTAAATTGAATGGGGAAGAACAACAATGTAGGGTCCTCCTAAATCACCAAGTCTCTTGGGCTTGCTGATCAGAAGGTTGGTGGTTCGAATCCTCACGATGGGGTGAGCTCCTGTCACTTTGTCCCAGCTCCTGCCAACCTAGCAGTTTGAAAGCATACCAGTGCAAATAGATAAATAGGTATCACTGTGTCGGGAAGGCAAACAGCATTTCTGTGGGCTCTGGTTTCTGTCATGGTGTTCTGCTGCACCAGACGCAATTTAATCATCCTGGCCACATGACCTGGAAAGCTGTCTGTGGACAAACGCCAGCTCCCATGGCCTGAATGTGAGATGGGTGGAGCAATCCCATAGTCACCTTAAACCGTCCAGGGGTCTTTTACCTTTTATCTTGCTGTAGTATACAGAAGGCTCTGGCTTAACTTACCTGCCCACTACAGAGATCCATATGCAATTAATACTCCCCTAGCTACATCACCCTGCAAAACCAATGGGCTTTTCTGCTACTTGTACAACTTTTGGGACATGCATGAACAAACAACACAGGAAGACGCTTATCTCGGTGAAGAACGACTTTCTTTGGCAATACCTGTGATCTAGGACTTGGTTTGAATGGTTGTTCTGAGTCAGTCCCTGAAATATACCCGGAGTCGAGTGTGGATTTCATGCTCTTTATTCAGCTCATAGTAGTGAGGAATGAAAGTTCCCCCCAAATATCTGCTTTATATACATTATTTACACAATGGGCCACGCATGATTGGCTAATTCCGGGATTCTCCTGTAGGCCAATCAGGTTGCAGATTCACTTCCACCTGGAGCTGGATTGGGTAGCTCCTGCGGACCAATCATACTGCTGCACTGTTCTAGGACCAATCAGACTGTTGCATTCTGAATCCTATTGTTCTAGGACCAATCACTGCTGCATTTTGGATCCTATTGTTCCAGGACCAATCAGACTGCTGCATTTTGGATCCTATTCAACTCAGTACATAACAGTCCCCTTCACAAAAGAAGCACTGCCCTCCTGATTTGGCTTTGTGACATCATCATCATATATTCCGAATTGGCTTGGTGACTTGCTTTGCTTCTGACTGCTGCTGCTTGCAAGCGGAGAGGGGTGGGGTCTCAAATCAGGGGAGAGGCTACTCTACCTATCCGTCCACCCTGTTCCCCGTGGCCTTACCAGCTAGAAATGCTTTTGTTGATTCTAGAGGAGGAGAATAGAAACAGCAGCGACTCATTGACGTGCCTCCCAGCCCGCTGACTAGATAAAGATGGACACTACGAGCCATCACCAAATAGCTGACACCAAAGTAGATTGTCCCTTAGAGTAATTCCTTCAGGGTTGGCTCGGCAGAGTTTCCAGCCTCTTAGATTTTATACCTGTTGAATTTATTATCCTGTAGGAGAAAGTGATTGGGGGTAACCAGAATGGGGTTTTTTGCTGCTCAGAGTGCTGCTCTGGGTTCTAATGTGTTTTTGTGTATTAAAAAATTGCTGAATATCTGGGACTTCAAGTTAATGGAATGTTATACACTGAAAGAAAATTATATGAAAATGAGTTACAGATGGTATTTAACTCCCAGTAAATTAGCAAAAATGTATAAAACATGCTCAAATGTATGCTGGAAATGTAAGAAAAAAGAAGGCACCTTTTATCATATGTGGTGGAATTGTAAGGTAGTAAAAGGATTTTGGGAAATGATGCATAATGAGTTGAAAAAAAGGTTTAAATTAACTTTTGTTAAAAAGCCTGAAGCCTTCCTTTTAGGAATTCTAGGTGCTAAAATCCCAAGGGAGCAGAAAAGACTATATGCTGCATGGATGTTACTGGCCCAGAGATGGAAAGAAGATAAATTCCCTACCAGAGAAGAATGGCAGATGAAGTTAATAGACTATGCCAAAATGGCTTAAATGTCCGGAAGAGTTAGAAATCAGGAAGACCAAAATTTTAATAAGGAATGGGGAAATTTTATAACTTATCTTGAAGACCATTGTGAACAGTTAAAATCGTTGGTAGGATTGGAATATCGCTTGTAGTTTAAGGTGAATTCTGGACATAATGGAAGAGGTAAAGGATCTGGATTATCATAAAAGATGCAGGAGGAAATGATTAATAATAGGACCCACAAAGACAAAGGGGAGGATGGAAGTCCAGGAGATTCCTTGTTTTTATGATTTATCTCTGTAAAACCTTAAGTTGAAAAACTATATATATTATACATGAATATTGCTCCGTGTGAGAAGCTGAGCTGGTACAGAGTAAGACCTACTTGGCTGGGAGTGAATGATCCGGTCATAAATTCTGCTTAGTGTTGTCAGGAGTTTTCTGTAGACCAGACACTTGCTTTGAGAAAAATGGTTGGCTGGGGATTAGCTGTGTTATCTGCATGATTGGTAGGGAAGCATGAGCGTGAAGTCTGTATGTGGAAGACTGCAAAGAATGTATCTGGGAGATGTCACTGTGAGATACGGTTTCTATTTCAGTTATTCTGCTTAGTTGCCAGTGATGCTGTGCATGTGGAATTTCACTGCAATTTTGTACCTGATTTTTATTTTTAATGCTTTTCGTGTCTTCTGGTTAATCTGCTTTAAATGTGTCTTTTATACTTCCACTCCCCTTGCAATATTTGATTTGCATAGTTTGTAATGTTCTATTGGATGTTTTAAGAAAAGACGATTTGTATTAATTTTGTGAAATATAAAGCGGTGTATATAGAAATGATTTAAATAGATAAATCAAGCTGAATCTGATAGGCTGTGTTCCTTTATCAGGAAATACAGGGTACAGGCAATTCATCCTACCTATTTTGTGTTATCATCAGTGCTTTTTTCTGGGGGGGGGGGACGCAGGGGTATGCATACCCCTAAACATTTTGTGAATCAAAGTTTGGCCTCATTGAGGGGCATGGTTTCAATATGAGTAGGAAAATGAGAGTACCCCTAAACAATGTTTTTAGAAAAAAAGCACGGGGGAATCTGATGTCATCATACTGCCTCTTTGATCCCTAATTTCAGAGCTCATCATAGGACAGGGTGACTAACCTGTGTGACCTTCCAGATTTTCTTGGACTCCAACTCCCATCATGGCCAATGGTGAGGGATGATGGAATCTGTAGTCCAGCAACCATCTGGAGGGTCACAGTTTAGCCCCCCTATGTTAGAAGGAGAAAGCAATACTGTTTTCAAAAATTATGCTGAAGCACATTGATGCTTTTGAATTATGGTGCTGGAGGAGACTCTTGAGAGTCCCATGGACTGCAAGAAGAACAAACCTATCCATTCTGAAGGAAATCAGCCCTGAGTGCTTACTGGAAGGGCAGATCCTGAAGCTGAGGCTCCAATACTTTGGCCACCTCATGAGAAGAGAAGACTCCCTGGAAAAGACCCTGGTGTTGGGAAAGATGGAGGGCGCAAGGAGAAGGGGATGACAGAGGACGAGTTAGTTGGACAGTGTTCTCGAAGCTACCAGCACGAGTTTGACCAAACTGCGGGAGGCAGTGGAAGACAGGAGTGCCTGGCGTGCTCTGGTCCATGGGATCACGAAGAGTCGGACACGTCTAAACGACTAAACAACAACACAGATGCAGGAAAGAAGCAAATGAACAAGAGGGAGGGAGGGGGGGGAGAGAGAGAGAATCTCTAAAGATAGTCCTGTTATTCCATAAGGGGGAAAGATCAAAATCTATATTGGGCTATTTCATTTTAGGTATTATTTTAACATGAAAGAAAAGTAACCAAGGGTACGTTTCATGAAAATCTTGTGCCTTGGCAAATAGAAAAGCCCTTTTTTATCTGGCAATTTTCATTGACAAAAAAAAAATCAGTGCAGCCCCGACAAGCCTGTGCCAGAATTCTAAAACCATTGTTGGGGAAATTATAGGCAGGAGAGAGCAACTCCTGCTGCATTGCAGATCCCCAGCTTACTCGTTCATGAAAAATAACAGACTGCAGAGAGAGGGGAAGGCGCAGCCAGCATCTGAGCATTAACTAGTGTACTATAAAATTAGATTTTGGAAATTGCCCTTTTGTCTCCTCCTCTCCGTGCCTTCTAAACAGAGACCGCGGTGCAGCTTAATCTATTTTAAGAGCTCTGAATGCTTTCACTGAACAAATATTCCAAAGACATGGTACATGGAAGCCTACAGAATTGAAGCCAGAAAATCATTCAAGTAAATCAGAGACGGTATATAACTGCAAAGTGATCCCGGCACCTCTAGGAATGACATCCTCTGTTCAACCTCAGATAGCAAGCAATTAAACCCAAATGACTTTTTCGCCAAAAAAGGGACAAAAAGACAAAGCACCATGAACAGTACCTGCACTAAAAATAAAATCCGCATGCACATTTATAAGCAGACATTCGATTCTCTGACACCTTTTTTTCCTGATTAAAATACATTATTGTGGTAGCAGAGTTATTTCACGGACAGATATATTTTCCTTTTCATCTGACAAATCGTTCCAAATAGATGGCTTCTCTCTGTAAGAGAGCTGCCTCTTCTGTACCATAAAGGAGAGTGAAATTTCATCCACAAGTAAGGGGAAAGCACTAGCTGTTTGTTAGTTCCATCTGCATCCAAGAAGAACTAGCAATCAATTAGCTATGTCTGTGTTTTGGTCAGTACCTACCATGGCAGGTCATGATCTGTCAATTGACTTAACTCAGCAGTGATCTTTATGGATATTGGCACAATCCCCAGATGGGGTGAAATGTCAGTCTTGTTGGATCAGCAGATTCAGCACACATGACATTTGGAAAACAAAAACAACAATCTCTCTGCAATTCAGCCATTGTTGCTGATATCGCCTTTGGTTTTTAAGCACAATTAAGACTGTTCCCCACACACACAAAAAAAGAGAGCCAAATTTTACTTTCCATGTTTCAGAAATAATTAAGTACAGTGATACCTCTGGTTGCGAACGGGATCCATTCCAGAGCCCTGTTGGCAACCTGAGCAGAATGCAACCTGTGTCTGAGCGTGTGCGGGTCGCGATTCGCCGCTTCTGCGCATGATGTCATTTTGAGCATCTGCACATATGTGAGCGGCGAAACCCGGAAATAACCCTTTCCGGTACTTCCGGGTCATCGCAGGTTGAAAATGCTCAACCTGAAGCGTCTTTAACCCGAGGTATGACTGTACATGAGAAAGGACTTGTTGGATGAGGCCAGAGGCCTATTTAATCCAGCATTCTTTTCTTGCTGTGGCCAACCAGATACCTCTTAGGTAAAGGTAAAGGGACCCCGACCATTAGGTCCAGTTGTGGACGACTCTGGGGTTGCGGCGCTCATCTCGCTTTATTGGCCGAGGGAGCCGGCGTACAGCTTCTGGGTCATGTGGCCAGCATGACTAAGCCGCTTCTGGTGAACCAGAGCAGCGCACGGAAATGCCGTTTAACTTCCTGCCGGAGTGGTACCTATTTATCTACTTGCACTTTGACGTGCTTTCGAACTACTAGGTTGGCAGGAGCAGGGACCGAGCAACGGGAGCTCACCCCGTCGTGGGGATTCGAACTGCCTTCTGATCGGCAAGCCCTAGGCTCAGTGGTTTAACCCACAGCGCCACCCACGTCCCTCTTGGGAAGCCTAAAAGCAGAACATGACACTCATTGTGCTTCAGAAGGAATATTTTTTTTACTTATCAAAGGGCTGATTTCAAAACAATCCAACATTCCCGTCCGTCGGATTCTAAAATGACAGATCTGAAGGAATAGCACAGGATGGCACTGAGTATTTCTGACTCTGTTTAGGAGCGCTCATTATGGAGTTTAAAAACGTCCATCATTTCCCCTGTTTCCCCTATTATAGCCAAATCATGGGTTGTGTTGTAGGAAGGTTCATATAAGCCTGCGAGGCTAGGATTTGAAATTAAGGAAAATATTGTACGGCTAATGCTTATTCATATTAAAAGCTTCCATTGATCTTTTCGTTACAGCGCCTGGCATATTCCCAAACAGTGAAAAATTGTGTGACATACTCAGCATTGGGAATTAATAAATTGGTGTGAAGGATGAGCTCGCAAGCATCAAGCATGTCTATGTCTTGGATGCCGAATTTGTATTTTAATTTGGCATGGTGCTGAGATGGTACAGTGTTTTAGCCAAGGACCTTGGCTGCTGGATTTTCCTTGGGCTCATTGTCTCTATTTGGAATGGCACACTCGTCTTGCAATTATTCTGTCGTTAAGCTGAAATGAGCAAGCGAGACGGGCAAACCTTTGATCATCTAGTCCAACCTTCTGCCAGGAATGAATGAAGATCTTCATATACTTAAATAATTTCCAATACATTCCTGTTTAACCTTCCTTAATCTTTCCAGTGATCAAATGTATCCTTAGGTCAGGGGTCGCCAACTTTTTTGGGCCAGTGGCCACAACACAAATTTTGAGGAAGTGCTGTTGGTGCTGGTTAGAAAATGGCTGCTATGAAGGGATAGCACAACATTACAAGGCTGCTGTAACACAACATGAAAGAGTCTTGGTGAAGCTTTCCCCATAGTAGTTGTTGTTGTTGTTTAGTCGTTTAGTTGTGTCCGACTCTTCGTGACCCCATGGACCAGAGAACGCCAGGCACTCCTGTCTTCCACTGCCTCTCACAGTTTGGTCAAACTCATGCTGGTAGCTTCAAGAACACTGTCCAACCATCTCATCCTTTGTCGTCCCCTTCTCCTGGTGCCCTCCATCTTTCCCAACATCAGGGTCTTTTCCAGGGAGTCTTCTCTTCTCATGAGGTGGCCAAAGTATTGGAGCCTCAGCTTCAGGATCTGTCTTTCCAGTGAGCACTCAGGGCTGATTTCCTTAAGAATGGAGAGGTTTGATTATCTTGCAGTCCATGGGACTCTCAAGAGTCTCCTCCCGCACCAGAATTCAAAAACATCAATTCTTCGGTGATCAACCTTCTTTATGGTCCAGTTCTCACTTCCATACATAGTAGAAAATGCTTAACCTGTTGCATTTGTGCTTGTCATACAGTTCCTAAAGGCACAAAACCATTTTTCTTCAGTGCCCACCTTAAACCAAAGCCTTGGCTACTGCACCTTGGAGTTAATAGGTAAGGTAAAGGACCTCTGGACGGTTAAGTCCAGTCAAAGACCACTATGGGGTTGCGGCGCTCATCTTGCGTTCAGACTGAGGGAGCTGGCGTTTGTCCACAGACAGCTTTCCAGATCATGTGGCCAGCATGACTAAACTGCTACTGGAGCATGGAGGACTGTGATGGAAGCCAGAGTGCATGGAAACACAATTTTCCTTCCTGCCAGAGTAGTACCTTGCATTGGCATTCTTTCAAACTGCTAGGTTGGCAGAAGCTGGCACAGAGCAATGGAAGCTCACCCTGTCACACAGATTTGAACTGCCGACCTTCTGATCGGCAAGCCCACTAGGTGGAAAATAATCTTACCGTGGACAAAATGTCCTTACTGTGGGCAAATTATTCTGTTGCTCGATATCATATAGGTGCTGTCTAATTTAATTACCGGTATTTGCTTTACTGAATCCGACTGTTAAGAACTGTTGTCGTGATAAACCAGGAAAGTAAAGCTTTAGGGTTGACAATTTTAGTCCAAGCACTCTCATTACAATCTTGCGATACTAAGGGTAGTAGACCGGTAGGGTTTAAATTGAGCCGAAGCCAATAATTGAAATGTCCTACACCAAATCTGTAATTCAACAGAGGGGAGATTAGCCTCCAAGTGCAATGAAGCATTTGGAACACAGGATGGAAGAGAAAGTTTTTTGCCTTAGGAACTGATCAGCTTCTGTAGATCCAAGGTGAGAGCCTGTGCAAATCTGAGCCCCAAATAATAACTGTGCTAGGGGTTTAGCAAACTCTTCAATTGCTGATGGTATGGGATTGCTCATGTGGCGTAGCTATTATTAGCACGGTTCTTGTCTCCTTCACTTTAAATCCATGTCACTTCCATGATGTGCTAAGGGCCAATACCGCAACACAGGAAATATAATTATAGCATGAAGGCACAGAGCTTGTGTCCTTTGCTTGGAATGTGTGAGAAAGGGATTGGAAGAGTTTTCAGGCTGACTTTGTGTCTGATTCCCCTCTCGTCACAACACCAGAGGAGGGTCCATCTCCATTATCGTTCAGGCTGAAGCCAGGTTTAGTTATGTATAATGAATTTTTTTTTGGGGGGGGGGGAATGTTTAAGATAACATTTGTAAAAAAACCCAAAAACCAAAACAGAAGCTTTTCTAAAGAAATTATGGAATCAGATCTAGCTAAACAATATAGAAATTTATTTATGTATGCAGCTGCCGCTCCAAGAATTATATTTGCCCAAAAATGGAAAGAAGAAGAAGTCCCAATGAGAGAAGATTAGCTACAGAAATTAATGGACTATGCAGAAATGGCGAAACTTACTGGAAGAATAAGCAATCAAGACAATAAGCCTTTTAGTAAAGAATGGAAATTGCTGGTGGAATATTTACAAGCAAATTGTAAACAAATTAAGACATTAGGAGGACTATTGTAAAAGCTTACATTTTTGTAAATAAAAAAAAACGTATATGAAACAGATGAAGAAAAGAATAAATAAAGTTAACTGGGATACGCAGAAAAAAGAGAGAGCAAATTTATGGAACCACAGAGAGAGGGGAAGGGAAGTCGGGGTTGGATATGTATTTTTTAAAAAATGAAATGTTTTATTTGTTATAAATGAGAATTATAAATAAACTTTTTTTTTAAAGCCAGGTTTAGTTATACCATAAATAATGGCATTGCTTCATTTTGCTCTACTGTTATAGGTGTGGATGACTGCACTGCTATTCAAAACTAGCCCGTTGCTATTGGAAGTTTCTAAAATATATCTGTTTGCTTGTTTTGGTTTTTTGGGGATTGCAAGCAATGGATTTCTTTTTCAGGGGCCTACTCAAGGACTCCACTTTTGGCTTTCAGGATTCTATTGCTTCCTTTTTTAAGTACTGCAGAATTTAAGAGTGCCCAGATGCCTTTAAGAATTTGGCTATACAGCCACAAATAAAACATTTTATTAATAATTTTTTAAAATTAGTTTTCAATTACAGTCCAATAATAGCCTCATTATAACAATACCAATTTATAATACAATTATTAATACCATTCGTTCAAATGCTGAATTATATAATTTATATAAAGTGACCCACCGCATGCTAAATTTGATGGTTTGATGATTTTCTTTATTTCCGCGTTCCAAAATCTTATAAATTTCAATTACATTCCAGTCATAATAATAACCCCTGATTCAGCAACTGCAATATTAATAACTTCTATTCATGTTGACATTGCAGCACATTTAAAATATTTTATTTCCAGCTGTATAGTAGAGTCCTAGGTAAGGGTCATGTGTGTATATGTAGAGAGAGGGGGGAAAGAGAGAGAGTTGTTATGTCTGAATCCATTCTATGTAGTCTTCCTTATAAATAGGAGTTAATGCTCTTTAACAGAGGAGCGTAACTGATTTCTCTCAAATAAAGGATTAAAAAACAACAACCTCAATAAACTTTTATGTCCGATGTTCCAGGAATGTATACAATATTCTCTCTCTTTGGAAAACTATAAAATGTGATTTAGTTGAGCCGTTTATCTGAAAGCAAACATCTAGATTCTTGGTCAGATGAAGCCTTTCTGATGTCTGACCCATCCGTGTAGGAAGGAAGCTCGTTCCTGTTTTCATTTGTACAGGATATAAGAGTGGACAGCTGCTTTATGACGAGGAGATGCACATGTTTGAGCCTGGGTGGCCATGTTCAGTCCCTTGAAGATTCCCTTTGGAAAGTACAATGAAGGGGGCATGGCAGAAAATAATAAAACAGAACCCCCCCTTCCCATCGCCAGATGTTTGCAAAGCAAACAAACCTGCGATTCTGTCCACTTCTTCCTCTTCAGCGAAGTGTTGCTACGTACACAGCATATTTTTGAAGCCCATACGAAGCCCATTCTTTCCCTTCAGAGAATTCTGGGCACTGTAGTTTGTAAAGGGTTTCTGGGAACTATACATCTTTGGGGGGGGGGGTTAACTACAGTGCCCAGCATTCCTTGAGGGAATGAATATGCTTGTTGTTGTTTAGTCGTTTAGTCGTGTCCGACTCTTCGTGACCCCATGGACCAGAGCACGCCAGACACTCCTGTCCTCCACTGCCTCCCGCAGTTGGTCAAACTCATGTTGGTAGCTTCGACAACACTGTCCAACCATCTCGTCCTCTGTCATCCCCTTCTCCTTGTGCCTTCTATCTTTCCCAACATCAGGGTCTTTTCCAGGGAGTCTTCTCTTCTCATGAAGTGGCCAAAGTATTGGAGCCTCAGCTTCACGATCTGTCCTTCCAGTGAGCACTCAGTGCTGATTTCCTTCCGAATGGATAGGTTTGATCTTCTTGCAATCCATGGAACTCTAAAGAATCTCCTCCAGCACATTATTCAAAAGCATCAATTCTTTGGCGATCAGCCTTCTTTATGGTCCAGCTCTCAATTCCATACATCACTACTGGGAAAACCATAGCTTTAACTATACGGACCTTTGTTGGCAAGGTGATGTCTCTGTTATTTAAGATGCTGTCTAGGTTTGTCATTGCTTTTAATATGCTTCTAATATGCATCAAAGGCATAAGATGAACACAACATATGGTTCTTTGTTTTACAAGGTAGAAGATCTAGATGGAAACCCATCCCTGGTGAGGCTGTTTTGGATCCAGACTTAGTCACCCTTATAGAACCTCCATGGAAATCAATGCAGTTAGACACGGCTAACGTGGGTCCCATTGATTTTGAACTATGAAATGTCAGGCTCCAATCCACTGTGAACAAGTAAGTTGCCTGATAAAGTTAAGTTGGAGAACCTCTTTGCTGGGTGTCGAAAAATACGCATATAACTCTTCCAAAAGAATAAATAAAACTGTCCTAATGGGACTTCAAACACTACTCCACTCTAGGTGCATCATGCTGTAGGTGTCAACTCTTAGAGGCTGAGGGAATTTCAGGCCCCTGAATATATATTTTTAGGGGGATGGGCCCCTATATTCAGAAGAGGTCATGGGACGTCGTACCAAGGGGGAGCGATCCTCTGGAGAAGCTGTCGCCTGCGGATCATGCAAAATGTTTGAAAAAGGAAGAAAATAAATGTCAAAGTTGATCTAGTTCTAGATAAATGACTTCCCTGCCTTGCTTAGTTTTTCTTCTTTGCTTTTATTTATTTTTTAAAGGTACCCATCACCTTGAAGTGCTGGACAATTGTTGTGACGCATAATGTCATGCCATTTCCCCTTGTAACAGGGTTTCTTACTGAGCACATGACCTACATGCCATTTTAATGATGTAAGGGGAGGGGAACGGTAAAGAACCTCTGGATGGTTAAGTCCAGTCCAAGGCGACTATGGGGTTGTGGCGCTCATCTCGCTTCCAGGCCGAGGGAGCCAGCGTTGGTCTACAGACAGCTTTCTGGGTCATGTGGCCAGCATGACTAAACCGTTTCTGGCGCAACGGGACACCGTGATGGAAATCAGAGCGCACGGAAATGCCGTTTACCTTCCCGCCAGAGTGGTACCTATTTATCTACTTGCACCGGCATGCTTTTGAACTGCTAGGTTGGCAGAAGCTTGGACAGAGCAAAGGACACTCACCCCGTCGCAGGGATTCGAACCGCCGACCTTCTTATCGGCAAGCCCAAGAGGCTCAGTGGTTTAGACCTGTGTCCCTAAATGTCAGAGGAACCACAAGGATTGCCAATCCCACCTCTGTAAAATGGTCTAAACTGTGAAGCATCAGTTCACGCTTCATCAGTACATTGCCCACTGAAAGTGAGGCAAGTGCGCCAGAGGTGCCATGATTTCTCCCATGTTCTCTGAGGGCTAAGTTCTGTATTTATCTCCTCTGTAACAGTCACTGTCATAGTCCAACTGCGGTTAGGTTGCTAAGAGCAACAGTCAACTTCAAAAGAAGTTAAGATCCCCTTCTAGGAGAAAAGTCTATTTCATACTGCGGAACTGATTTTCAAAGGGCTCCATTTATATTATACAGGCCTGTCTAGTTCTAGATAAATGACTTCCATGTCTTGCTTGGATTTTCTTCTTTTCTTCTTTATTTTTTTTTAAAGACACCCATCACCTTGATTACTAAGTGCTTGACAATTCTTGTGAAGCATAATGTCACGCCATTTCCACTTGATTCTCAGTGTCTTGTAACAGAGTTTCTTCCTTAAAAAAAAAAAAAAAAGACTCTGGGTTGTTGTTTTTCTGGATCTGAAACTGAGATATTCCTTGACAATTTAATTCCAAAGTATTTTACATATGAATGGGGAATGAATGAATGAGTGATGCATACTTAGAAAGACCTAGTTGTGTCAATTAAAAAAGGGTTTTTTAAAAACTGCGTCAATTAGCACACTAATTGCAATATTTACCATTCTCTTTTTGAGGTAAATTGATGTATCAAGGCAATTGCAAGTATTTAATGGCAAAAATAAATAAATAATGGAGTAGAATGCTTAAATTTCACTTTAAAACCCAAGGAGGTCCTCCTATGGACTTATAATTCCTATTACAGTAGTACCTTGGTTCTCAAACATAATCCATTCCGGAAGTCTGTTCCAAAACCAAAGCTTTCCAAAACCAAGGCACGCTTTCCCATAGAAAGTAATGCAAAACGGATTAATCCATGCCAGACTTTTAAAAACAACCCCTAAAACAGAAATTTAACATGAATTTTACTATCTAACAAGACCATTGATCCATAAAAAGAAAACAATAACCAATGTACTGTACTGTAAAAGAAATAAGACAGTATTGTAGATGATAAAAATTTTCTTACCTGCACTGATGATAGTCATTGTTTCAATGAGGGGCTTTTATCCATTTCCACGGTCCCATAATCAATCAATCAGTAGCTGAACTCGGTTCCACACAGTCACAAAATCAAATTAACCAAAAAAGCCTCAAAAACAAAAACGCAAAATAAATAGCAAAAACAAAAGCGCCAAACCTAATCCATTCCGGAAGTCCGTTTGACTTCCAAAATGTTTGAAAACCAAGGTGAAGCTTCTGAATTGGTGCAGGTGTCCTGGAAACAATAGCTAACAGTCGCATCAGATGTTTGGCTTCTGAAATCGTTCGAAAACTGGAACACTTTCTTCTGGGTTTTCGGTGTTTGAGAACCAAGTCATTTGAGTACCAAGGCGTTTGAGAACCAAGGTACCACTGTACTTGAATTCTTAAAATGGAATCAAACACTACCGTTCATAAACTGCACTCATGCCAAAGGTAAGACCTTCCAAAGGCTTAATGAAAGATGGATAATAAATTTATTTCATACAGAAACATAGTCATTGTTAGTGATGGAGGAGACCTTTGATTCAGTTTGCACTTAAATCCACACTTTCAAAAACAACAGGAGAACTGAAATGCAGCCATCTTTCAAAATACACACTTATGCAGATCTTGCAATGCAATTCACCAAACAAATGATGCATATATTGGGGGGAAAGGAATATAGTCATACAACATGCATTGTATTAGGAGAAACTGCTTGCATATTGTGTACATAAGTCGAATCTGCATACAAATGTGTCATCGAGAGCGCACAGTTTCTAATCACCTGTTTTACAACAACCAAGTGTGACGAAAAGTTCCACCTCACATTCTATGCCCGCAATAGGCTTTGGATTCTGTGCTGTGAAGTTAATATCTGAGGAAACCTGATTAGTAGGAACGGGCTGTAAGAAATATAAAGTTGCAGATTTGCAGCTGCCCCTTCAGAAAATAATTTTAATGCTTGATTTTCCTAAGGCCCCATTGGCAAACATGGAAGACTAATTGCAGAACATCCAAGTGTCCCTGTTTTCCAGGGATGTCCCTGATTTAGAGAAACCATCCCAGTTTTCAATTTGATCCTGGAATGTCCTGCTTTTCCTTAGGATGTCCCTATTTTCATTGGAGAAATGTTGTAGGGTATGGTAGGACTTTCATTGGAGAAATGTTGGAGGGTATGGAGTTATCCAACCCCCAAGCCGTCTGAAGGAAATCCTATATTGTGGAACCTCAGTTTTTGAGCGTCTCGGAAGCTGAACGATTCAGAACCTGAACGCCGAAAACCCGGAAGTAATTGCTTCCATTTTCAAACGTGCCTCAGAAGTCGAACAGTTTCTGAGGTGCGTTTCTCCATTTTGTCAATGGATTTTGCAGACCGCCCATTTCTAACGTTTTGGAAGTCGAACGGTCTTCTGGAACGGATTACGTCCAAAAAACTGAGGTTCCACTGTATAGGGAAGGGTTCCCCCCCTATGTTTGATTATGTTTTTATATATGTTGGAAGCTGCCAAGAGTGGCTGGGGTAACCCAATAAGATGTGTGGGGTGTCCTTACGGAATGGGACGTCCCTATTTATATCAGAGAAATATTGGAGGGTATGTAATTGTGTATTTAATCTCCATATGGAAAACCACAGCAGCTGACATTTAGACATTCTTACACATCTACACCAGAAGTAGATGTGAATTCATTGTGACATTCCTCCATAAGTGGGTGTGGGACTGAGGCCTTACCCTGTTTTTCTCAGCACTGCATTATAACCTCCCCCTGTCCCAGTTCCCCCTTCTGTTAGTATTAGCAAATGGGCAACAGTTAAAGCCAAATATCTATCTTTTCTCTCCTACGGCCAGGCTTGCAGATGATTTTTTAAAGCCCTGTGTGATGAAATGTTTAGTAGAAATGTAAACAGACGATTTCCAGAGGAAAATCCCTCGTCGTTGATGGTTTCCGTATTATTTCCGTGTACTTATTTTCTTATTATGAAAGAAGCTGCCTCTTTCCCTCTCTTGTAGCCTATAATTTATGAAATGCAGTTCTTATTATTGTTCCTGAGATAAGGAAGTAGGTCAACATCAAAGGATGTGCTTAGAGCATGCTTCAAGTATTTGTACTATAACCTTCTCTCTCTTTAAATTATCTATACAGACGTGGCTTCATTTGCACACAATGGGGATCCTTTTAATAGCTTACAAATTATACTGAACATAAGATAAATACCAATTAAAACAGCTTGGTAACCTCCTTATTAACTTATCAGCATGGGAGTTTGCACTATCAGGGTCCCCCACTAAGCACATCTCCATTACCAAGTTCAGACTCTGAGTGCAGGATTTTGCCATCACCAGCTCCGAAGGGGAAATGGCTAGAATTGATTCACGATGTAAATAAAACCACGTAAATCTGACAAAGTTTATCCAACAGTGGAACAATAACTGCGGAGCAATAAAAGTAGAATAACGTAATAATGGGGAATAAGTTTACATGTGCTTAGCCGCCACCAAGTAGCTTCAGGGTACACGACTCGCTTGTGTGAAATAACTGCACTGGCTACCAATCAGTTTCCTGGCCCAATTCAAAGTGCTGGTTTTGACCTATAAAGCCTTAAATGGCTCAGGACCACAATACCTCAAGGATTGCCTGTTTCCATATGAACCAACCCGGATCCTGAGATAATCTTCTGAGGCTCTTCTTCGCGTGCCTCCTCCTCAAGAGGTCTGTAGAGTGTCAACATGAGAACAGGCCTTCTCTGCAGTGACTCCCCGTCTGTGGAATGCTCTCCCCAGGGAAGTTCGCCTGGTGCATTCATTATACACCCTTAGGTGCCAGGCAAAAACATTAATTTTTAGCCAGGCCTTTGGTCCATCTGATTGATATCCAATGCCCTTTTAAAATGTGTTGGGAGGGGGTTATTGGGTTATTTTTATTATTATTATGTATTTTTATATTGCGATCTTATCCTGAAAACTGCCCTGAAACCTGTGGGCAATGTAATTAATTATAACACAATAATAAATTTAGATGGTTGTAACTTGCCCTGGGACCTGCTAGTGAAAGAGGGTAATAACATGAATAAACACACAAGGGGTGATCTCTGGTCTTCCACTGTTCAGCAATATAGGATGACACTGAAAAGAAGGAGAGGGCTACTGTGGAGCTGCAATGAATCACTTTGTGAATTGTCGAAGACACAGGGCCCTTTCCATACCCTTTTGGTGTGTGGCAGTTGCACCAGAGAGGCAGAGAGGTAGATTAAATAGCTAATGCTCAGTAGGTGCAGGAACAACAGAAACTTGAATATAAAGGAATAAATTTCATTTTACATACTTGTCAAAAGCTGAACATGGATTAAAAGCCATATAAGGAAACTTAGTAGTGTCAGTTGAGAGGAGTGTCAGTTGAGTGCTGGTGGTTGCTAGGTTGCGGAGGTCCTTGTGACACGCCCTTCATTGTGACACCTCCCTCTGCTGGCTCCTTGGTCGCTATGGCTCTAGAGGCATAGCCATCTCCTTTGGTTTGATCATTCAGCGAGTGAGAGAGAAAGTGGATGGAGATGTAAGTAGACTTTCTCATCAGCATCTGCATTCTGTGCTGGTAATGCTCCATGACACTCTTAGGGAACATTTAAAATAGGGAGGTCCTAAGGAAAAGCAGGACATTCCGGGATCACATCAGAAACTGGGACAGCTTCTGTAAATCTGGGACTGTCCCTGGGAAATGGGGGCACTTGGGGGGTCTGCTACCTGGCCTTTGACACCAGAGAGTGGTATTTTCAAGACTCGCCCTGTTGACACCCAATGCCCTTTTGTGTTGGGGGGGAGGAGTTAGTTCGGTTGTTTTTGTTTTTATTGTGTATTATGTATTTTTATATTGTGATCTTATCCTGTGAACTGTCCTGAAACCTGTGAGTATAGGGCGGTATACAAATTTAATTACTAACAACAATAATTTAGATGGCTGTAATTTGCCCTGGGACCTGCTGGTGAAGAGGGGTAATAAAATTAATAAATACACACGGGGTGATTTCTGGTTCATCAATATAGGACCAAAGAGGCAGAGAAGTAGATTAGGTAGCTAATGCACAGTAGGTGCAGGAACAACGGAAACTTGAATATAAAGGGATAAATTTCATTTTACATACTTGTAAAAAGCTGAACATGGATTAAAAGCCATATAAGGAAACTTAGTAGTGTCAGTTGAGAGCAGTGTCAGTTGAGTGCTGGTGGTTGCTAGGTTGCGGAGGTCCTTGTGACACGCCCTTCATTGTGACACCTCCCTCTGCTGGCTCCTTGGTCACTAGGGCTCTAGAGGCATAGCCATCTCCTTTGGTTTGATCATTCAAGGAGTGAGAGAGAAAGTGGATGGAGATGTAAGTAGACTTTCTCGTCAGCATCTGCATTCTGTGCTGGTAATGCTCCCTGACAGTCTTAGGGAACATTTAAAAGATTAAGATCAGGAATAATTTAAAGGCTTCAGCCAGCCCTTCTGGGCATCTTTATGACTCCACCCACTGTTTTGTATCAGGGAAGGGAAGTGACTGTGGATTCTGCTTACACTTTCGGAAAAGGAAAACTAATAAGATGTCACGCCTTGGAAAAGGGCATTATTTTTAGGCTAGTGACACAGGAGTCACTTGATAACTCGCCATGGGAGCATTAAAAATATAACAACAGAGCAACTGACTTTTGGGTTTGGTGAGTGTGCGTCAGTAAACGAGGGGAATTAAGACTAAGAGAGCTGAGTGGGGGATGCTCGTGTAATCTCACTGTATACAAGTTGTACAAGTGACAATAAAGTATTTAAATTTCAATTAAGCATGTCCTCTGGAGAGGGTAATATCTTGTATTGTCTTCCTCCCCTTCCTGCCTCCCAGGGCCCATCTTTCAAAGGACAGCTAAGGTACAAAACCCTTCAGCATGCTGATGTTTCTTCTATAGTATTATTAGTATGTGGTATTTGATGTTTCCCTTTTAAACATCACTTCTCCACACTAAGCAAACCCATCTCTTTCAATGAGATGGTGAGAATTGTCTTATAATATCCAGAGGGTGCTATTCTGGCTACAGTATTCAAGCACTCTCTTCACAGGATACCCATTATGATATGCCTAGGAAAGTGAATTTATCTTGAGCTTTGAGTCGTGAATGTTCAAACCAGTTTAGGGATGTAGATCAGGAGAGGACTGTGAGTCCCATTTCTCACATTTTAACAGGCCTTCTCTGCAGTGGCTCCCCATCTGCTCTCCCCAGGGAAGTTCGCCTGGCGCCTTCTTTATACACCTTTAGGTGCCAGGCAAAAACATTCCTTTTTAAACAGGTTTTTGGGTGATCTGACTAACATCCTATCCCCTTTAAAAATGGGTTTTTTGGGGGGGCGCTATTGGGTTGTTGTTTTTTATTTTTATTAGGTATTTTGAGGTTTTATATCTTGAATTTATTCTGTGAACCAAAAAAGCACTGCAAGGGTTTAAGGATGGTAGAGTTCCCTTGCTCGCAATATTTGTTTCCTATGGAGTATCTCAGGAACTCTGGAACTTCCTCTAGTCTTAACAACTACCGTATTTTTTGCTTTATAAGACACACTTTTTCCCATCCAAAAATTAAAGGGAAATGTTTGTGCATCTTATGGAGCGAATGAGGACTCCATGGCATCAGCAAAAGAAATGCGAAGCCTCCAAAGCGCAGCAGAAGTACTCCCGCCACACTCTGGAGGCTTTGTGTTGCTTTCACTGAAGCCTGGAGAGCGAGAGGGGTCATTGCGCACCGATCCCTCTTGCTCTCCTGGCTTCGCTGGAGAGGCGCTGCACAGCTTTTCCTCTCTGCGCAGCGCCCCTTCAGCGAAGCGGGAAGAGAAATGGAAGGGGCTCCGCTTCTCCTGCTGCTTCCCTGAAGGGGCGCTGCACACACACAGAGAGAATTTTTTTTCTTGTTCTCCCCCTCTAAAACTAGGTGTGTCCTATGGTCAGGTGCATCCTATAGAGTGAAAAATATGGTAATTTAACTTTTAAAGCATTTTTTTAAAATAAAAATTTTATTAGGGTTTTTACATTACAAAATAGAAAAAGAAAACAGAAAAGATACAAAATAAAAGTAGTTAAAAACAATCAATCTTTTCATCACATTTTTTTTCATTTACTTGTTTCCCAGACCTCCTCGTACCTCCCTTTTTTGTATTCCAGTTCAATTTATTAGCTCAGCAGTTTCTTTCCCTCTTTATTCTACCCAGATCTTTAATCTTAAATTATTATAACATTAAATTTTTACTTATAAAAAACCATTTTTTTTTCATATTCTTTTATACCATTACAACTAGAAACCACTTAATTTCAATCCAACATCATTCTAACATTCATTAATTTTACAGTATCTCTGTAAATAGTCTTTAAATTTCTTCCAATCTTCTTCCACCGACTCTTCTCCCTGGTCTCGGATTCTGCCAGTCATTTCCGCCAGTTCCATGTAGTCCATCACCTTCATCTGCCATTCTTCCAGAGTGGGTAAATCTTGTGTCTTCCAATACTTTGCAATAAGTATTCTTGCTGCTGTTGTAGCGTACATAAAGAAAGTTCTATCCTTCTTTAACACCGATTGGCCGACTATGCCCAGGAGAAAGGCCTCTGGTTTCTTCAAGAAGGTATATTTAAATACCTTTTTCAATTCATTATATATCGTCTCCCAGAAAGCCTTAATCCTTGGGCACGTCCACCAAAGGTGAAAGAATGTACCTTCAGTTTCTTTACATTTCCAACATATATTATCGGGCAAGTGATAGATTTTTGCTAGCTTGACTAGGGTCATGTACCACCTGTATATCATTTTCATAATATTCTCTCTTAGGGCATTGCATGCCGTAAACTTCATACCTGTGGTCCATAACTGTTCTCAGTCAGCAAACATAATATTGTGTCCAACATCTTGTGCCCATTTAATCATAACAGATTTCACCGTTTCATCCTGAGTATTCCATTTCAACAGCAAGTTATACATCCTTGACAAAGTCTTAGTTTTGGGTTCTAACAGTTCTGTTTCTAATTTTGATTTTTCCACCTGGAAGCCAATTTTCTTGTCCAAATTTAAAGCATTTTTCTTCCCCTGAGCTGTAGTTGGGTTCCAGGACTTGGAAGAACACCAGAGAGTCATTTTTTTAAAAAAATATCCTGTAATTTGTTTAGATTTTTTATAAAAGACTCTTATTGGACATGCAAATTTTAAAATGAAAACTGAAGCTAATAAACATTCTTAGAATTGCACCAAGTATAAGGGAGAACGTGTTGCTTTCAAAAAGCCCCTGTTGCCGAAATGATAGCTGCATTGTATTCCCAAGAAATCCAAATGTTTGTACATAATTATATATGCATTTTAAAAATATATATCTGTGGAACGGTTTTAATTGTTTCATAATATACAGAATCGTTTTTACATGTCTTTTACTGCATTGTGAAATGGCTTTTGGATGCTTCACAGGAAGTGATTCATAGATTAAATAAATTATTATTATTATTGTCCCCAGATATCTCATTTAACAGTTGTAGTAATATAATCATAACAGGGCAGTCTTAGTTCAGTTAGGCTGACTGTTCCTGAGCCAAGAATACACATAGATCTGGAAGGAGCCCTTCAGTGTAACCATTCAATATATACATTGCCATCAAATTAAGGAAGTTTTCCACAATATGTAACTCCTGCTGCTTGGGTGGTAAAACTGGGCCTTCTTTGAAATGAAAACAGAATGGTAATATTTGGACAGCCTTATTAGCCCTCATTTAATACCGTTTGGAGAGAAAGAAAAACCCCACCTTTTGAAATGTTAGAGAATAACTATTCCATTTTATTAACAATTCAGCACTTACTCATTTCCTATAACTCCACAGCTGAGCATTGTTATATCTATTGTTATATGCTTCACTGAAATGAGAATTTTATTTTTCCTTTTCTTTTTTGGTAATCCATGTATAAAACGTTCCACTTCTGTATTCAAAAGCCTAGGGTTTTTTTAAATATAATTTTCATTTATAACAAAGAAAGAAAACATTTCAATAATCATTCCACAATAATTTTAATTCTCCACTTCCCTTCTCCTCTTTCTGCAGTTCCTTAAAGTTATTTCCATCTTTCCCTGCATATCCCAATTGTCTCAAGTTATTCTTTTAATCCTCTGTTATCATATACGTTTTAGAAACTGCATGTTTTACAGTAGTCCTGCTAATGTCTTAATCTGTTGACAATTTGTTTGTAAACATTCAATAAACCATTTCCATTGCTTAATAAGAAAGGTTTGTTGTCTTGATTTCTTATTCTTCCAGTAAATTTCACCATTTCTGCATATTCCATTAATTTCTGTAGCCATTCTCCTCTATTCGGGACTACTACTTCCATTTTTCAGCAAATATCATTCTAGCGGTTGTAGTTGCATACATACATAAGTTTCTATATTGTTTAGGTAGCTCTGATCCCAGAATCCCCAAAAGAAAAGCTTCTGGTTTTTGTTCTTTTTACAAATGTTATCTTAAACATCTTTTTCAATTCATTATATATCATTTCCCACTAAGCCTTAACCTTATCGTAAGATCATCACATATGGAAAAGGGTATCTTCTTTCTCTTTACATTTCCAACACTTATTTGATTTTGATTTGTACATTTTTGCCAGTCTACTAGGTGTTAAAGGTAAAGGTAAAGGGACCCTTGACCATTAGGTCCAGACTATGGCTCATATCTTCTTTCTCTTTACATTTCCAACACTTATTTGATTTTGATTTGTACATTTTTGCCAGTCTACTAGGTGTTAAAGGTAAAAGGTAAAGGGACCCCTGACTATTAGGTCCAGTCGTGGCCGACTCTGGGGTTGCGGTGCTCATCTCGCTTTATTGGCCAAGGGAGCCGGCGTACAGCTTCCGGGTCATGTGGCCAGCATGACTAAGTCGCTTCTGGCGAACCAGAGCAGCATACAGAAACACCATTTACCTTCCCGCCGGAGCGGTACCTATTTATCTACTTGCACTTTGACATGCTTTTGAACTGCTAGGTTGGCAGGAACTGGAACTGAGCAACGGGAGCTCACCCCGTTGTGGAATTCGAACCAACAACATTCTGATCGGCAACCCTAGGCTCTGTGGTTTAGACCATAACGCCACCTGCATTCCTACTAGGTGTTAGGTACCATCTATATGACATTTGCATGTAATAAATTATTATTATTATTATTATTATTATTATTATTATTATTATTATTATTATTATTAATACCCCACCCATCTGGCTGGGTTTCCCCAGCCACTCTGGGCGGCTTCCAACAAAACACTAAAATACAATAACCTATTAAACATTTAAAGCTCCCCTAAACAGGGCTGCCTTAAGATGTCTTCTAAAAGTTTGGTAGTTATTTTTCTCATTGACATCTGGCGGGAGGGCGTTCCACAGGGCGGGTGCCACTATCGAGAAGGTCCTCTGCCTGGTTCCCTGTAACTAGGCTTCTTGCAGTGAGGGAACCGCCAGAAGGCCCTTGGCGCTGGACCTCAGTGTCCGGGCAGAACGATGGAGGTGGAGACGCTCCTTCAGGTATATTAGACCAAGGCCGTTTTCTCTTAAACCATAACATGCTGTACATTTTATATTTGACTCCCAAGATCGTGCCTCCATTTCTATGTTAAGACCAATATCTATTGCCCAGCATTCAAAAGCCTAGTTAGACCATTTTCAGTGCCACATGGGAACTATTTGCCAGCTTTGTGGTATTGTGAAGAACACTTAAATTTAGGATCGCAAGTGATAGGACACCATAGCTGGCATGTTTTTATTTCAAAACTTCTGCAACCCTGGGGGACTTGTCCATTGGGTGGGGAGGGACAGAAGGACTGAATTGGGACCAATCAGTGACAGCTTCCAACTTTTTTTTAATAAAAAGCCGTTTGAGAAGAGCAGAACATGCTCATGTAACTTCCATATGGAATACCAACGTTAGTTCACCGCTCCTCATTTACAGCCATTTTCCGTCTGGCAAGTAAAGAGAATTGTTCACCCTTATTACTATTTTATTCGCTGACTGGATTAATTGAAGATCTGCCATGCATAGAGATGGAAGATGGTTTGGTGAATTGAAGGTGGGTTTTGTTTGGGGTTGGGATTTTTTGGGGGTATTTTCTAATGGACAGTGGCCATTGCTTCTTTGCCCCAGCCTGCCTTCCACAACCTTTGCACCAGGCATAAAGTAACCTACTTAACGGAGAATATATATATATATTCTAAAGTGTGACAGAAGTGATTTGAACACAGAGTTCTTTTGCGAGATATTTGCGAGCATTCACTCTAAATTTGGAAAATAGTTTCTCCATTTTATCTTCGCTTCATTACACCTGCAAACTAGGCCCCCCATCAGAGCCACGCCCCATTTTTCTCTTTTCTCTCCTTCTGTTTTGCTTCTAGCCTGAAAAATAAATCTGGTGAACTTCAAAGTTTGCACATTACTTTGTTGTTCACGAGGGAGGTATTGCTTTACAATTCTCATAAGGAATTTGTCAAAGGAACCTGCCACAAATTGGCTCTGCTCACAGTTCTATGTAGGTGTAGAGTTCTGGGTCTCTGAAATGCTTTAAGCCTGTGTTTCACTTACAGTTATTGAACAATGATTCCTGAGGAATGATGAACACAGTCAACTGAAGTCTGGGGAGAATGCAGTTTGAACTAGTAATCTCCCCAACCCCTTAGCACATAGCCAATTTCTCCTAAACCCATTCACACATAGTCAGTTTTCTAGCTGCGGGGGCTAGAAGCATGGCCCCATTAACTTCAAGGCAAGACAGTATCTTTTAGGGTTGCCATATTTCAAAATTGTTGACCTCCCCCCAAAATAAGCTTTTGGATTTTAAGCTTTTGGTGCTGTGTCCGCTGTTTTTCCTGGCTTCCCCCTGACATTTAGCCAATTCAGCAAAATCCCCCCATGCCATTTTTTTCACCAGAAAACCAGGACATGTCAGAAATTTTACTGATGTATGGCAAGCCTGTTATCTTCTGCACCCTGATCTAAACATCTCTTGCAGGCAGAGGGGCTTCAGTGCTCTCATGAGCTCCCATACCTGCAAAGGCTTCTCCATTTTCTTCTATGTAAATACAGGAAGTGCTCCGAGGCCCCAGGATCAATCAAGGGATTAGTTTTCAACACTGCTCTACCATGCAATATAAATTGTTTATACCAGAGGCATTTCCACATTGATTTACAAGGAAAATCTCTGCAGCTGCAGCAGCTGGGCCACTTTCACTCTATTCTGTGCCTCTAGGATTCTTTTTGTGTATGTGACAGAGTTGGAATCAGGAGGTTGTCATTTTGAGAGGTGCTGATCTTGCTTTGTCATAAAGGCTACACTTTCTCATTTACGATGGATGCCCCCCCAAAGTCCCAGTTCACTTATCCCTATCACAGTTCAACAAATAATTCAGCAAATACAGCTTTCTTCTTTGCTTTTGCTGTGAAAACAATTTCCGCAATTTCCTGCTTTTGTGAAACCGAATATACTTATCTTAAATTATCTATTAAGTTTCACCGCCTTGCAGCGCTGATCACCGACAATTTCTTACAAGATCTTTTGTCTCAGCCAGCGGTCTCTCTGATAAATAAAGTTGTTAAGAAGCCCTCCTCCTTCTGATACCATGTTGGTATCAACAACGATTTAGCAGATCACTTTTTTTGTTGTTTGCTTACCTCTAATGCAGGGCTGTGAAACCTGTGACTCTCTGGATGTTGGATGCTTGAAGGATTGGGAAGGAAACTAGGAGAAGAATAGGATCTGGGATCAAAGCTAAGGTCATGAGAAAAAGACTGAACAGAACCCTCATTCTGGGTTGGAGATTTCTCAGGTTCATTTATGTGAAGGAGGGGTTCCCCATTCCCCCAAGGCAAAAGAGAGGAAGGCTCTTGAGGGTAGGGATGGGGGCAGCATTTGATTCATTTTTCATTGAAAGGTGAGCTACCTAATTCACACGTTGCACGAACCAAAACGCGGCTGTCCTTCAAAATTCACACTTCTCTGAATTTTGCAATTCAAACCTCTAGCAGAGTAAGAGGTACAGAAAGGCATATACTAGGGTAAAGTAAACCTCAGTTCCCATCATCCTATGGGCTGGGGATTCTGGTGTCAGGAATGTGGCCCCCCAGAGCTCAGGAGATGAGTTAGAGATTGAACTAGGGACTGACTCTGCAGATGAGAACTGCCTGTCAGAATTGAGAAAGGACAGTTTCTTTCCCCTTTTTGGAGAGGACTCTGTTAGCTCCCAAGGAGAGGAAGAGTTGGAAGGCAGCCAAAGCATTGCTAGGCAATCAGCAGATAAGCAGTGGTCTGAGTCTGGGTTGAGTGAGAGTGAGGAGGAGGGAGATCAGCCTCTCAGTCCCAAATCCAGGCGTTTGGATAAAATCAAAAGTCAAGGGAAGGGCAGGAGGTGAAAGGCAGGAGTCTGGCGTCTTTTCTGTTGTGGGAGGAGTGAAACTTCAGACTGACCAACAAACGTAATTTTGAGCAGGTGAGATGCTGGGCTCTGGATGTGTCTTTTTGTAAATAAACCTGCATAAAAACTGCCGGAGAGTCAATTACTTCTTATAGGAGCTTGCTAGAGATAATTACAGATGGGAGTTGGAGTCCAACAACATCTGCAGGGCCACAGGCACCCCACCCTTGCTTTAGGGGAACAGCAAAAGCATTCCATTGGAACCTGGCCTGAACATTAACAGAGACTTTTCTTGGTCTTTCATGCCTAAATCGAGATGGGGAGGGTGGTCTGCCAGGGGCCAGCAAAGGTGACCAATATTGTCCTGGTCCTGCATTGTCTTACGGAACATTTGAGCCTTATTTTATTGCTAAAAGAGTCCTGAGAGTTGATCCATACCTGTTAGTTGCTGACATCGATAGAACTCTCCTCCCTATGTGACTTGTCTTGTTAAAAAGTAGACACCTGTGCCCCTTTAATAATATTTCTGAGGAGAGAGAACACAGAGGGTTATTATGTTAACTTGATAACCTTATGATCACATTACGTGAGCTAGCCCCTATCTGCTCAGCCCAGCTCCAGCTTTTAGTATTATCTTGATGTAAAAGGTGGGAAATGGCTATCCTATACAGAGAGATTCACAATGTAGCCATCATTATCATTGACAAAAGGATGTTGGTGCAGAGCATGCCTGTATATTACAGAGACTCCTGAAGAAGGTTAATTGCAGTCTGCTTCCAGGCTGGCTTCTATATTGGTCCTCATTAAGTGGAGAACTGCTTAGCTCTAATAATGGAATAACAGCAGCCCCTGCACTCAGAACACTTCCTGTTCCTGCAGAGAGTAATTTCATGCTCTGAGCCTAAAATGTGAACCATCTCATGCTGCCAAATTAGAGTAGATGATAGATACCTTTCTGTAAGACGTCCTGGAATGATTGGCCTTATCGTATTTAGGCAATTCAAGGAGAAGAGTTTACCTTTCCCACTTTTACAAGGAATGAGGGGACCAACCCAGCCAAAATGCATTAGAACATTAAGTCAAATTATTCTAGGAGGATGGCAGATTCCACGGAGGAGAGGCGATGTGTCATTCTTGTGTGTAAGATTCAGGATGTCACATGACGGAGGGTTTAGGTTACTTGGAGCAAATAATAGGACAACTCAGAATTGCCTCTTCTCAGTTATACTTGCTAAGAAAATACCCTGCTGTTTTCGGACCTGTACAGAATTCTGCTGTTTTCGGACCTGTACAGAATTCTTCAAATCCTTGCTTTCATTCAGTTGTTGGGAGCGTTTACTGAAGGTTGCCCTAGACATGTTTGAAGCGAATACAATGTCACATTTTCCCAGTCATTCAATCAGCATAACCATTTCAGCTTGCCTCTCCAGACTAGGAGAGGTGAGTCACCTGAGGATCGGTGCCACCCTATGCCTCGGGGCAGATAAAAGCCGGCCAGCCCCAGTCCCAAGTTGTGGGAGCAACATTGCTGATTGCTAGTTCCTGCCTGAACCCTGTCCTGCTTTCCTGCCCGAGCTCCTGACCCGCCCTGGCCCCGGCTCCCTGCTTGCAAGCCTGATCCTGACTTCACCCGGCTTCCTGCCCTGCACCCAGCTTCAGCTACTACAGACTGCCTCCACGTTGCACCTTTGACCACGGACTGGACTTGGACCTCGCCTCTTGGGTAACCCACGGGACCAGCACACTTATTGTCAGAACCAAGGGACTGTCTCCTCCACCAGTAGCCTCCAAGATCAAGGGAGAAACAATAAAGTTCGTATTTATGGTTTTATTCAGCAATCATGGAGCAAGACAAAGAATTCAGTACTGCAAGCCATGATGACGTTGCTCACTCTGAGCCCCTCCTTTTCCTTCCCCAACAACACCCTGTGTCCCTAAGGGAGATCTCAGGAGTCATATGACTGTGCACTCTTTGCTCTTGGATTCTAAGGGATTGGCTCATCCTTGGAGAAGGGGGGAGGGGGAGTTCCCAGGCTCTGTAAAGATGTGTCTGCTATCTGTTCTCCAACTCCCTCTCCTTTCCCCAATACGTCATTTCTTGGCAGTTCTGTGACCCGTTGTAATTCAATCCTGCCTCCGTCTCCTCTTTTAGCTACTGGAGAATGGGGGCAGGGCGATTCTTCCCTCTCCCCCTCCCTCTCCGGGGAAGGAGGGGGCAATCCCCAGCTCTCCTTTTCAGATCTTTCCATGACACTTATATATCTGTCAATAACTGTGCTCGGCAGGTGAGAACCTCCTGCTGATAACATTTCTCCGAGCGATGTAAAAATGGGGGTTTTAGCGTTGTGGTCCCCCCCCCCTTTGGAATCGAAAAATCACATTGGTGGGTTTTTTTTTGCATTCACCACCACAAGGCACCACAACAAGATGGACACGGAAGAGTAAGATGCTGTTAGGGCCCAGATATCTGTATACCAGTTTACTTCGCCCAAATTTCTCTCCGTTGGCATTGCGAATGGGCCTTTATTATGTCTCGAAACAGTTCACTAACTCGCTATAATGAGGAGATGTTATCCCCAGGGAAGCAGAAACAGCCAGGCTCTTATAGATATAGGGAAGAATATTAGTAGATTAAGCCTGATGCAAGAAGATTTTCTGCCTTAATGCATCGCGAGATGTCGGGAGGACCCTTGCCATGAAACACTGATGGAGGCAGATCTAATCTCATAGTCCTGCATTTTATAGCAGAACCTGTTTAGCATGGCTCTTTTGCTACCAGAGTGAAACCCTGGGTAGTGGAGCAATAAAAGGATGGCATACTGCAAGGAGACAACTGGATTTTAATTGGCCAGTCGTCTTGCACCCAGCTGATTTGTCCTTTTGTTGTTGTTATTTCCAACTTCAAATCTTTGAGCTGTTCTTATTGCCGATGAAAGCTGTGGAGACCACAACACGGGTATTTTATTCCGCTGCAAGGAGTCGTTTTATTGAACAAAACAGAAGAAGCCGAAAGGCAGCTGGCGTGGAAACTTGCAGGGAAGTCGTTGTCTTTTGCAAATTGAACTGAGCAGAATGGCAGCGTTGGTGCGCGTGGCAGACAGGGTAAAATGGAGTGAGGGCAGCAGAGCTGTCTTCCAAGAAAGTGAAATTGACTAGTCCATTTTCTTGTCCAAGCTGAGCAAAATGCAAGCAGGCAGCAGGAGAGACAGCTCTACTGATGGCCTTTTTCTTGTAGATAAACAGTAGCAAATGGAGTCAAGGTAGCAAATGGAGTCAGCAGTAAAGACAAGGAAGCCAAAGGAAAGCCTGTGGGAAATCTCAGACCCTCCAAGTGTCCCTATTTTCCAGGGACAGTCCTGGATTTACAAAAACCATATGAGTTTCTGATTTGATCCCGGAATGTTCTGCTTTCCCATAGGAAGTCCTTGTTTTCATTGGAGAAATGTTGGAGGGCATGGAACTATGTGACCCCCCAGCCCCGAACCAAGGAGATAAATAACTATACAACCTTTAGAAGACATCTGAAGGCAGCCCTGTATAGGGAAGTTGTTTAATGTTTTATTATGTTTTTCTATATCTTGGAAGCCGTCCAGAGTGGCTGGGGCAACCGAGTCAGTTGGGTGGGGTATAAATAGTAAAGTAGTAGTAGTAGTCGTGGTGGTGGTGGTGGTTGCTGCTGCTGTTGTTATGGAATTTGTTGTTTAGTCGTTTAGTCGTGTCCGACTCTTCGTGACCCCATGGACCAGAGCACACCAGGCACTCCTGTCTTCCACTGCCTCCCGCAGTTTGGTCAAACACATGCTGGTAGCTTTGAGAACACTATCCAGCCATCTCATCCTCTGTCGTCCCCTTCTCCTTGTTCCCTCCATCTTTCCCAACATCAGGGTCTTTTCCAGGGAGTCTTCTCTTCTCATGAGGTGGCCAAAGTATTGGAGTCTCAGCTTCAGGAATAGGACATCCCTATTTTCATCAGAAAAATGTTGGAGGGGGTGATCCTCAAAAACAAACAAACAAATTCAGAAACACTAAGAGCAATTTTACTTAGCAGTTGCTCTGTCTGTTGAGTATTGGGTGCTTATTTCCATGCTTTTCTAACACCACGGGTGAGTCTTCAAACCTGGAGGTGTCACCAGAAGTGGTACAGGGGTTTCAATACAACCCATTTTGCCCCTCCTGGCCTGCCCAGTGACAGTGGGGGAAGAAAATCGACGTGTTTGTTTTTCCTGTCCTAACATCCCACCCTAGCAATATATTTGGTTGACCGATAGGATTTATTTGAAGTTATTCATTCAGGATCCTGACCACGCACTCATGCAAAACACTGCCCATCTTTGAGTGAATATTGAATATCCATTCACAGGGAAACTGAGGTTTTCTGAAAGTCAAAGGAGCCTTTCCCCTTCATCTTGTTTCAGATCTGAATTTCAAAATGTATCACTGTGTGTGAGAGAGAGACAGAGTGAGAAAGGAGTGAGATGGTATTATCTCTTTGTTTAATAATTCAATCCCCATTGATTAGAATAAAAACCCTTTGCCAAAATCAATCCCTTAGCATTTTGAAATCCTCCCAAGTGTTAATATTTTATCATTCATTTAAAAATAGGCAAGGAAAAAGCAACATATAAAATAAAATACTAAGAACAGGAATTGTGAGGACAAAGTCAACCACTTATTCTAGTATTCAGTTACTCTTAAAACAGCATGATGATCTATGAAGCTGAGTGTTTTCAAAATGTGAGACTTTTCCTTTAAAGATGTGTTAATAGCTCTTGGAAGCAGCTAACTCTTTGCAAAGTTCCTGTTTTTTTTAAAAAAATCAGGTCACAATTTAAGAGATTGATAGCTGTATAATCAAATTACGGACTGCAGTTACTTTAAACAGCTATTTGACTGCTTTAGAAGAAAGATAGGAAAGGCCCCAAACAGGAATGAGACCTTGGGACTATTGCTGGATGAAAGTGTCAATCCAGTGCTCACCATGTATGGAAAAGACACATTCCGTGCTAGGGATCATTAGGAAAGGAAATGAAAATAAAGCTGCCAATATCATAATGCTGTTATAGACACCTATGGTTTGACTGCAGTCATCCAATGGATGTTTAATCAGAAGTCAATCTGACATTTTTCTCCAGGTCTTCTTCTTTGGTGATGACTCGTAGTTGAGTAAGATTGTCTTCCATGAACATGGTCTTAACAGTGAGTCCATAAGTGACTGTGGAGGCCAATTCTGGATCCACACATCCTTCCACTTGATCATAATGAGGGTTTGCCAAACAGGTCTTCTTCTTAGCTCGTTTCTCCTTTTCGTTCCTGAGTTTGAGCGTCTTCAAAGTCCATGACACCTTTGGTAAAGATGGCACGCCCGCAGGCCATTGTTTCCCAGTTGTCGGTGCTTATCCTCCATTTTTAAAGATTTGCCTCGAGAGAGTCTTTAAACCTCTTTTGTTGACCACCAGCATTACGCTTTCCATTTTTAAGTTCAGAATAGAGCAGTTGCCTGGGAAGACGATAATCCCATACCATACGGTCATGGAGCCACTACCTTCCTACTTTTCCACAGCCCACTCAAGAGGTGGAGTGAAGCAGCCGCCTTGGGCATCAGAAGTGCAAGAGGTGGTACCCTACCTTCCTGTTATGGCTGGGTCTCTCCCACAGAAGAAAGACAACGCTGGCAGCAATTAACTCAGGTTTATTGCTCAAAACACACAAGCCAGTGTGGTGTAGTGGTTAAGAGCGGTAGTCTCGTAATCAGGGGAACCGGGTTTGCGTCTCCGCTCCTCCACATACAGCTGCTGGGTGACCTTGGGCCAGTCACACTTCTTTGAAGTCTCTCAGCCCCACTCACCTCACAGAGTGTTTGTTGTGGGGGAGGAAGGGAAAGGAGTTTGTGAGCCGCTTTGAGACTCCTTAAAGGGAGTGAAAGGCGGGATATCAAATCCAAACTCTTCTTCTTCTGGAGCTCAGTCACTCAGCGTTGGCTTCCAAGTTTGCTGTTGCTGAGTCTGAGGTACGCCCCTTCCTCCTCCCACTTTGAAAGCCCCACTTACGCTTCCTTTCCTGTTCACGCCTTCTCCCTTGAACTCCTCCCTCCCTTCGCCTTGTTCTCGGCACTCAGGCTTCTACTGAAAATTGGCAGTAGGGCAAAGGAAGGTGTCGTGACACCCGAGGCAGGCGTCACTATGTGGGGCACATGTGTGTGACACCGCACATGCACTGTACTTAGTGGTTTGCCGCTGGCACTGCTCCAGCGCCGTACGGACGGCACAGGGATCCTTTGCTTGCAGCTGCAGCCGCAAATGGAGGATCATCCACATGCGATTGCAGCAGCGCGATGGCTGCTTGTGCTGACGTGAGCCCCTGCAGGATGACTTATTGTCACCCCCCACAGACATGGAACATGGGGCGCACCACAACCCCGCCCCCCATTGTGATGCCACTGGCTCCCCCCCCTTCCACATTCCTGCCTAATTACCTCCACCAGTCTCTCTACACTCTCCCACTCTGTCAGCAATGGAACGCTGCTGACACTGCCCCACCTTTTCCAGAGCACAGCAGAAGTGGTGAGGTGGGCAGGGAGCAGTGGTGGTTTTGGGTGGGGGGCACATTTCTGTATCACCTCAAGTGGTGGAATGAGGCAGGCTACACAGAACACGGATTGTCACAAAAGCCAGCTAATGTCAGGGACCGTGCTGAAGAAGGCTGCACTGAGGAGGAATGGGGGGAGCCTCCCCTTCCCCCTGCTCCAGATCAGGATCCTGAATCGTCCCAGGAGCAGGAGGACAGTATAGATTTGGAAGAGTGGTTTGCAGAGGGGCATAGTTCAGAATGCAGAAGCTGGGAAATGCTGGATGGGGAACAGCTAGGAGAAGAAACACTGGAAGAGAGACAGTAAACAGAGTCACAGTCTCTGGACAGTATTCACACCACTTCTGCAATGTCATGGAGAGCTCAGAAAGTGGCAGAACAGAAAACACAGAAAACACAGAAAACACAGAAGGTACAAGTTCAGATTACAAAGGTAGGAATGATGGAGCTTAATAGGGACGGAAGGGGGTGTGATCCTTAATTGGGAGCACCACCATTCCGAGGTACAGTGGTACCTCAGGTTACAAACGCTTCAGGTTACAGACTCCACTAACCCAGAAATAGTACCTCGGGTTAAGAACTTTGCTTCAGGATGAGAACAGAAATCGCGCAGTGACAGCAGCAGGAGGCCCCATTAGCTAAAGTGGCACCTCAGGTTAGGAACAGTTTCAGGTTAAGAACGTACCTCCAGAACGAATTAAGTTCTTAACCTGCGGTACCACTGTAATAGATTCTTTGTTCTCTCAATGTGATTATTAACGTTTCTAACTGGTGAGAAGACTCCTTTTCCTGTGTTCTGCTTATCTACTGCCATGTGGGGAGGAAGCCAGTTCCCTGAAGCCTGACAGCTATTCCCAAAACCACTCCTCCTCAGGTAATTATTAAAGAAAGAACAAGCAAAATAAAATGAGCCTGGTGGAGAATGCTGCACAAATATTAAAAGTAATAAGAATGCTGGACCCCCGGGGCATTGGTAGCAAAATAGCTTAAGGACCAAGGTAGCCTACTTGAAGCATGAGGAATGAAACAACAATTCACACTCGGCAACTGCACTGATCCAATGTGCATTAACAAGAACCAATTCGAAACCTGCGCATCAGATGCAAAGGTATGTTTGACATTGCTTCTAATTTGGCCATCAGAATTATCTGGGAATATTCTTTGTTGGCTATCCTAAAACTTTTAGAGAATATGCAGCGATTTACCCAAACACATACACCACAATAAAATTCATCCCATGGCAACTTTTGAAAGGGACGTTTCATGTTAAATACCACATTTCATCCTGGCGAGAGTGAGAAATGAGTTGAATGCTGTCATCTCAAGGAGAATAGGGGGGAATAATTAAACTGGGCGTGGCCCTAATCATAATGGCCTAGCAGGACATTCCTATTCAGAGGCGTGTTTTTAAAAGCTTTGTGAAATTACTTTTAAAGGTTGTGAGATGGAATTATATTTTTAACACTGACCTTGGCATTGTTTTCAAGAGCTATGTGGTGCAAGCAAAAATTATAGCTTACAATATGCTTATTCCATAGACAGTTATAATTACATGTGAGTCAATGGACTTTCCGAAACTAAATTACTTTTCCCGTGGTTCTGAAAAGCAAAGTATAATTGGCATGACATTAACGACATGGAAGCTGCTCCAAGGGGAGTTTCTTCTTCTTCTTCTTCTTCTTCTTCTTCTTCCTCTTCTTCTTCTTCTTCTTCTTCTTCTTCTTCTTCTTCTTCTTCTTCTTCTTCTTCCAGAAGGCTCTTGTTTCCACTGAAATTCTTGTTTCAGTTGCATTTGTGATGCAAAGGTTGAATTTATGTTGCACAGAAGGCTCACTTGCCTTGCAAATGACTGTCCTACTTTCTTCTTAGAATCAACAACGGTGATCCAAGGTTTGTTTCGGTTTCTGGGTTTGTTTTGAGCAACATGTGTGGACATTCAGTATTGACAGGAGCTGAGGTTATTCACATGCGCACACACCCAACTTCAACAGCACCTGTTTGTCTAAACCTACCTAGTTAGCAAAGGAATTGGGGTGAGATTACTAAAAGAAAGAAAAAATGTCAAGGTTTTTAGTAACTGTTCGAATACAATAAGCCCACAACATACACACATTTAGCTTGTGCGCATTCAGTTTTAGGAGCACAAAAGGGGGGGGGGGGCAGAAATGGTGTGGCTGTCCAGGAAAAAGACTTTGCCAATGTGTTTTGACTACATAGGGCCTTCTTGGTAGTGGCACCCACCCTGTGGAACGCCCTCCCATCAGATGTCAAGGAAATAAACAACTATCTGGCTTTTAGAAGTCATCTGAAGGCAGCCCTGTTTAGGGAAGTTTTTAATGTTTGATGTTTTATCGCATTATTATTACTACTACTACTACTACTACTATTATTATTATTATTATTATTATTATTATTATTATACTACACCATTTTAGCTTTAGGCACAATCTCTGGAACACAACCACCACGGATGTTGTGGGTTTACTGTATTCCATTTGAAGATGGGGGAATGTATTCTCTAGTAGGTTGAGAAAATGCCTACGTGTTAGCTTAAATGGTCCTCAGCTACCTTCATTTTCAGTTGCCTTCCTGGACTTCATCACATAGTCAGATTTGGTTTGCTACACTGGATCATGAGATCCTTGAGTTCACAACATGTTCTCTGATTCGATGAGATAATCTTTATGTCCAGTCCAGGGAGCAGCACCGTCACTTGCAATTGCCTTTAGGGACATCACCGTGTGCCCAAATCTGATTGGCTATGTGCCATCATTACATCATCTGGTTCACTGCGTGATCCCTCTTCGAGTGGGATAACATATAATACTAATGAGGACAAAAGCAGCGGCAGCTTGGGAGCAGGACCTAGACGAAGCGGCAGACAGCAGAAACAATGGCACCACGCCAGATTAAAAAGCTACCTCATGCCCTGATGCAAAGGCAATCCTCACAATCACCTTGATTTCCTGACGATGGATGGAGCTTATCTGATCATTGATTTTGCAACTCCCATTGCCCCATGTTGGCTTCCCTGCTACATAGTTTAAGCCTAGAGGGAACACTTAGCTTTAAAGATGACAAGCCGACCAATAAGTGCTACTCTGGCACAATCCCTGATGGAGGAACTGGCTTGGATGCCAATGGAGCGATTTGGCAGGCGGATTCCTTAACGGTACAGAGTTGGGACTATGGAACTCTTTGAATGCCTCCTCTCCCCACCCTGTTAGCATTCTCAAAGCAGAGTGGCGTTCATATATTCGCAAGAAATGATCACACATAGTCTACATTTGTAAGGAAATGGCATGTTTGGCTTGGGGCCCCTTCCAACTTAGCAATTCTGTGATTCTATGTTAGGGGTCATTGGGAAAAGGGATGAAAGCAAAACCTGCTGGTACCTAATGACTGTATTCAAACCTATGGTGCAATGTGGTCACCATAGCTCAAAAATGATATAGCAGAGCTGGGAAATGTTCAGAAAAGGGCAATGAAAATGATCGAGGGTGTAGAACAACCCTCCTCTGATGAACACGCAGGGCTACAAATAAAGTGGGTATAATTATGTACAGTGCTAATTTTCTAGAAAAAGTTCTGGAACTCACCATAAACACCTCTCTCATTCTTTTAGCATGGCAATGGCGCCCGGCTGAGAGGTGCCGGGACTGAGTTCCAATGAGTTCCTGCTTTAAAAAAAGCCCTGGTTATGTATGTATATTTAATTAATAATAATAATAATAATAATAATAATAATAATAATAATATACGTAAGTATAAATGATATTGTGGAGCTGGGAAAGAGCTCACTGAAGGAACAGAGACAACAGGGATGGTGCCCATTAATAACAATAACAATAACAATAACAATAACAATAACAATAACAACAATGTTTCCCAAGAAGGGGGCAGAGACTTGCAGGGTGGGATATGGAAGATCATAGGAGGTACAAACTGAAGAAAGACATGGAGACTTGGCAGCATTTGGAAACAAACACACACACCCCTTAAGCCTTTCCTAATAATCGATTTTGAGTGCAGGATGGAATTACTTCTAATCCCCCCGTGTTTTTAAAATACATTTATTAAGCCCATGTTTTCGAAGTGTATTTATTAAGAAGAAAATTGATATAGACAGAGGTGTCAGGTCTCCTATAAAGAAGAAGGGATCTTGGCAGGCACAGCTTGAATGTTCAATAAAGGTGAACTGGACTATAAATGATTAGCATTAGAACATGACTTTCCTTAGTGTGTTTGATATTACTAAAATCAGAGGGAAGGAAAAGAGCTTTCACATTTTCCACAGCCCTAACCCATTCAAATTTAAAACGGAAATATAATTACAAATTTGAAAATCACAAAAGCCATGTTTGGTTGTATAACCAGGAGCAAAAAGATGGGGGAACCTCAGGTGTGATAGTGAACATGATAAATTATATTTGCAAAAGTCTTGGTGCACTATGAAAATTACTAACATCTCAAATATAGGCTGAAACATTCCAATGCCTTAATTTTCTCTATTCCTATCTTTTTTTACCTGCTCGAGCATTTCTTCTTCTTCTTCTTCTTCTTCTTCTTCTTCTTCTTCTTCTTCTTCTTCTTCTTCTTCTTCTTCTTCTTCTGAACATCCTTCTACTGTGAGGACATAGGTTTCCAGGCGGGAGTTGATCACAACGAGGGTTTGCCAAGTGTGCCTTCCTCTTAGCACGTTTCTCCCTTTCGTCCTGAGTTTGAGAGTCTTCAGAGTCCTTGACACCTTTGGTAAAGGCTGTTTTCCCATTGGAGCGCTCTCAGGCCAGTGTTTCCCAGTTGTCGGTGATTATACTACATTTTTAAAAAAGATTTGCCATGAGAGAGTCTTTAAACCTCTTTTGTTGACCACCAGCATTACACTTTCCATTTTTAAGTTCGGATTAGAGTAGCTGCTTTGGAAGATGATAATCAGGCATCCAACAACATGAGCAGTCCAACAAAGTTGATGTTGAAGAATCATTGCTTCGACACTGGTGATCTTTGCTTCTTCCAGTACACTGGCATTAGTTTGCCTGTCTTCCCAAGTGATGTGTACAATTTTTCAGACACCATTGATGGAATCTTTCGAGGAGTTGGAGATGGCGTTTATAGGTGGTCCATGTTTCACAAACGTACAGTAAGGCATACAATCTTTTTTTACCTGCTGAGCATTAGCATCAATTTCACGGTGTCCAGTTTTGGGAAAAGATTTGGGGGACAATTAAGAATCATACAGTCATAGAATCATGGGATTGTAGAGCTGGCAGGGATCCAAAAGTTCACCAGCCCAACCCCCTTCAATGCAGGAATCCCAGCTAATGTACTTGTAATTACATGTAGCCAACGTGATGCCTTCTGGTTGTTATTGAGCTCCCACCATCTCTGCCCATTGGCCAAGCTTGCTGGTGCTGACTGGAGTCCAATAACATCTAGAGGGCACCATGTTGGCTCTTCAAATGGACATTCCACCTGAACGACAGGTGCAGGAGAAAACACTGTGGTAATGATGGCTCGCACCACTGATTTATCCCGATCTCTCCATTCCTTCTAACAGGGCGGCTGGTTCTTACTTAGCAAAGAACACTGTGAAAATGCTATGCTTGCGTGGCATTTGACAATATTTTCCAAAGTTCCTCGTGGGGTTTCGAAAAGTAGACTATGGCCTATTTGGGGGCGATATTTTTTTATCCTGGTGTCTGATTTACAGCAGTACATCCACAGCGGGAAGGCTGAGGGAGCAAGCAGGTTTAATAAATGCTGTTGTGTTTTTATGGTGTTTTATGAATTTGCTGCTCCTTCTTGGCTACCTTGTAAATCCTCCCTGGTCTGTTCTATAAAAATCACTCTTGGCCATTCTGGCTATTTATGAAGGTTTCTGTGAGACGCCTCCATGACTTGGCTCATTCCTCCCGACCCCCGTTGTGCCCCAGGTTGACATCTAATATCCGTCTTTGCTTATTGGTACACTATATGACTTTGGCGATCTTAGGCTTCTTTCATTCCTCCTCCCTGGCCAAATAGATTAGGCATACCTAATGTTTCTCAGATATGCAGATGACACAACCTTAATGGCAGAAAGTGAGGGGGAATTAAAGAACCTTTTAATGAGGGTGAAAGGGGAGAGCGCAAAATATGGTCTGAAGCTCAACATCAAAAAAACTAAAATCATGGCCACTGGTCCCATCACCTCCTGGCAAATAGAAGGGAAAAAATGGAGGCAATGAGAGATTTTACTTTCTTGGGCTCCATGATCACTGCAGATGGTGACAGCAGCCATGAAATTAAAAGACGCCAGCTTCTTGGGAGAAAAGCAATGACAAACCTAGACAGAATCTTAAAAAGCAGAGACATCACCTTGCTGACTAAGGTCCGTATAATTAAAGCTATGGTTTTCCCAGTAGTGATGTATGGAAGTGAGAGCTGGACCATAAAGAAGGCTGATCGCCGAAGAATGGATGCTTTTGAATTCTGGTGCTAGAGGAGACTCTTGAGAGTCCCATGGACTGCAAGAAGTTCAAACCTATCCATTCTGAAGGAAATCAGCCCTGAGTGCTCACTGGAAGGACAGATCGTGAAGCTGAGGCTCCAATACTTTGGCCACCTCATGAGAAGAGAAGACTCCCTGGAAAAGACCCTGATGTTGGGAAAGATTGAGGGCACAAGGAGAAAGGGACAACAGAGGATGAGATGGTTTGACAGTGTTCTCGAAGCTACCAACATGAGTTTGACCAAACTGCGGGAGGCAGTGGAAGACAGGAGTGCCTGGCGTGCTCTGGTCCATGGGGTCACGAAGAGTTGGACACGACTAAATGACTAAATAACAACAAATGTTTCTGTGCTCTCTGAATGATAGGCATAGAATCAGAAAGAATGTGTCACATAAGTCCATTCACCTTTTATCTGGTGTACGGCATTGCAGCCAGTCAGCCAAGCCTCAACAGTTTTCTGGGATAGGAGAAGGTATGCTGCCTCTCCCCCACTCCCCTACATCACAGCCAGCCGCGTCATCTGTGCTGGGGACAGCCCCAGCCAATCTGCTGCCAGGGTGGGTGTGCAGCCAGCCCGCTCCATCTTCCTTGCCTCTTTGCACCTGCCATTTGGTTTTTGCCTACCTAATAGCAATCATTACAACTTTTGTGAGGTTAGGCATTGGGTAAACTTTTGCTTGGTTGGAGGGGAGGTTGTTGCCTTTGCCTGCCCCTCCTGTTAGTAAGGATATCCTGTTAAAGGAATCCAGACAGAATACTGTTTGAAGCCTGGGCGTGGGCTAGGGCCATGTCACAACCTCTCAGGGTGGTGCCACTATCTGATGTAAGTTATAGGGCACCCCTTATTGGTGGTTTACCCTTCCATGGACTCCCTGCAGAAGGGAAGGAGTCAAGGTATAGCCTGGCTTCACCCCAATGCCTAAGCCAAACTGCTCACATCTGTAACCAATAAAGCTGTGGCCTATTTGAACCCATAAACCAAATATTCCGGGTCAGTGTGATTTATTGCTCTCCTGAGAACTTTGTGGCTCGGGTGCCTTGGCATGCAATGCAGAGTGGACTATTGTCCAAAGGGTGTCCACTTGTGCAGAGAGATGAACGGGAGAGAGAAACAGAACAAACCCAATATCAAAGTGCCAATCCATTTCTTCTGGTGGTTGGATGGATGTGATGGATAAACATGTCCCCCTTGGTTTATGATTAATTTGCTCTGCCTTATCTTTGTATGGCTCTCCTACTCTTCCGTATGCTAGAAATGGGAAGCGATTATCTACCTTAACTGATGGCTGCATGTTGAATTCAAGAGGAATTAATTATGGAACTAGATTTGTCTCCAACATTCATCACCTGTGACTATTGGTCCTCCTGGCTGGACATGGTGGAAACTGAAGATTATCTGAGGGGCTAAAGGTTACCCATTTCTGCTCTAAAGTCCAGAACGTGTGTTGAACCACAGAGTGGTAGTTGGGGGGGGGAGCCTCAAGCCCAATTTTTAGCAGCCACATTAAACTACAAGTCTCAGGATGTTTGTTAGAGCCATACCAAAGTTGTATGGAACTGATATAAATGTATATGCCTTCTCTTTTTATCCTCCCTCTCATCATTCCATCTCTCTGCTTCTTAAAAATTCATGTTGTGCTGTTGCAACTAACCGATTGGTTGGTCCCGAACTATTTTCTGAAGGCCTGAGATCTGGGAATGAAATCCTTTCTGAATTATTGATGCTGCATTTCCTCGCATACTAAAATATCCTTCCTAACCAGAGGATGGACTATGTACATTAGAGTACAGCCAGAACTTGCTTTGAATGTTGGCTGCCAGAGATGGAAAATGTAAAGTGAGGTTTTATGCTCCCGACATTTGTCATGATGCCTCGAATCCCCCGGAGAAATCCACTCCTGTCTTTGGCAATTAGGAGCAGGATTTTCTCTGGAACTGTGAAGCTTTCATCCGTAACTGGATCAAAGGATCTAAGTGTGCAGTCAAGTAACTACTGAAGGGGGTGCTTCATTTGTCTGACTCCCACTCTCTCTTCGTTTTATTCCATGTGAGTCGGTGAAGAAAAATGCACCCAGTTGCTTGTGCGGAACAACAGGAAGGGGCTGCAGTAACTCATGAAGCGATGTACGTGGAGCAGATATTAAGGGAAATGTTTCTGATTCCAGCAAGGCTTTCAGGGTTTTTGGCACAGCTTTACCACTTGAAGAAAATCAGTATTTGGCCCTACGCCTTCAGTTGGTGCATTCCAATGGAAACTCAAATGCATTGCTTTTCCATTACCCGTGGTTGAATTGCAGATTTGTATTCCAGGTTTTAACAATGCTTCGCCTATACAGTGGTACCTCAGGTTACATACGCTTCAGGTTACATATGCTTCAGGTTACAGACTCCGCTAACCCAGAAATAGTGCTTCAGGCTAAGAACTTTGCTTCAGGATAAGAACAGAAATTGGGCTCCGGCGGCGCAGCAGCAGCAGGAGGCCCCATTAGCTAAAGTGGTGCTTCAGGTTAAGAACAGTTTTAGGTTAAGTACGGACCTCCGGAACAAATTAAGTACTTAACCCAAGGTACCACTGTACACTATGCTCTCAGTCTCATGCCCTTCTCTCCTCCACAAACACACTGAATCACTCAATGACCATTTGTCTGCAGGTTATAGTTATTATCATGTTGATGCAATCTTTATCACAAGGTGTAGATAAAGAGTGTTGTGAAGGCGATGAATGTCCTGTGTGAGTGTCTGGAGGTGGTTGGAGGATGGATGGCGGCTAACAGATTGAGGTTGAATCCTAACAAGACAGAAGTACTGTTTTGGGGGGACAGGGGGCAGGCAGGTGTGGAGGACTCCCTGGTCCTGAATGGCGTAACTGTGCCCCTGAAGGACCAGGTGCGCAGCCTGGGATTCATTTTGGACTCACAGCTGTCCATGAAGGCAAAGGTCAATTCTGTGTCCAGGGCCGCTGACTACTAGCTCCATCTGGTACGCAGGCTGAGACCCTATCTGCCTGCAGACTGTCTCACCAGAGTAGTGAATTCTCTGGTTATCTCCCATTTGGACTACTGCAATGCACTCTATGTGGGGCTACCTTTGAAGGTGACTCAGAAATACAACTAATCCAGAATGTGGCAGCTAGACTGGTGACTGGGAGTGACTGCTGAGACCATATAACACTGGTCCTGAAAGACCTACATTGGCTCCCAGTACGTTTCCGCCCACAAATCAAAGTGTTGGTGCTGACCTTTAAAGCCTTAAATGGCCTCAACCCAGTATACCTGAAGGAACGTCTCCACCCCCATTGTTCACTGAGGTCCAGCTGTGAGGACTTTCTGGTGGTTCCCTCACTGTGAGAAGTGAGGTTACAGGGAACTAGGCAGAGGGCCTTCTCGGTAGTGGTGGGCGCCCTGTGGAATGCCCTCTCATCAGATGTCAAGGAAATAAACAAGTATCTGACTTTAGAAGATGTCTGAAGGCAGCCCTGTTTAGGGAAGTTTTTAATGTTTGATATTTTCTCGCTATATTCTGTTGGGAGCCACCCTGAGTGGCTGGGGAAATCCAGCCAGATGGGTAGGATATAAATAAATCATCATCATAATCATCATCATCATCATCATCATCATGCCCTTTGTGTGCTCTCTTGCCATCAATATACATCATGTGTTAATACTGCTCAGCCAGGGATTTAGCTGAAATTCAGTAGCAATGCTAATGTAAATCAAGGATGGCTGTGGAAATGTTTAGCTTGGGTTGGCAAGTGTGCTAAGGGAAAGGCATGCCATTTTGCAACTTATGGGAGCAGAGGCAGAAACGACTAAAACTCCTTCCCTTTCAAATGACAGAGGAAGGCCTCGTTCATGCATCCGTGCCCCTGTTTGTTCTGCATTTGATGACTACACACTTGATCTGGGGTTGCCATATCTTGAGGAGCAAAAAAGAGGACGCTATGACGACTCTCATTTTAAATACCCCTACTCTATGTAAGCTATATGTAAGGTTGTTTTCTGCTGCTCCAGAGAAGCGGACACGGTGCAATGGATCCAAACTACAAGAAAGAAGATTCCACCTAAACATTAGGAAGAACTTCCTGACAGTAAGAGCTGTTCGACAGTGGAATTTGCTGGCAAGGAGTGTGGTGGAGTCTCCTTCTTTGGAGGTCTTTAAGCAGAGGCTTGACAACCATATGTCAGGAGTGCTCTGGTGGTGTTTCCTGCTTGGCAGGGGGTTGGACTCGATGGCCCTTGTGGTCTATTCCAACTCTATGATTCTATGATTCTATGAAGTTGCGATATATTGCTGTTGGGGGCAGGAGAAGAGAAGAGGAAAGCAAGTCTTCAACCACCAGTTGTGTCTATGCCTCATCCAGAAAGCATAGCCAGAGACATTTTGGCAAATTATAAAAATCCACCAGGACAGAAATTTTACCCCTGAAAAACAGGCCATGTCCTGGAAAAAGAGGACACATGGCAACCCTATTTACGCCACACCTGAAAGTGTGAGCTGAGCTCACTGAGAAGCATTGCATTGGAGACAATGTGACGATTGTGGTGTTTTATACTTCGATTTCCCTTCTTATGCGTGCGGTTCCTTTCTAGATATTGAAGCCCTCAAATGACTTAACATAATGCATAAATCAGCACTTGGAACAGCTATTCCTCTGGCAGCCTGAGGGGCTCTGGGCATGGAACTCTGGTGTAAAATAAGCTATCATCTCCCAGCTGTCCATGGTGCTGAAACAACACCAAAGCTCTGTTTTGCCTCTCTATCCAATATCAAAAATTCTTGCTCACGGTCTCTGCCTCACAACATCCTTTGACCTCTGCATTTACTTGTTCTGAGATGCGAATCACCCTCTGCCCTCTCAGTTCCTGCCTCCTGTGGATTCTTCTTCCTTGGGATATGGCTGTGACTATGAAAAATGCTTGACATATATCATGTTGCAATTGCCCAGGGTGGTGTGTTATATCAGTGCGGTAGGCAAACGAATACACCAAGTCTTGTTTTAGGGTGTGGGTGTGTGTTTTTCAAAAATGAGAAACTTGTGCTGCATGACGGAATTTAATTATTTTTAAAGCAATTTCCGTTCTTGTCATAAAGCAAGACAAGTATGCCGCAGAATAGAAAGTTTCTCCCATTTCTTTTCTTTAAAAAATTATTCATTGATGTAAGAGAATGAGAAGGTGGCATTTCTTTCAGAATCTTTTTTACACTCCAGTATAAAACAGCTATTGTCTGCCAGAGCAGATGTTACAAGTTTGCAGACATCAGCTGATGGGGAAACGACTTCAACGGAACGAAAATGTCTTAACAAGAAGTGCCAGGGGTAATGAAAACTGAACAAATCCATTTTAAATGAGAGAATTCTTTCTTTGGAAGCTGAATTTAGGTTTGGGGAAGGGGCACTGTGGCTGTCTTCTTGCATAGGAGACAAATAAATGTGACAGAGCTGAAGGATTTTGAAATGGCAGCATTGCAATCATTATTATTGTCCACCTGTTAAGGCTGAGAGAGAGAAAATGGGTTTTAAAGCAGGGGAAGAGTGGATAATTGAAACATATTTTTTGTATGGCTTTTCTAAAAGTTCCTTCTTAGATCTCGTCTCCATGTCAATTACAGCAGGGACCTCAGCTGAAGTAAGAAGAAGAGAATTGCCAAATTGCAATGAGGACAGGCTTTCAACAATATTGAAAGTTCCCCATTCTGGTTCACGACTGCTTTTAAAAACCACTCTGCTGGCTTGACTTAAATTGTACAAGTGCTGAAATTGTACACAACAAAACAAGTTAAAAAAAAATCAATTAAAATAATAAAATCTCCTTTTTTTGCTGGAAGTCTTCCGTAGGTGCTGGAAATTTCAGTAGTTCCACCTACACAGATATTTCTGCTTGCCCAACAAAGTGATTTTTCCTCTTTACCCCCATCTCCCCCACGTGCTATTACGGGGGTTACCTGGAGCCTCTGGAGCAAATTTGGGGAAGGCACGGGGGGGAGGAAAGGGGGAAAAGTTCAGTTGCACTAGCGTGAATCATTGGGCTGACTTGCACTAGTTCAATGAGTAAGTTGAATACAGCCCAAAGTCTCTCCCATCCAGAGTGGTGTACGATCCAATGGTTTTTCATTAGAAGGTCCGTCCTTCCGCTTTAATGATGGCAAACTCTTTACTTGCAAGGAAAAGACATGTGCTGGCTCTGGCAGATAAAACCCACGTCTCTGGCAGAGAAGGAGACTTCTGACAACATAAAATAAAGCCATCGCTCTTTTCGTCCAAGGGCATAAGAAGGATTTCTTCTCGTCCATCTATTATGTCTTAAGCCACATCATGTGTGACAGCAGATCTCCGGAGGGCAGACTTCACACAAATAGCCATTACAGCCGTAAGTGCAATACGGAGGGGACAGAGAATTGTTCTTCATGTAAAACAATCGCTTGTCAAAAACACGTTTTGCAATTGATGCAGCCGCATTATCATGTGAAAGGGTGGCAGGATCCGCCCCACCTCATCCCTAGCAACACAATTTGGTGCAAGTTTAAGCTGCATCAACTTTTCCTTTTTGCAGTCGTCTGTTCGGTTACTTTTAAAACTTATTCTTGATCTCCCTCTGACCTTATGTAGCTCATCATTGTTGGCGATCAGCACCTTTTATCTCATTTGTTATAATTCATGTGAAGTAAGGCTACACAATGGGATGCGGGTGGTGCTGTGGGTTAAACCACAGAGCCTAGGACATGCCGATCAGAAGGTTGGCGGTTCGAATCCCCATGACAGGGTGAGCTCCCATTGCTTGGTCCCTGCTCCTGCCCACCTAGCAGTTCGAAAGCACGTCAAAGTGCAAGTAGATAAATAGGTACTGCTCCAGTGGGAAGGTAAACGGCGTTTCCGTGCGCTGCTCCGGTTCTCCAGAAGCAGCTTAGTCATGATGGCCACATGAACCGGAAGCTATACGCCGGCTCCCTCAGTCAATAAAGCGAGATGAGTGCCGCAACCCCAGAGTCGGCCACAACTGGACCTAATGGTCAGGGGTCCCTTTACCTTTACCTAAGGCTACACACACACACACACACACACACACACACACACACACACCGCCCATCTGACTGGCTTTCCCCAGCCACTCTGGGCGGCTCCCAACAGAATATTAAAAACATGATAAAACATCAAACATTAAAAACTTCCCTAAACAGGGTTGCCTTCAGAAGCCTTCTAAAAGTCAGATAGTTGTTTATTTCCTTAACATCCGATGGGAGGGTGTTCCACAGGGAGGGTGCCACTACTGAGAAGGCCCTCTGTCTGGTTCCCTGTAACCTCACTTCTCACAGGGAGGGAACCACCAGAAGGCCCTCGGAGCTGGACCTCAGTGTCCGGGCTGAAAGATGTGGGTGGAGATGCTCCTTCGGGTATACTGGGTCAAGGCCATTTAGGGCTTTAAAGGTCAGCACCTTTATTATTACAGACCCTCCCAGTGTCGCTGTGGCTTATCCCCTAACCATGCAAGCTCCATCTTCCTTCCAGTCACACTTTCCAAGTCTGAATGCCTGCAGCTAGCATACTGAAGGAAAGGGACTGCCTTATTGCTGCAACTCCATAATTGAAATGTACTATAGCTGCAATAGTTGATTCTGAGTTCAAGTGATGGGGAAGGCATGCACCCTATAAGATGACGCCTGCTTCTGTAAAGGAATCCAATCTCTAGTTCAGGCTTCTTCAAACTTGGCCCTCCAGATGTTTTTGGCCTACAACTCCCATGATCCCTAGCTAGCAGGACCAGTGGTCAGGGATGATGGGAATTGTAGTCTCAAAACATCTGGAGGGCCGAGTTTGAGGAAGCCTGCTCTAGTTGGTACATGGGTGGCAGAGGGTCTCTGTCAAGTTGAGCTATATAAACAACATCTTGCCTCTTAGGTGGCCTGTGGCTTGAGAGGTACATTCCTGCACATGCAGTGGTGCTGTTCTTTGGTTGCAGCATCCTGGCATTAAAGCTTTTGAACAAGTAGCAAGGATAATGATGCTTCCTAATACCTCTTTATTGGCATGTTTGTGTATTATTATTTTTTACGCTTCCAAGATACTATACAGAGACCTCATAAATTTCTGCTTGATTTGAATTTGAAATACTTTATTGTCACTTGTACAACTTGTATACAGTGAGATTACACGAGCACCCCCCATTCAGCTATCTTAGTTTTAATTCCCCTCGTTTACTGACGCACACCCACCAAACCCGAAAGTCAGTTGCCTTGTTGTTATCTTTTCATTCAGCAGCCTAACAGCCCACAGATAGAAGCTGTTCTTTACCCTGTTGGTGCGACTAATCATGCTTCTATATCTTCTGCCTGAGGGCAGGAGACCAAGAAAGTGCAGGCCAGGGTGTGAATCATCCCTGAGAATTTTCCTCACTCTCCTGAGGCAACGTTCTTCCGCTATTTCATCCAACGGATTCACAGGACAGCCCATAATATCTTGTGCTGTATTCACCACCCTCTGTAGGCACTTCCTATCAGATGATAGCAGCCAAAGTGGAGGTTTCCAAGTTTTGGGAAATATTTTCTGAACTATCATGGTAAAGCTGGTATTCTCAAGTATGGCACATTATGGTGGCTGAAAAAATGATACATTAAAATGGGTTTTTAAGGAGATTAGCTGGTTCTGAGACATTTGGTCCTGTTTGGTATAGTGATCTGCTTTGACTTTTTGGCCAATGTCCTCTTGCTCAGCTTTATGAAGGAGGACTCTGACCACAAAATGTGAAGGAGGGATGTCTTTGTTGGGCATGACCTTGTTTTCTTTTGTTTTGCTTTGTAATGTTTTGTTATGTTTTATTGTTTGATACTTTGTAATTAGATCAATTGATAGAAGGGAGAGGGAGGGAGGGAAGAGATCGAGATCGATAGAGGAAGGAAGGAAGGAAGGAAGGAAGGAAGGAAGGAAGGAAGGAACCAAGCAGGTCAATAACATTTGGGAAATAGAGCATTTATTAATAAATTAATAAAAATAATGTAATGGCACAATACTTTTAAAATGTCTCTGTTGTGCTTCAGTACAAATATTATTAGGATGCCTTACACAATTCTTTTTAAAACTGATTTTCTTCCCTGATGCTGGAAGATTTAATTTTATGAAGCAATTAGACCGATATCTCGCTAATTACAGGGACAATAAAAATGGCTGGTAGATGCTAATCACAGTTCATGGGGCTTGCGGGGAGAGAAATTAACCTTAGCGCATTTTCCTAGAAGAGGTAGGTTGAAAACCAAAATGCACTTAATCGGGAATATCTTAGTTACATGAGCACTTCATTTATGTGGAAAATTCACGCTGCTTTTCAGAGCCCACGTGCTGGTTCTTTCTGTGAATTGCATGTCCAGTGGGAAATGCTTAGAAATCTGCTATTAAGCTGACATTTTTTGACATAACTGCAGTCTTGCTTTAATGCACCAACCTAATTTGAATCGCAAGCCTTAAGCACCATGATTGGAATACCATTTAGTTATCCCTGAAAGGGAACAATTTTGAAAAAGGCTGCCATTCCGGGGTAACATTTTAACTCCAGAATTACATTGTGTTGGCCTGACATATTCATTTTGAAAACCCAGAAGTCTCTAACGGTGCAATTGAGACGTACGGCTTGCAAAAGTGACACTTAGCCCTGCTTGTTTCCCCCATTGCCCTCTGAAATTCTGCCTCTCCCTCCTGAAACTCTGGCCTTTTGTCTCTGCTAACTATCTCTTCCCACAGAGAGGATTTCCCCCCATTTTCTGTCGGGCTCAGAGTGTCTTTGTTAATGGCTGCCTTAATGGGTTAATGGGTTGGCCATCGCCAGACTTTGTTCTTCCAATGATCCCCCTCCAGCTAGCTCTGCACAGCTGACTTTTTTTTAAAAAAAAGTTTAATCATTTTTTCGATACAAACATCAACCGCAAAAGACCCTTACAACAAAAACCATAATAACAATAACACAATTTGACCATTCAGATTTGAATACACTGATATACCTACGACTACACCTTTTTAAACAGTATTTTCCCACCTCTCTCTCCTCCCCCTACTTCCCACCACTATCCGTCTTATTGCTTAAATATTTGTTCCAGATTTCTTCATATTTATCCATTCTTATTTTGCGTCGACATGCTATTCATTCGTATGTAGCTAATCTGTCCATATTATCAATCCATGTGCTCAATGGAATCTTTTTGCAGCTCTTCCAATTCATCAAAACAAGTTTTTTTGCTTCTAATATATCCTAATGGTACATCCATATTTTTTTTTTGACCCCTTGAAATGTCCCACGTTTCCGGAATATAATTTAGAATTAAATTCAGTTCCCCTAAATAACAATTTCTTTTTATTACTCTTGCTATAAATATCCTCACCTCGCACCAAATTGATCTTATCATTGGGCAGTTAATCAACATATGTACATTTGCATTTTTACTCCCACATCTCCAACAGTTGTCTTGGTTCCTTAGCATAAGCTGAGCCCAGGGATTTCTGTGTTTAGCACAATTTAGCCAAACCTTGATTAACTTTTGCTGAACCCAATAATCATGGGTGACTTGCACCCATAAACTCTGGCACCCAGAACCTATGTCAATACCATGTTATGGTGCCAGAGAACAGCACTATGTTTGTCTGGAAATAATAACAAGCTGGTGAAATACCGTATTGGCCCAAATATAAGCCGCATCCGGAAATAAGCTGCACCTTTAAAATTCAAGGGGCAGGGGAAGGAAAAAATACCTGGGCTGCTTCCTGGTGGGGGGAGCCATGCTGCTCTGCTGGTGGCATAAGGTCACAAATATAAGCTGCACCTTAACTTTTCATGATTGGAATTTGAAGGGGGAAAAAGTGTGGCTTATATTTGGGCCAATACAGTACCACAGGCTGGGTTTATGATGAGTGGCAGATCCTTATATTGAAAAAAAATGTGAACCAGCCTTACCTTCAAACAGACCCTCCAAGTGCCCCTATTTTCTGGGACAGTCCCGGATTTAAATAAGCCATCCCAGTTTCTGATCTGATCCTGGGTTGACCCATTTTCCTTAGGATGTCACTATTTCCATCAGAGATATTTTGGAGGGCATTGAGCTATGTGACCCCCATGGCAAGGAGATAAGTAACTATACAACTTTTAGAAGACATCTGACAACAGCCCTGTTATAGCAAAGTGTTTTTTTTTTAAATATTTAGTGTTTTATTATGTTTTTATAATATATATAACCTTTATTACGGTCCAGAGACCGAACAAATTGTTACAAAGGAATACACAATTCATACAGCCTACCTCCAGGTTAAACAAGCATTTTGTTCAGAATATAGGGATCATTGGTTCTTGCAACCACCGATAAAAACTTTGCCACTGCTAATGTTCTAGCGTTTGTCCGGTCTTCCAATAGGAACCTGACATAGTGAGCCCCTGATTTTCCTGGGAAAGGTACCAGCAAGGGTAATATCAGTTCAGCCCAGCAAAATATGATTTATAGAATCGATGTCTTGAGCACATGAGCAAAGTCTGTCCTGGTAGGGAACTCCTCTCAACCTGCCATCCAACACTGCAGAAGGAAAGACAAAGTCTGTCTTTGGTGAAAAGCCTTCGATAATTTGGTACTGTCAGGTTTTTAATGTAAGATGTTAACTTACAGGCATGCCCATATTGTACTCCTACTGCCAGCGGACTACAGACTGCGTGTGATCGAGATCGCAAGTCACTGTGTGCATTATCCCATAATCTTTGCTTTAACGTCTTTAGGGCGCCTTCATAACCCAGGTAATACAGCTGGGGGGATGACAGACCAATAGAGGTGGCTTTTTGGCCATGGTTTTCTGCCATTTGCTGACAAATTCCTCATGTTTTTATAAATGTTGGAAGCTGCCCAGAGTGGGGCAGCAATCTATTTGCTCTGTATCATACTGGTCCTGTTTCATATTTTGGTTTGTTATTGTTACTTTATTTCCTCTTAAGGGGTGGGGCACTTGCAACCCTTCAGATATTTCTGGGCTACAACTCCCATTATCCACGAAGTTTTCACATGCTGGCTGGGGTTGATGGGAGCTGGAGTCCAGTAACATCTGGCAGTCCAGTTTCCTCACCACTGACTGTCTGAAAAATTGTCTGAGATTGTCTGGAAAATGTTTCTTTCTTTTTTAAAATGCCAACCTTCCATCTTTGCTTGCAATCTCTTGCATCTCTTTTTAACTTGGTGACTTTTATTTTCTCTTTCTTTTGCTCTCTCTGTGGTGTACACCGGCACTGCTTCGAAAGATCCCACTGAGCAAATTGTCACCTTAAGTAGGTGGCACTTCTCATAAGTGACTAACATTCACCCCGGTGTGAGAATAGGGGGAAACAATTATGATAAATGCCATTCTTGTCAGAAACTTCCATCTAGCAGAGGGCAAAGGAATACAGGTATCTGAAGACCATAATTCTGGCTTGATGGACAGACATAAAATTATACGTTAGGACATGTTTTTAAAAGCACAAAACAACTTTTGGCTAATACAGAAGCTGAAGAAATACTCGGAAAAGCTTTTGCTAAAGGTCGCCCAGTGTCCCTCCACTTCTCATCAAACAATGGAGCCTAAATCCTAAAATGGAGCCTGGAATTTTAGAGCTGGAAGGGACCCCAGAGCTCATCCAGTCGAACCCCCTGCAATGCAGAAATATGGGTACAACTCTAGTCCACACTTGGCAATTGAGCTACATCCATTGACTATTACCTATCACATCCATACGCATTAGAATCTGCAGCAGGGCTAGAAATGCTTTTTCACTCCAAAGGGTCATATTTCCGTATGGGCAGTCTTCTGAGGGCCATGTGCTTGCATGGGCAGGACCAGAGGCAAAGGTAGGCAGAGTAATGAGACTTCACCTTTATACAGGAAGCTAGGGATGCGGGTGGCGCTGTGGTCTAAACCACGAAGCCTCTTGGGCTTGCTGATCAGAAGGTTGGCGGTTCGAATCCCCGCAGTGGGGTGAGCTCCCGTTGCTCTGTCCCAGCTCCTGCCAGCCTAGCAGTTCCAAAGCACACCAGTGCAAGTAGATAAATACAGGTGAAACTTGGAAAATTAGAATATTGTGGAAAAGTTCATTTATTTCAGTAATTCAACTTAAAAGGTGAAACTAATATATGAGATAGACTCATGACATGCAAAGCGAGATATGTCAAGCCTTTATTTGTTATAATTGTGATGATCATGGCGTACAGCTGATGAAAACCCCAAATTAACAATCTCAGAAAATTAGAATATTAAATGAAATCAGTAAAACAAGGATTGCAAATAGAGTAATATTGGACCTCTGAGAAGTAGAAGCATGCATATGTACTCAGTACTTGGTTTGGGCCCCTTTTGCATCAATTACTGCCTCAGTTCAGCGTGGCATGGATGCTAACAGCCCGTGGCACTGCTGAGGTGTTATGGAAGACCAGGATGCTTCAATAGCAGGCTTCAGCTCTTCTGCATTGCTCGGTCTCTTGTCTGTCATATTTCTCTTGGCAATGCCCCATAGATTCTCTTAATGAAGCACAGTGGACCAACACCAGCTGATGACATGGCTCCCCAAATCAACACAGACTGAGGAAACTTCACACTGGTCTTCAAGCATCTGTCATTGTGTGCCTCCCCATTCTTCCTCCAGACTCTGGGTCCTTGGTTTCCAAATGAGATGCAAAAGTTGCTCTCATCAGAAAAGAGATTTGAGGAGCCATGCCATCAGCTGGTGTTGGTCCACTGTGCTTCATTAAGTCCAGGGTCAACGCAGCCGTCTACCAGGAGATTTTGGAGCACTTCATGCTTCCTTCCGCAGATGAGATTTATGGGGATGCTGACTTCATTTTCCAGCAGGACTTTGGCACCTGCCCACATTGCCAAAAGTACCAAAACCTGGTTCAATGCCCATGGGATTACTGTGGTTGGCAAGCAAACTCACCTGACCTGAACCCCATAGAGAAACATTAACTGTTAAAGACTTCCATGAATGGATGTCTTCCAAAAGTCAAACGGTTCTTTATCTGTTTGACATCTGATGTGAGGGCATTCCACAGGGCTTGCACCATTATCTGCCAGAGGCTGGGCAGAGGAGGAGGAATGGTGGAGACAGCCTCCCAATCCTGACCCTTCCAGGTGGCAGAAAAAGGAAGACAGTATAGATTTACAACAGGGGCTTGTGGGAGGTCACCACTCAGATGAGGGGGAAAGTTGGGAAATCATGGGAGAGGAGGAGCAGGCATAGCTGGACAGCAGCTGGCTGACAGGTTGTCACTAGAAAGCATCCCAGACCCACCATCTCCCAGAACGTGGCGAGCCTTAAAAGTAGGAGAGCAAAGAGCTCAAAGACAGAGGACACATAGTGGCACCCGTAGAGGAGATGATGTGATGGCCTGGGAATCTGATTCAGAGGCTGAACCAGAGGAATCCCAGCCTGCACAGGAGTCCCCGCCTCCAGGGCCGGCTGAACTGGGGCAGGGCCTTGATTCTGAAGCTCCTGCACCTGTGCCAGATCCTCAGGAGCAGGCACCAGGTGAATCCACTCTGACTCCGGAGGTGGTTGAGGACTCAGTGCCTACAGGTGAGTCTCCCCCTGGGTCCAGTAACCCTTCAGGCTCTCCTGAACTGCAGAGGCTCGGGGCAGAGAGCCGAAGGGAACTGGTTTCTCCCAGGAGGAGTGCTCGCCTTAAGGCCAGGAGAGGCGGGTCTCCTGGGGGCCGGGACCACCCCTGGCCTCAGAGAAGATAAAGGCCGGTCAGCCCGGTCCCAGGTTGCGGGAGCAACGGCGTTGAAGAGCTGTTTCGGCCAGCATCCAGTCCTGTTCCCCCAGAGTTCCTGTCCTTGCCCGGCTTCTTGCTGTGGACCCCGCTTCGCCCGTGGAGGACTGTCTGCCAACCCTCAACTCAGGTCCTGGACCTCGCCCCACGGTAACCTCCCCCCTGGACCAGCACAGATGATGAGGATGACAAATGAGGAAGTGGGAGAGATGGGGGTGGGTGGGATGGAGATTCACTCAGGACAGCCTCTCTCTGTAAAGTTTTAAATAAAAAAGGACTGTAAGAAACTTTTCCTTGTCTATATACTTCCCTGGGCAACCAGCTGGGAGACGCTGACATCAACCTAACACTACCGGGAAGGCCCTCTGTCTGGTTTCCTGGAGCTTCATGACTCACAGGGAGGGAACCGCCACTTCGAATTGTGCTTGGAAATGTGCAGGGAGCCAATGTAGATTCTTTAGCTAACTACGAAAGAGCTGTGTTCAGCTGTCTAGAAAAGGCGCTGTTTCTACGGTACTTCCTCAGCTTTCAAAATGTCTGCAAAGATGCTTACTTCATGGATAGAGGTTACAAGTTCCCACCTCTCCGTGCATTCAGTAACATTTAAAGGTAAAGGGACCCCTGACCATTAGGTCCAGGCATGGACGACTCTGGGGTTGTGGCGCTCATCTTGCTTTATTGGCCGAGGGAGCCAGCATACAGCTTCCGGGTTGTGTGGCCAGCATGACTAAGCTGCTTCTGGCGAACCAGAGCAGCGCACGGAAACGCCGTTTACCTTCCCGCCGAAGCGGTACCTATTTATCTACTTGCACTTTTGACGTGCTTTCGAACTGCTAGGTTGGCAGGAGCAGGGACAGAGCAACGGGAGCTCACCCCGTCGCGGGGATTCGAACCGCCGACCTATCTACTATTCCTTATGGCCAACAGTTATCTCAATCAGCCCACAGATCCAGACAAGGACACCATTTGGCTAGGGCGCAAAGGGGGAATACCTATGACCCCTTTCACCACCAATGATTATTTTTCTGAAGCATCTCTATGTGGCTGAGATAAGCAGGTTAAACCCTCTTCTGAGAGAGGTGGAGCTCATCCACACCTCTGTTCACCCCAATACCTTCCCCTGGGGAAACCTGTGGTTTAGTGCTGAATCGGAAAAAATGGCTACTGAGTTCTCTGCTCATTGCCAAACGTAAGTGTGAAAGAACCCTAATTCCCATTGGAAAACATGTGGCATTCCTAGCCACTGATGTTTCAAGGCATCCTTCCACTTCCTCTGGTCCTGGTGATCTATTTTCAGGTTGCAAAAATATTGGGCCAGAGATCTGTCTTGGTAAATCTTTACAGAAGAACAGATTTGTGAATTAGTGGGCAGAACCAGTGTAGCTAAACCTTCAACATTTATTCATTTCAAAACATAGGACCTGGGAAGTTGTTCGGGTAGCTACACACCTCAAGTAAAGCACTCTGAAATTTCAGTTTTTGACTGAGGTTGAAGAAACTGTTCCTCCCCCCCCCAACCCCACCCCCCTGTTATCTCTGTTTCCTTCTCTTTTTTAAGGTTTAAGAGCTCTTTTTGTAGCTTTCACATTTTACAGGAACCGTGCAAGCGATTCTCCTTGTCACTGACACCAGTAAATTGGTCCCTTGGTATTATGAGACCTGGCAATTTTCACCAAAGACAGTGCGATTGCTTCAGCGAGACAAGGAGGAATGTGTCTGCCAAACATGAATCACCAAGCAGAGGGGTCCTATCTTTTCAGAGCAGATAAGCTTATTTCCACCCTGCAAACAGAGACGAAATGGTACTTAGACTTCTGCTCTGTCATTTCAAGAGGGGAATAAAGCTATTCTTTCTGCTGGAGGAAAACATTTAAATATTGAAAATTGGAAATGTGTCAGCCTCAGAAGCAAGGAATGGCTGCTTTCTGCGTTTAAAACATGGTGTGCCGTGTTGCATGCAAATGAGGACCTCTGCAGTAGTTTTGCAGAAACAACACGATTGCTTCAGAAATGTTAACCTTAATTGATTGCTGATTACTATTTATCCATTCTGCAAGTCTGCACACTCACAGCACATAATAGTCATGGTCCTGTGTGGAGGAGAGGTAATTTTTTTATGAAGGGACCTAATTGTGGGTCATATGCAATGGTTTGCAAAGGAGGCCAGGAAAGACATCCAGCACAACTTGCCATCATGCACTTTCCTCAATTTTCTCTTTGCGCTCAGCATCCCAAGACACTCTCCAAACAAGGGGGGGGGGGGGACAGCAAAACAATTAAATTTGTTGAAAATCAAACCCAGGTCCTAGGTATTTTTTGTTTTTTGATAAAGCGTGTTCTCCCTCATGGAGAGCATGTGTTGCGGTGGGGGCTGACAAGACACCTCACTGTTGCTGGGCAAAAGAGTTTGGCCATCTTTAAGCAGGGGAGGGCTGTTATTGGGGAGATGTATATGTTGCCATTTATTGATTGACAGCCCTGTTTGTTAAATACTCTGCATGCAGCAACGAGCTTCCTCTTTTCGCTGCGTGCTTCGGATCACCCACCCTCCCTCCCTAATGTTAAGCTGTTTGCTTGACCTTGCTATGCCTGTCATGGGGTCGTCTGCTTTTGGGGCAGGGGCCTGGTAGGAATTTTGTCCATTTGGCTGATTGGCTGGTGCCATCTGGTTTTTTGCCTACTGCGTAGCAAATTGTCACAACTTGTAAGGTTGCGGTTAGGCATTGGTTTTAGAAAATTGGTTGGTGGAGGGGTATGGATTGGCTGTGCCTGCCCCTCTAATGCTGCTGCTGCAAGGGTATTCCGTTAAGGGAATCCAGGGGCTCACCATGCTTTTGTCCGCACCCCTGTCAAGGGGGCTAGGGCCACACAGGAGCCCCTGGGAGCATTTGGGGAGAGGTGAGGGTCTGGCACCCAGCTCCATTTTCTCCCCAAAAATGTTTTCGCAGGTTTGTGGATGTCAGTTCTATTCCTGGGCGGGGACAGATAGTAGCAACCAATGCCTAAGCAACCACTCACATTTTGTATTTTATAAAGTTGTGGCCAAAATTATGCCCAAAACCTTAAACAAACATTCCTGTGTGAAGTGTGAATTCATTTAGGGGTGGCTTGGGGACCTCGACACGCAACCAAGGTACCACTGTATATGAACATAAGACACTGGGTCCCTCTCCCCTCCTGCCGTTTCCAGAAACTAGTACAGTGGTACCTTGGGTTACGTACGCTTCAGGTTACATACACTTCAGGTTACAGACTCTGCTAATCCAGAAATAGTGCTTCAAGTTAAGAACTTTGCTTCAGGATGAGAACAGAAATCGTGCTCTGGCAGCATGGCGGCAGCAGGAGGCCCCATTAGCTAAAGTGGTGCTTCAGGCTAAGAACAGTTTCAGGTTAAGAACGGACCTCCGGAATGAATTAAGTACTTAACCCGAGGTACCACTGTATTTGGAAGCACTTCTGCCTCCAACTGTGGAAGCAGAGCATAGCCATCACAGCCAATAGCCATTCCTAGCCTTCTCCTCCATGAATTTCTCTAATCTTTTAAAGCCATGCTGGTGTGGGAACCATCACAGCTTCCTATGGGAGAGTTCCATAGTTTATGGTGCATTGTGGCTCTTTCAACTGTCCTGAATTTTTCAACATTTAGCTTCTTCAGATGTCCCTGACTTCTGGTGTTATGAGGAAGGGGGAAAAGCTTTTCTCTATCCACTTTCTTCATACGATGCATATTTTTATAAACCAGGCCACGTCTTACTCGGTTTTTCTCTAAAGCTTTTGTTTTGTTTTAAATTGTTTTTTCTCGGTTTTTCACCTAGCCCCAATCCCTTTAAATGTGAGTAGAATGAAATTGGATTCCCGTTCTCAGGTGCCACCTATTCATCAATTCATGGATGGGATTTTAATAATAATAATTTATTATTATTATTATTATTATTATTATTATTATTATTATTATTATTATTATTATTTATACCCCACCCATCTGGCTGGGCTTCCCCAGCCACTCTGGGTGGCTTCCAAAAAAAATTAAAATACTGTAATACATCAAACATTAAAAGCTTCCCTAAACAGGGCTGCCTTCAGATGTCTTCTAAAAGTCTGGTAGTTGTTGTTCTCTTTGACATCTGAAGGGAGGGCGTTCCACAGGGCAGGCGCCACCACCAAGAAGGCCCTCTGCCTGGTTCCCTGTAACTTGGCTTCTCGCAGTGAGGGAACCGCCAGAAGGCCCTCAGCGCTGGACCTCAGTGTCCGGGTAGAACAATGGGGGTGGAGACGCTCCTTCAGATATTTTGAACTGACTTGCAATTTAAAACAAAACAAAACCAATTGATGCCCGCAGGATGCCTGCAATATGCTTTGGACTACTTAATACCTTAAGTCCTGAATTTATTCATCTATCAAGAGATCCAGCACTCCGTGTTCTTCAAGCAGAAGCGATCGCTTTGATTACCGGCAGCTGAACTGAAGAACAATAGCCATGCTGCTTTGTAAAACTTGACTTCACCTATTTCCATTGATTTATAGACTCACATCTCCCTCCCTCCCTCTCAGCTTCTCCTTGGTATCGTTTAAACAAAAGTCATCAAGGAAGGAAGTAATGTCAAATAAGCATCTCACGTCTCAGTTATTACTAGCTGGATCAAAACCCCCAAGTGACTGAAATATGTTTTCTTTTCTGTTCTTCAATTTAACATTTATAAAGTCTCATTGTAGCTTTAAATAAAAGTTCCATTCAGTCTTCCCATCTCAGAGGCACAGCATGCTCAATTCCCTTTTATTATTATTAAGAGAAAAGATTTGCAATTTGAGATTCCCACCGATTCATCTCAGTTTCATGAGCTATAGTTTGAACTTCAAAGCAACGCCCCTCCTCATGCCATATGCTGAATTATTATGTTTAAAGCAATTCTTCCTGTCACTTATTAATAGACAGCCAGCAGCTAAGTGCTCCATCTAGGAGGCTGTGCTCATTCAGAATCTGAGGATAGTTTAACGCTGTGGGGAACCAGGCCTACATGGGACTAATGTAAATTCATCGCACATTATTATTTTGAAGTAACCCTCCATGATTATGAGAAACCTTGGGGGCTTTGGTGTATTGCTTCTATGGCCAGAGTATTCCTTTCCCCCCAATTATATTGTACTAAATGTTCAAAAATTTCACATATACACTCCAATGCATAATACAGTGGTACCTCAGTTTTCGAACATCTCCGCTGATGAACATTTTGGTTTTCGAACACCGTAAACATGGAAGTAAATGCTTTGGTTTTCAAACACGCCTCGGAAGTCGAACATGCCACACAACTTCCGTATTGAATTTTCCGTATTGAGGCTTGCGTATTGAGTTTTCAGTTTTAGAACATTTCGGAACTCAAACTCTCTTCCAGAACACAGATTACGTTCGAAAACCGAGGTACCACTGTAAATTTTTCTTTTCTTTTGCCGACTTCCCACCCCATGGTGTATTTTATTTCTCCCCATTGCTGCACCCTATCTTCTCTCTCTTATACCATAATAACAATACAATAATCTCTAATTCATTCTGTTGCTCATAGTTCAAATCCTGCCCATGAAATCACCTTACTTTTATTCATTCATTCATTCATACTCTACCCATCTGACTGGGTTGCCCCAGCCACTCTGGGCGGCTTCCAAGTTATATAAAAACATAATAAAACATCAAACATTTGGGATTATGCAACAAGATATTTCTAAACTGCTGGGGAGCAGTTTATTTACTGGATCATTTTCTGCAACTCCTTTTATTTTTAAGGAAGAAGGCAGTGCTCTTCATCACCATCTATTTTGCCTCTTTTAAACACTTAGCATTCCCTCTTTTAAAAAGGAGTTAAAATCTTCTCAGTTAAATCGCCAGGTTCCATGTCATGCTAATGACAGAGCGGTGCATAATTTGATTGTATTAATAGCCTATCTCAAAGTACGAAAATACCTGTGTCCTATTCATTAAACTGTACCTCACTCTTCAGTTACTCCCTCTCCTCTCTATCAAAAGCTGTGATGCATCTGTCCTGAATGTATCCATCTGGCTTAATTAGATCTCAATCAAATTCTGCCAAGTAGATTCATTCAGTTTAGAGCTAGAAAATGTCGACTTAGAAACATAGGCGCCGACTCCATGGGGCCTGAGGGGGCCTGAGCCCCCTCAATAATTCGTTTGGGGGGGCTCCGCCCCCCCAATAATTTAAGAAAATTATTAAGACTCTCCTCCCTGGAAGAGAGGGGAGTGGTTGTGGGCGGGAGCCCGAGCTCCGCCTCCTGACCAGGGGCCTTAGCCCCCGCCCCTCCTCACCTGGGCTGGCACCCACGCCCACCGGAGGCAGCCAACCAGGTGTCTCCGGTGGGCGGGTTTAGCAGCTTAATGCTGCGGGGCCAGCTCCGCCTCCCCCGTTCGTTCCCAGCAGCGACGACCACGTGGATCTGACTAAGAAGAGAAGCTTTAACAGAGAAGTTTTGCCTTACCTTTTCTCTACGATAGTTGATTTGGGAGGGTTGAGTGCCTCTGTGTGTGCAAGTGGAGCGTGTGTGTGTTGATTTGCTCTATCTGGGGAGTCTCTTTGTACATCCCATGTAGCCTCCTTGTTTAGCTAATTTGGAGTGTGTGTGTGTCTTCAACGTTGCTGCGCTGTTTGGGGAAAAAAGCGGGGGAGCTTTCACTGCTACGTTTTTGTGGGTGCTAATTCTACTCTGCTAATATTACCCCTCTTACTGCTAAAGGCTTTCCTTAATTGGAGAGTCTGTGGGTTTGCAGAAGCGATTGTTTAAATCTGTGGGGTGTGTCCTGAGACTGTGTGTGGATATATTGAGTGTTTGTGCGATTGCAGAAACGCTTTACTTTGAATCTGCTGGTGTGTGTGCAGAGTTCGTGGGGGGGTATATTTGCCCACCGGGTCTGTGTGTACCTCCGGAAGTTTTTCCCTTCCCGGAAGCAATGCTTGTCTCTTTAAACTGCTCCTCAAGCTGCTGATTTTGAGCGGTCTTAGCATTGGTTGGGGGTGCAGGCATTGAAATTGTGCTTAAAATGGCTGAAGGTGGGCATCTCTTTGCGGACATTACATTGAGGCTGCTTACCTTACACGGACCCAAGCCTCCATTGTCCTTCAAACCCCTTGTGTCTCTCTCCGTGCTTTGTTTACCCCCACAGGCACCCTCCGCCCCCATCGTGGCTCCCTCCTGACTCTGATTTCCCTTACCAACCCCCTCCCCCCTTATGGTTGCTGGCTGTGCCTTTAATTTATAGTTTTACCCTTCCCCGTGCTGCGGCTCCCTTCTGGCTCATATTGACCTTCCGTCCTATTGTTGTCGGTTGTGCCTTTATTTTATAGTTTTATTTGCCTTGCATTTATCGTTATATTAGCTGTTTTCAGCATTTGTCTTACTTGGGAGACTCAGTCACCCCCCCATTATCCTTCGCCCTCCACCCCCCCCCCTCACCCCCAATAATTTAAGAAAATTATTAGTTATATTATGCTTTGTAAAATCACAAAATTATGTTGGTATTTTTTATTTTCCTTGTTTGACGATAGTTACCTTTTAAAATACATTCAGTAATGAGTTAAAACAAATAATTATTACGGTAGTAAGCAGGTTAACTGAAAAGAGTGGTGTGAATCATGATAGTGTTTTTTTTTTTTAATAAATTTTTATTGGTTTTCCAAACACAAAATAAAAACAAACAATGCACAATACACAGACATACAAACATATAAACATGTATAATTTCATACACTTGTTTTCATACACCTTACTTCCCGGACTTCCCCATACCTCCCTTTTTCTGCTTCCTTGTTTTACATTTCTTCAGCAACTCCTCCAATTAACTAATTATTCAATTCAATTTCTTTTAAGTTCTTCTTTAACTTATTGATTACAGCTGCAATTCTCTATTTCCCTATTCCTTGACATCTTATCACTCCTCAATTTTACAACAGTTTTTAAGATATATTTTAAATTTCTTCCAGTCTTCTTCCACTGTCTCTTTCCCCTGGTCACGGATTCTGCCAGTCATCTCCGCCAGTCCCATATAGTCAATCACCTTCGTCTGCCATTCTTCCAGCGTGGGTAGTTCTTGCGTCTTCCAATACTTTGCTAAAAGTATCCTTGCTGCCGTGGTAGCATACATAAAAAACGTCCTATCCTTCCTTAACACCAATTGGCCCACCATGCCCAAGAGAAAAGCCTCAGGTTTCTTAGGAAAAGTCCTTTTAAGGACTTTCTTAATTTCATTATAGATCATTTCCCAAAAGGCTTTAATCTTCGGACAGGTCCACCAAAGGTGGTAGAAAGTACCTTCAGCCTCATTACATTTCCAACATTTGTTATTGGGCAAATGATAAATTTTTGCAAGCTTAACTGGGGTCATGTACCACCTGTAAATCATTTTCATGATATTTTCTCTTAAGGCATTACATGCCGTGAACTTAACACCGGTGGTCCATAACTGTTCCCAGTCAGCAAACATAATGTCATAGTGAATCATGATAGTGTTACGGTGCTGCGGGCACACTTAGAATTTGTCCCGGTGCGCGAACCTTCGTTTAAAGTCTGGCGGGCCAGCGCTGCAGCCGCGGCGACATCAAAAGGACTGGAGCAGAAGCGCCTGGAATCCTCCACCTCGCGTCGCCTTGACGCTTCGAGACATTACGACGCCGCGGCTATATAAAGCCCACCCTGCTAGCGCAGTCATTCAGTGTGGATAGTTTCGTTCAGTGCATGCTGCAGACGTGTTTAGCGTTCCGACTTTAGTGATTACTTTTAAAAAACTTTAAAACTCACTAATTTTCATCTAAAATTTAGAAAACTTCCCGGGGCAGGACCCCGGTATGGGCCCCCCCAATATTTTTTATAAGTCGGCGCCCCTGCTTAGAAACTAGGAAACACAAGGGCATTTTTTCTTTTTAAATCTGTGGGGCCGATCATTTTGATCCATGGGGCCAGACACAATTCCTCTCCTTTCCATGGTTTCAGGTACACAAAAATCTGGGAGGGCTGCCAAAGTGGGCGGGGTGTCGGGGAAGAAGATTCCCCATTTGTGTAGCTGTTAAGGTAGGAGGAGCAAAGGAATGACAGGGGACACGATTGTCCTCCTAGAAACTAAAGCTGAAAGCTTTTGGGTGCAATCCTGTGATCTCCAAGAGGGCATCCAACGTTCCAGAAGCTTCTGAAGATCTCCCTCTTTGTGAGCAGAGAAAGAGATCTGTTGGAAAAACAGGACTGGTCTATTGATGGAAGCTTCTTTGTTGCTGCTGCAGATACCTCCACTGCTGTCGCATCTCCACTATTGGGGTTCAATGACAGGAGGAGGAGGAGGAAGAGCAATAATAATAATAATTTCTTATACCTCACCCATCTGGCTGGGTTTCCCCAGCCACTCTGGGCAGCCCCCAACAGAATATTAAAAACACAATCAAACATCAAACATTAAAAACTTCCCTAAATTGGGCTGCCTTCAGATGTCTTCTAAAAGTTAGATAGTTGTTTATTTCCTTGACATCTGATGGGAGGGTGTTCCACTGGGCGGGCACCACTACCGAGAAGGCCCTCTGCCTGGTTCCCTGTAACCTCACTTCTTGCAGGGAGGGAACCGCCAGAAGGCCCTCGGAGCTGGAGATGCTCCTTCAGGTATACTGGGCTGAGGCTGTTTAGGGCTTTAAAGGTCAGCACCAAAACTTTGAATTGTGCTTGGAAACGTACTGGGAGCCAATGCAGGTCTTTCAAGACTGGTGTTACACGATCTCGGCAGCCACTCCCAGTCACCAGTCTAGCTGCCACATTCTGGATTAATTGTAGTTTCTGGGTCTCCTTCAAAGGTAGCCCCACATAGAGCACATTGCAGTAGTCCAAGCGGGAGATAACTAGAGCATGCACCACTCTGGTGAGACTGTCTGCAGGCAGGTAGGGTCTCAGCCTGTGATGGAGCTGGTAGACAGCTGCCCTGGACACAGAACGAAGAGGACAAAAGACGTTTGCCCAGGACATGCTGAAGCTGGATCGGGGGAAGGTACAAGTCTGGTGCAAAGAAAACATGGAAGAGAGCTTTCTTTTCATTCAGGGAATCAAAAGTTATCATGTCGGCTGCTCATTTTGAAATTGACTATCCCTTCCATAGGTTCCTGGCTGGGCTTGGACAAAATAGATTGAAATTCAGATAAACTTAGAATCAAGTTGCATAGGCAGTTTTCAGGCAGCATCCTAAGCTATGGCTTCAAAAAAGTTTTAACCCTCTGTGAACCACACCAAGCAGCAAGTGGTGGACCTTACATTTCCTTGTGCACCTTATTCTTCTTTCTATGTCTACAAAAATATCCCTATCTTGAGTTTTTTGTTGTTGTTGACATGTGAAATTATTGATTTTTATCATGCATTTATTTATCACTCATTAGTCACCTATTTGCCTACTCCTCTAGGTGATGTGCAACAATCTGAATCTAATTAATTATATTCCAGTATTTGAATCTAATAAATTAATTAGTGGCAGAATTGTTTAACAGCAGATGATTAATCAGCTACAATTATTTAATCAGTTTGCAGACCTCCTCCTGACACCTCAGAGAAGTTTGTTTGATTTACAGCTATTGAGCAACCGCAATCCCCAATAGAAAGGGGTAATTTGGCAATCAGAAAATCCAGGTAAACGGAATACCTTCTGTTGAATTTCACTGTGTGATTTGCAGCAATGAGAACCTTACGTCACTCTGGATTTCTTATTCCAATGGACCTAAAGGCTGTGGCAGCAAACCCTGCACTTGCCAACTTACCTGGAAGTAAATCCCATTGAGTTGAGCAAAACTGATTTGTCAATAATCATCCTCAGAAACAGGCTACAGATAAGAAAGATGTTAGCTACTTCATAACCTAGCATTAGAGCAATGCAATCTTGCACCATCAATGGGTGAATGATTGCTGGAATTCCTTGGGGCAATGGTGGCTAGTTCCCATTGGGGCAAAGAATGGACAGAACTGTATGCACCCCATGGCCTGCCTCGCCCTTCCTAGTCTAGATTGATGCCTCAAGTATGGTGGGGGACTCTACGATAGCCAGTGTTGAAGCATCATGACTAGCCCTGACCTGGTGCCAGACATCAAATCCTTGGAGGACTGGTTGACCCCAGAGGTCAACCTTCAGCAGCACAGAGGACCCTCTGAATCCGTTGCTGAGGGTCCCCTTGAGGGGCTCTCTGGGTTGATACCTGAGACTCCTGGAACTGTCAGAGAAGGAGGTGCAATCCTTGAGAGTCCATGTGCAAAAATATCTGGGTGCAGACCAAAGAACAACACAATGTGTGTCTATGGTCTACTCATGATCTCCAATCCCTGCTACCCCCTCACTGCTGGTGACTATGGTTAGGGTATGGCTTAAAGACCAGAATATATAAGGCCTCTCTCATCAGCTGCCTGGCTGCTGCAAACTACACACTTCCTGTGTACTGGGTCATTGTTCAATATGGATATGTAACCATACCATGTGAGCAACTAAATTTCTTAATGGCAACACTTGGAGAGAGAAGTCACTATGACTTCTAGTTACCATGCACCTTGAACCTTCTAGCTATCTTTTTTTTTGTGTGTGTGTGTATAATTTTTATTAAGTTTTCTATTTTACAATTTAAAATATTCATTAAACAACCTTAACAGGTCAATGACTTCCTTCTTCTCTTTCTATGGTTCAGTTTGCATAGTGGTAAATCCCTGCATATTTTACATAAATTAAAACATTCAGTGTTCCATTATTACATCCATCAAAACTTGTTTACACTGTTGAATTTCTCTTAATGCTGCCAATGTTTTCAAGTGTACAAATCCCCCCCAATATATTCAATAAACATTTTCCAGTCTTCTTTAAACATTTGTTCTTCTTGTTCTCTTATTCTATACGTTAGGTCTGCAAGCTGCGCATATTCCATCAGTTTAAGTTGCCATTCTTCTTTAGTTGGGACCTCACTCATTTTTCATTTTTGACCAACAAAACACAGGCCGCCATAGTGGCACACACATAAATAGCCTTTTTATAACCTAGGAATTTCCATCTGAATTATCCCCAACAAAAAGGACTGGTTTTTTTTGAAAAGTACTTTTAAATATTTTTTTTCAATTCATTATAAATTATTTCCCAATAGTCTTTTACCCTTTTGCAGGTCCACCAGACATGAAAGAACTTATGTACCCTCAAGGGTACGAGCCTTCTAGCTATCATTGAGCATTTGCCTTCCTGATTCCATGGAAAAAAGCTTCCCCAAGTTCAATGGCAATTATTCATAGAAAGTGTGGATTGGCTGACCACCAAAGTTATCATACCTGTGAACTGCAAAAATACTCTAGGTTGCAATATAATAATAATAATAATAATAATAATAATAATAATAATAATAATAATATATTTGTACCCCGCCCATCTAACTGGGTTGCCCCAGCCACTCTGGGCAGCTTCCAACATATATAAACATGTAATAAAACATTACACATTAAAAACATCCCTAAACAGGGCTGTCTTCAAATGTCTTCTAAAAGTCAGATAGTTGTTTATTTCCTTGACATCTGATGGGAGGGCGTTCCACAGGGTGGGTGCCATTACCAAGAGGCCCTCTGCCTGGTTCCCTATAACCTCACTTCTTGCAGTGAGGGAACCACCAGAAGGCCCTCGGAGCTGGACCTCAGTGTCTGGCCTGAACAATGAGGGTGGAGATGCTCCTTGAGGTATACTGGGCTGAGGCCGTTTAGGACTCTAAATGTTGCCTGTGTGTGTAAGTCTTAGGAACCCAGTGGGATATACTAGAAGTAAAAGGTCAGCCTGTAGAAAGATGCAGGAAGAGGATAAGGATCAACAAATATTTGCTTTGACAAATATATTTGTCCATGAGTCAAAGGCAAGGAAATGAAAGAATCATGTGCCAAGGGCACTTTCATGAACCCCTAGGATATTCAGGCTTTCTCCCACTCCTTGGATCAGCAGTGAAAGCATGATCTGAGGTTCCAAAGTATTACTTTTCAACAGCTCCATTAATAGACCTCTGGAAATAAAGTAAAAGCCAAGACTGAGGATTGTGAATACTCAACAGAACATGTTTCTTCCCTTGAGACTGCAGAGGTGTGATAGCTGTGAAGACAAATAATCACTTTTCAGGAGAGTTCAGGACTAAGAGGCCACCTTAAATCAACACCTTGCTTTGAGATAACTTAGGGTTGCCATATTTCAAAAAGTGAAAATACGCACACAAAAGTTGTTTTTAAGGAAAACTGCCAAAATCTACACTTCTGGCATGGGCTGACATACATCCAGATGTTATCTTCCATGACATTTGCTGGAATCTAATCAGGGTGAAAACCTTTGTCGGTTGAAATTTCTTCAGTCTAAATACTTTCTAGCGCTGTGTTGAAACCTAATCACCCGTTACCAAGGAACCACTGTCAAATAAGACAATGAATATATATCCTGCTGAATGAATGTATCCGTTTTAGCCACTGACAGCCTCATGCTTATGAAGTAATAGAAAAGCCGTAAGATTGACTGTCGGGTCTTTGATGCCCAGCAAATCTGTTCAGCAGAATTTAGTTGTAATTGTGCATTGCTAGAGGAAGCAAAATAAATTCCAGGCAAGCAGAAGCTAGAGCCATCTATGCATCTGCCTTCCCTCAGCTTCTCCACAACCAGACAACCAAGAAGAATTATTACAGCTGATGGACACTTTCTAGCTAGACCAAAAAAAGCATTTGATAAGGCCATTGGGTGGAGCCAATGAGGGACTGGCTTGTGGAGTGCCAGGGACTGGCTGGATGAGGAGGAATGGTGGGAGGCTACAGCCGGGGAACCCCTCAAGGAAGCATCAGAGTGGGAAGTCTCCGAGCCAGGAGAATGGTGGTGGGATACAGAAGACAGGTTAGAGGAATAGGGGGGTAGATGGGTGGGAGGCTGAGCAAGCAACAAGAATGAATGACACTGTGGCAGAGGAGAACAAGGCTTTGACAGATCCCCAGCAACCTGTCAGTTCCACTGTTCTCCTCTCCCCTCCTCCTTTGTCCCCAAGAACAAGAAGGGTGCTACATGTGATGGCCTGGGACTCAGGCTCAGACTCGGAACCAGATTCATGAAATCCGCAAGAATTCAGTGGTTATCTGGAAAAGTTAACTTGGCTCCAGTTTTTCCTCGCACTCTGTGCAGCTCTTTCAGATTTGCGATTTTCAGGACATTTTGCTCTGAGGGAGACTGTCTAACTGCTTTGCCTACCATGTGGGAAGATTCTAGAAGAGTAGATGAGTAGAAGGAGTTGCCTTCCTGGTCACTGTGTGTCTCTGTGTGAAATCAAGATGACGGGTGCAAGCCATTCAGTTTCAGCTGCCAAAAAAGGTTACATTTTAAAAGGTGGGTTTTTAAAAAATGAGGCAGAGCTCAGGCAGGTGATAGCATTCAGAGCCCCAGGGATGCCAAGTCCCCATAACCTGTCCAAGTGGTATACCAGGTGCTAAAACCGATGTTAGTGCATACGATGATCTCTTCAGTACGGTACATCTGGTAATGGTCCAGAAAATGGTATGAAGGTACACGAAGACATTGTATCTGTGAGACTACAAAGGTTTGGCTTCCTAAGCTTCCTAGATATGTACCGTATTTCTCGCTCTATAGGACACACTTTTCCCCCTCCAAAAATTAAGGGGAAATGTGTGTGGGTCCTATGGAGCGAAGGCAGGCTCCTTGGCTTCAGTGATAGCAACGCAATGCCTCCAAAGCGCAAAGGGAGAGCTCCTCCCGTGCTCCGGAGGCTTCACGTTGCTTTCGCTGAAGCTGCCTGAAGCCCCCGGAGTGCAGCGGGAACTCCCGCTGCACTCTGGGGGCTTCAGGCAGCTATCCACAAGCCTTCGGAGCACAGCAGGAGTTCCTGCTGCACTCCAAAGGCTTGCGGATAGCCGCCTGAAGCCTGGAGAGAGAGAGGGGTCGGTGCACACCAATCCCACTTGCTCTCCAGGCTTCACTTCGCTGGAGAGGCGCTGCACAGTTTTCCCTCTCTGCGCAGCGCCCCTTCAGCGAAGTGGGAGAAATGGAAGGGGCTCCGTTTCTCCTACCGCCTCGCTGAAGGGGCGCTGAGCAGAGAGGGGGAGAATTCCCCCCCCTTCTCCCCTCCTATGGTCCGGTGCGTCCTATAGAGCAAAAAATACAGTAATTTGCTTAGCGCTTTTGGGGTTAGAGATCTCAATGCAATAAATGAATGAATGAAGAATGGCTTTGGGGGAGAAACACTGATAATTCTCTGACCTCCCCCCCACCACCCCAGCTATAAACCTCTGAAAACTCTTGGCACAACAGACCAGCCACCATATGTAATTATGAAATATTTGTTATTGGGTTGACTCCACGCAGAGCAGACATACTGAAATTAATGGATCTAAGTTAGCCATGTCAGTTAATTTTGATGGGTTTTCTCTGAGCAGGCTTAACACTGGACACAACTCCTTTATCTCTGTATTTTATTGCTCTGCCCTAATAAACGGCAAGCTTTCTCCATCGGCTATATCATCAGACCCTGCCCTCCTGACTCTTGGCACAGGAAAACATAAACCAGAAGAAAGACTCGGATGTCCAAATAAATCTTTTTGCCATCTGTTGCGATCGAAAGAGACAAGAACAGAAAGCAAGCAAAGCCAAGTAGCAACGTGAGTCCTGCTGGCTATTCCGGGAACACAAAAAGATTCTGAAAAGCTATAACGCTGTTTTTCAATAGGCCTCTGAATTAATCCCTTCTGGCCGCTAAATAGCTGTTGCAAAAGAGGAAAAAAGAAAAAACTGGCAACATACCTATCCAAAGTAAGGTTCCTTTCTGTGTGTGCATTTCGGAAGAATGAGACTGACCACAAAAGACACATAAATAATTTCGTGGCGCACAGTGGGACCTGGCTGGCAAACCAGCCCTTGGCTTTCTCCCTCTATTTCATTTCTATATAAAAACGTCTCTCATTCTAAGGGTGTTGCTTACACAAATTGTTTTCTAGAACTCTCCATAGAGCAGCTTTGGCCTTAACACTGCAAAGCATCTGGTTGCAGTATCCCGAGAGGAGTATGAAAAAGAATCCACTAGATCAGGGACGAGCAACCTGTGGCCCTCTAGAAATTGTTGGACTACAACTCCCATCAGAATTGACGACAGAAATAAGAGACCCACAGGAAAAAATCAGAGACCCTTTCTGGACTATCTGAGAAACTATTATAGTCAAATGAAATTGCAGGCAGGAGTGGAAATACAGTGATATCTCAGTTCTTGAACGTAATCCGTTCTGGAAGGCCGTTCGACTTCTGAAACGTTCAGAAACCAAGGCGCAAAGGGCTGGCTGCAAGTTCAATTGAAAAAATTGGGAAAAAACACAGCGGAAGTCGTTTGACTTCCGAGGTGCGTTCAAAAATTGAAGCAATTACTTCCGGGGTTTGGGGTTTGGAAAACCGAAACGTTCAGCTTCCGAGACGCTTGAAAACTGAGGCACTGCTGTATAAGCAAAGGAATGAGAAAGATAAAAGAAATGTAATGTAGGATATATGTGACAGAAATATGAATTACATTTAAGGCAGGTGAGAAAGGATTTGAACAGAAACATCATGGAAGTAAGAATGGGAAGTCAACATGTTAAGGGACTATTGCATCGAAACTGAATGGAATTTGTTAAACTGCATGAAAATCAATAAAAATTTAAGGCGCACCGGGGGGGGGGGCAGCTTCTATCATTCCTGACCAACTGGCAACACTGAATGTAGGAAGGAATATTTGCCAAGGCTAAGACTTGGGTCAACAGTCAAAGCTGAAAGATCCTAATTTGTGAACTAGAGAAAGGTTATTTTCAGGACTGCCAGATATTTGGCAGTAGCAAAACATGAGGATAAGGTTTGTACAAATGTGGGCTGCAGATGATGATCTCATCACTTTGGTCTGTATTACCATATCTCTTCTCCCAAGCTCTTAATTAATTTTGACAGATTTTATTACATTTTTAAAAATGAAAGTAATAACGTCTTGTATGACCAGCATTGAGCATGTGTTATGCCAAAGTCCTTATGACCTCATCTCTTAAAGTATAAATCGATACTGACAATGCTGTAAAATTAACCTTCACATATGTGAAGTCTGAGGGAGTTTTGCCAACTTCTTACTGGGACTTGAAGAGCGCTGGGATCTGCAGAGAGTAGCAAACCATGCTAATCATCTTCATGCCAAGCAAAAACCCACATACAGATTTCTGCAGGTCTCCTGCTGCTAAAGGGCACAGGATCAGGCCAAGCTGTTCCTTGCACCCCCAGTCTGGTCAGTTGAAAATGCAAGTCTGAAAAGAGATGATGGGGAAAAATATTAAGAAATGTAATTAGCTGGAAGGGAGGGGGAAGTGTGCTGAGGACATTTCTGTCTGCATGGGCACTGCTTTTTCACTGGAGAAATGTTGAAGGGTATGCTATATAAGGTTGCACATATGTAGGGTTGCCACGTGTCCTCTTTTTCCAGGATACGTCCTCTTTTTCAGGGGAAAAATTTCTGTCCGGGTGGATTTTTTTTAATTTGCCAAAATGTCTCTGGCTTTACTTTCTGGATGAGACATAAACACAACTGGTGGTTGAAGACTTACTTTCCTCTTCTCTTTTCCTGCCCCCTCCCCAGCAATATATCACAGCTTCTATAGCCTACATATAGTAAAAGGTAAAGGTACCCCTGCCCGTATGGGCCAGTTGTGTCCGACTCTAGGGTTGCGCGCTCATCTCGCTCAAGAGGCCGGGAGCCAGCACTGTCTGGAGACACTTCCAGGTCATGTGGCCAGTGTGACTAAGCGGCATCTGGCGAGCCAGCACCAGCGCCGCACACGGAAACGCCGTTTACCTTCTCGCTATAAAGCGGTACCTATTTATCTACTTGCCCTTAGGGGTGCTTTCGAACTGCTAGGTGGGCAGGAGCTGGGACTGAACGACGGGAGCTCACCCCGCCGCGGGGATTCGAACCGCCGACCTTGCGATCAGCAAGTCCTAGGCACTGAGGTTTTACCCACAGCGCCACCCGCGTCCCTCCTACATATAGTAGGGGTATTTAAAATGAGAGTCGTCATAGCATCCTCCTTTTTTTGCTCTTCAAAATATGGCAGCCCTACATATGTTTATCGCAGATGACCTTTGTAAACCACAGCAAAGGTCTCCTTTTAACAACATGAGCTTATCAATAAAATTGCATTTGCTGTATTAGTCTTTTCTTTTCAGATTTCTGGGCTTCCTAGCAGTAAAAACCCAAGAGATCCTATTGAAACTAATCTTACACATACAGTGGTACCTCGAGTTAAGTACTTAATTCATTCTGGAGGTCTGTTCTCAACCTAAAACTGTTCTTAACCTGAAGCACCACTTTAGCTAATGGGGCCTCCTGCTGCTGCTGCGCCGCCGGAGCACGATTTCTGTTCTCATCCTGAAGCAAAGTTCTTAACCGGATGTTCTTAACAGTTCTTAACTGGAGGTACTATTTCTGGGTTAGCGGAGTCTGTAACCTGAAGCGTATGTAATCTGAAGCGTATGTAACCCGAGGTACCACTGTATATGAACACATACACCCCATTAAAGTCCACAAGCTCAATCTTTAAAATATATTTGCTGTGCAATTTCATGTAGACTGGTCCCTCTCTCTTGGGGAGAGTAACATTCAACTCTATTTTGAATTTTGTTTGGAAGGATGTATGCATCTGTGAATATACTCCCATGGGAATTATCTCAAAGTTCTTGATACACAGCCATGCAACTGAATTAGACATAGATTATGAACTAGTAACCAACCTCACAGGGTTGTTGTGACAACAGACAGAGGAGCAGGAGAGCCATGTACATCACTTTGAGCTGCTTGGAGGAAAGTTGGGATATAAACGTAGTAATAAAATAAAGGTTTATAATAAATTAGAGCATTAAGATTGCCTGTTAGAATTGCTAAAGCAATAGCCAAAGACAATAAAAGCAAACATGGCAATGTCAAAATGGAACCACTGGGGGGAAAAAAAAGCCTGAAAAGATTAAAAGGAGATAAAATATAAAAGAGCAGTGAACAATTTTTAAAAAGCAACCGCTGGCTTTCTTTTAGCATCCCACTCTCCCAGTAACCTTGAAGAGGACGCACGTGTGTATTAATATGAAAACTAATTACTACAACAATGAATCTGAATGAAATATGTGAGATTGGATGGTGATTCTTTTATGAGGGCTATTTCAAAAGCTGCTCTGTTGTTCCAAAGCCTGTAGACAGCTAATTCATACCTCAGAGCCCCAATTTTATGTTGGGGCGAGCAATCATTTTAATTCAAATTCAACCATCTTGATTTATTTCTACCAGAGGCCAAATAATACATTTGTCTCTGGATGGCACACACTTAATGACACAAATGAAAATGGAAATCAGTATAAATGAGAGAGAGAATAGGGGAGGAATTATTTGGAGAATGCACTGATACACCACAGGTCAAGTAAGTTCAAGTATTATGGGAGATGATGGAATCAGCAGGGTACTTTTGTACAGTGATACATTGGTTCTCAAACTTAATCCGTTCCGGAAGTCCGTTCCAAAACCAAAGCGTTCCAAAACCAAGGCACACTTTCCCATAGAAAGTAAGGCAAAATGGATTAATCCGTTCTGGACTTTTAAAAGCTACCCCTAAAACAGCCATTTAACATGAATTTTACTATCTAACGAGACCATTGATCCATAAAATGAAAGCAATAAACAATGTACTGCAGTCACACAATCAATCAGTAGCTGAACTGGGTTCTACACAGTCACAAAAACAAACAAAAAAGAGCCGCAAAAACAAAAATGCGAAATAAATAGCAAAAACAGACAGACCTCAGCATAATACTCAAATCAGAAGCATAACACTCAAAACAGAGCACGTACATTTGGCTTCCGAAAAATGTTCACAAACCAGAAAACTTAATTCTAGGTTTGCAGTGTTTGGGTTCTAAGTTGTTTAAGTACCAAGGTGTTTAAGAACGAAGGTACCTCTGTATTGCAATTTTTAAAAGAACTTCAGTAGATCTTTCTTTCGAAAGCTCAGCAGTAGAGATGCCACTCTAATCCCTGCAAAGCACAGAGTATTTGAGAAAGTGAAAACAGCAGCATGTTTCGTGGCATCTTAAAGGCTGGCAAATTTATTAGCACATTTTCAGGAACAACCATTGACTTCATCAGATACGTGAAATGTTATATTGAGTTATATATACACATGGTAAGGGACTCGGGTGGCGCTGTGGGTTAAACCACAGAGCCTAGGGCTTGCCGATCAGAAGCTCGGCAGTTCGAATCCCCGCGACGGGGTGAGCACCCGTTGCTCTGTCCCTGCTCCTGCCAACCTAGCAGTTCGAAAGCATGTCAAAGTGCAAATAGATAAATACGTACAGCTCCGGCAGAAAGGTAAACGGCGTTTCCGTGCGCTGCTCTGGTTCGCCAGAAGTGGCTTAGTCATGCTGGCCACATGACCCAGAAGCTGTACACCGGCTCCCTCGGCCAGTAAAGCGAGATGAGCGCCGCAACCCCAGAGTCGTCCGTGACTGGACCTAATGGTCAGCGGTCCCTTTACCTTTATACACATGTTGCAAAGGAAGGATAAGCCGTGAGGTCAGAGGGAAACCAAATGCAGAAAAGCACAGACAGTAATGGTTACGTATTTAACATGGGTGGTTCACAAAACAGTTGTTTGTAGCACAGTCAATCATAGCATCAGTAAGCCCACTAACACACGTAATGTGCAAAAGCATCCTTTGTCCCAGTTCATTCTGCATGTGATAG